>NC_133526.1:97344589-97944589 GCF_048544455.1 Silene latifolia
AAAAAGGCAATTCGGCTTGAATTATCCTAAACATTGCACTTGGGAAATGGGCTTTTAAGAAAAGGGAGAAAGGCATCTTTTTTTGTATTTTTGTGGGAAAGGAAATGTTTTTCCCATTCTTTTTTTTTAAAGTTGATATGGGTGATGATTTTTTTTGTATGTGGGTAAGGGAATGTTTTTTTTTTATTATGGGGATGGTTGTATCCTTCTTGTGTAAGAAAGGACTGCCTACGTATCCACCTGAGGAGGTAAAATCAAACCGTGATCGTAGTTCGAAATGTTTTGTAAATTTAATTGGATTTTGTAGTTGTATCCCTCTTGTATAAGAAAGGACTGCCTACGTATCCACCTGAAAAGGTGAAATCAAACCATGCTCGTAGTTCAGGGGTTTTGTTTGAGTGCAAATGGATGTTGCCTTTGACAGATCAAAGGGCATTTTAAACGGGCAAGGTGCCGCAACTTAGACTCGATAAAACATGTAATTTCAAATCAGAACACGTTGAGGAACTTGACTTGAAAGGGTTAAGTAGGTCGCTAGTTGTAAAACTTGGGTGAGGTTGTTGGTCGCTACAGTTCAAGGGTAGTATTTCTTGAGTTAGTCTAGGTTGGTCGGGTTTGTAAAATCCTCCTCGTCTAGGTCACTCAGTCGCACTGCGCCCCCCGAAAGTCTTTTCTTGACCAGATATGGCCCGACCCAATTGGGTTTGAATTTCCCCCTCGGATCGACGAGTAATGGTTCTCGAACCGATTTGAGGACCAAGTCGCCTTCCTTGATGTTCCTGGGTTTAACCTTTTTGTTGAATGCTCGTTGTATACGTCGTTGGTATAGCTGGGCGTTGTGCAAGGCGTTGAGTCGCCGCTCGTCTAGAAGTGTGAGTTGTTCGAACCTTCGACGGGTCCATTCCGCCTCAGGAACTTGACTCTCCAGTAAGATGCGTAGAGATGGGACCTCTAACTCTACCGGCTGAACCGCCTCCATACCGTATGCTAGGTAAAAGGGCGTGGCGCCTGTCGGTGTTCGAATGGAGGTTCGGTATCCCAAGAGAGCGAATGGGAGTTTGCTCGGCCAATCACGGTAGTTATCTTGCATTTTCTTGATGATGGTGACAAGAGTTTTGTTTGCTGCCTCCACCGCTCCGTTGGTTTGGGGACGGTAGGGGGAAGATCGATGTCGTTTGATCTTGTATTTGTCCAGCAAGGCTTGTTTTTCTGCCCGAAAGTGAGAGCCTTGATCGCTGATGATTTCATGGGGTACCCCATATCTGCAGAGGATGTTGTCCTGGATGAACTTGGACACTTGTTTGGCGATCAAAACTGCATATGACTGTGCTTTCACCCATTTGGTGAAATAGCCGATGGCGATGAGGACGAAGCAATGCCCTTTGGTGCCTATCGGGTTGAATTTCCCGATGATGTCGATGCCTCAGGTCGAGAAAGGCTAGGGTGATGTCATGGTGTATAAAAAGGATGGTGGTATGTGTTGTATGTTGGCGAAGATTTGTCAATTATGGCAAATTTTGACGTAGTTGCGCCAATCAGCTTCCATGGTGGTCCAATAGTAGCCTAACCGCATGATTTTTCTGGTCAGCATCATTGCGCTCATGTGAGGGCCACATTCTCCATCGTGGACCTCTCCCATGACTTTTTTTTGGTTTTGTGATGGTCAATGCAAAGGAGGAGAATCCCTTGGGGTGTTATTTTTTATAATTATTCTTAGTATATCACAAATTGTGATGCAAGTAAACAGATGGCTCTTTGTCCTCTTGGATCAGAGTTAGGAGGGATGTCGTTTTTGGATTTGTAGTTGAGGATGGCTTGGTACCAAGGTTCATCATGGTTTTCCTCGTTGTTGTTGATGGTACAGACGTGGGCTAGCTCACTCCTTCTCTCGACACATATGGGCATCGATGTCATGTCGTCAGGTATGTTGACGAGTGCGGCAAGTTTTGCCAAGGCATCAGCAAAATGATTTTCCTCTCGTGGCAAGTGGAAGTTGTTGACTTGGTCGAAGAACTCGACCTCTTGATTGATTTTTGCTCGGTAGGGAGCTAAACTGTCACTTCGGATTTTCCATGATCCGGACACCTGATTGATGATGAGCGAGGAATCGCCGTGGACCCTCAGTCTCTTGATGCCAAGTGTTATTGCTGCTTGTAGGCCGATGAGGCATGCTTCATATTCAGCGGCATTGTTGGTGACGGCGAAGTCCAGTTTGACCGAGATCGGAACATGTTCTCCTTCTGGTGATATTAGAAGGATTCCTACCCCGAAGCCTCTCAGATCAGATGCACCATCGAAGTATAGGTCCCATGCGTCAGTGTCGGCATAAAGGATGTCTTCGTCAGGAAGTGACCATGTGTCGGTCGTTTGATCCTCGTTGACGGGATTTTCTTCTAGGAAATCGGCGACCGCCCTCCCCTTGATAACCTTGAGGGGTACGAACTTGAGATCAAATTTGGATAGCATGAGTGTCCATCTAGACAGCCTTCTGTTTAGTACGGGTTTTTCGAAGATGTATTTGACTGGGTCCATCTTGGAGTAGATGTGAACCGTGTAGCTGAGCATGTAGTGCCGTAGCTTCTTTGTTGACCATACTAGGGCAAGGCATGTCTTTTCCAGTTGGGTGTACCTTGTCTCATACTCGATGACCTTTTTGCTGATGTAGTAGATGGCTCGTTCTTCGCCGTCGAGTGTTTGTGCTAGAATTGCTCCCATAGCTGTGTCGGTGACAGTCAGGTACAGGAATAAGGGAATTTCTTGTTGAGGCGGCATGAGAACAGGAGGTTTGGATAAGATTTCCCTTATCCTGTAGAAGGCCTTTTGATAGTCGTCGTCCCAATCGGTGTGATCGGAGGCGCGAAGCTTCTTGAAGATTGGTTCACAAATCATGGTGAGCTTGGCTATGAAGCAGCTGATGTATTGAACCTGACCGAGAAATCCCCGAATCTCCTTCTCGTTCTTAGGCCGAGGCATTTGTTTGAGGGCTTTGATTTTGGTTGGATCGATCTCAATGCCTCTCTTGCTTACGACGTGTCCCAAGAGTTTTCCGGAGATGACCCCGAATGCACACTTCTGAGGATTCAGTCTCATGTTGTATTTCCGCAAACGAGCGAAGAATTTCCGAAGGGCATTGATGTGGCCGTCACGTTCCTTTGATTTGACGATCATGTCATCGACATAGACCTCTACCTCCTTATGCATCATATCATGTAGGCGAGTGGTAGCGGTTCTTTGATAGGTTGCTACGGCATTGATGAGGCCGAAAGGCATGACCGTGTAGCAGTATGTACCCCAATGTGTAGTGAATGCAGTCTTGTGAATGTCTTCCTCAGCCATTTTGATCTGGTTGTACCCAGCATACCCGTCCATGAATGATAGAAGAGCATGCTCGGCAGTATTGTCCACCAGGATGTCAACATGTGGCAAAGGGAAGTCGTCCTTTGGAGTTGCTTTGTTTAGATCCCTGAAGTCGACACAAACCCGAATTCTTCCGTCTTTCTTAGGTACAAGCACGATGTTGGCCACCCAGTCAGAGTACTCAGACACTTTGATGAACCCGACCTTGAACTGTTTATCCACCTCTTCCTTGATTTTCAGGGTCCATTTAGAGCGCATTCGGCGCAACTTTTGCTTTACGGGTTTAGTTCCGGGCTTAATGGATATCCAGTGCTCTGCAATCTCCCTGTTGATCCCAGGTATATCTATGTAGGACTAGGCGAATACGTCCTTGTATTCGTGTTGGGGGTCAATAAACTGTTGTCTTTTCGAGGGGTCAAGGGTTGTCCCTATCCTAAGTTCTTGAGGTGTGTCGTTGGTTCCTACGTTACTAGGTTTGGTCTCCTCAATGATGGGGATCCTGGTTTCCTATTTGTCAAGTTCTTTGGCTAGGTGAGGTGGGTAGTCACTCAAGTCAAATTCCTCAAAGTCATTCAGAATTGCATTGCAGTTAAATTGAGACGAGTCATAAGAAAACTTAGCATTCATTAAGTGGACTCGAGCGAAAAGCTCGGATAGGACAGACATCTCATGGGCAGTCAGAGGCGACACAGAAGAGGAGGTGGCCCCTGGAACAAGCTCCAGGTTGCTACCTTCTATGGGAGTGGGGATGACCTTAGTTGACTTACCCTCCGAAGCAGCCACAAGTTTGTGATAAAATAGTGGGAAGGGGACTCTGATTGGGACATCGGGAGTGTTAGGATCAAAGATAGATTTGACTCTGACTCTAACTCAGATTCTTCTTCACTTCCCTCTTTGAACATAGTTCCTTCTCCAATTTTAATCTTAAGAATACGGCCTCGACGATCGGTCCACTTGACAGTTTTCCTCCAGCCCTGTGTAGTTAACCGCGGATCCGTCATCCACAAGAACCATAGGCACATTCTTTTTTAGGCATTACATGGTGATGTATAGGGCCAGGTTATGATTGGCTCCGAAGGGGGGGGATATCCTCATCAGAGAAGATGACCGGGTTGTTCAGGTCGGCAACATCCCTTGTCATGTGTGCTACCACTTCTTCAGGGGAGGAGGTAGAGGGAACAGTTAGTTTTCCCAAGTCTTGCAGTAGAGCTTGTCGATGCTCGAAAGATGTAGCAATCAGTTTCCAAATTGAAATTTCGGCTTTTGCTTTTTGTAGCTGTTTGAGGATCGAATTTTCGGGAGCCTTGGGTTGGGTGTCCACGTCTGGGACGACTTGGTCATTCGTCGCTGGAATGACTGTTGAATTGTTCGGGTTCTGATAGGGGCGTCCGGACCGGGTAAGATGACCGATCCTGGTACACCCCTCTAACCACCCAGGTACCTACCATGGACAGAGATTACTTCCTCGACCTGAAGTGGTTGAGAACCTTGGAGGATGGTAGTTTAGCATGGAGGGTGTGGGGAATGAGTTAGATGAAGATACAAGCTCCTGAGCACCTCCCACCGACAGAGCCTTTATCTGCGGTAGTGGCAGCTGTCGATTCTGATGAGGAGGAGACTGAGGCGCGTCCCGCGAGGCAGACGTACTTCATCGACCTGGAGATTCTCCGAGTCATGCCTGAGCCTAGGAAGGGGGAGAATGTGAGAGCTGAGGAGGATCGCCCTGGGATAGGGAGAGGGCCACGCCGAGTGCGGAAGAGGATGGCTGAGACACAGCAACAGCCGGAAGCACCACCACAACACCCATTTCCTTGTTACCCTTACCTTGATACCCCGGAGACACGTGAGAGCTACCTGGCAGAGAGAGTGTCCTCTACCCTGACGCTCCGGAACATGCATGAGATGGCGTATACTGAGGGCATTGGGACCTCGGGACCGCATCCGGT
Source organism: Silene latifolia (assembly GCF_048544455.1). Classification (NCBI taxonomy): domain Eukaryota; kingdom Viridiplantae; phylum Streptophyta; class Magnoliopsida; order Caryophyllales; family Caryophyllaceae; genus Silene; species Silene latifolia. Next base: position 97,349,893 of record NC_133526.1, read on the forward strand.
TTGGTGGAGGGGAGTTGGGGATTACAGCGGGGTTTTCCACTCTTACGGGGTGGACGCGTCCACAGGGGGAGCACCTCAGTCATACCCCTACGGCGGCTTGACCCCTTGGAACCTGAGACCAGATGCTGGAGCTGGTGGTGATTTGGGTTTGGGCGTATCAGGAGCACGCACCTCGGGTGGTTGTGGAGATGAGGATTATGTCATGGATGAGCATCAGCAGCAGCAGGAGTGATACTCCGTTTATTGTATCGTGTTTGTAGTTATGTTGGATGTTAGTTTGTTTTGGTTGGTACTTTTTCATTTTGTATTTATTATATTCGGTTTGTATTGGTGGCCATAAGGTCGTATTTGATTTCCTAGACTTGGTTGCAGGATTTGTGGACGGGTTATCAACCGACTCGCGATTATGCGATCGTGTATATATATATATATATATATATATATATATATATATATATATATATATATATATATATATATATATATATATATATATATATATATATAGTGATAAGTTCTTCTAAGTCCTTAATATCTTTTGAGTCCCTAAGTCTTTATTAGGGCCCTTGGATTAGGAGAATGGAGAGTGGAGATTTGCCTACTTTAAGCCCATTATAGGCGTGAAAAAAAAAAGGAAATAGGGTGAGCAGGAGAGAGGATGTGTGTGTCAGTACAATTGGCTATTACCCACTGTGCACACACAAACACATGCATAGTCACTCAACAACCTTCCTCAACACATTTCTAAACATACTCCACCAAAACACAATTTGAAAAAAAAAAACTCATCAGTCTGGCGAAAATTTAGAGCAAATCCTACTTTCTTCATTTCTCATCTTCCTTTATCAGCTTGCATTATCAGCTTCCTTGATCATCTTCCATTATTATCCTCCAAGCTCAGAAACAAACAACAAGACCAACGTCCAACGTAAAAAATGACGGATTTGCAAATGATTCCATTTGGCCATGGTAATTATTGGATTGTTTTTTTTATTTTCTTCATGTTAGTTTATATATCATATTTTTATGAAAACATTAGGTTAGATATGAACAGTTGTTTAAATATGATGAGGAAGTGTATTTTAGGTTATTTTTGAAGCTTGTTTTTTATTATGTAAAATCTGTAAATCCACTCTTTTAACATGAACTCCATCATTATGGAGTTCAATATCAAGTCTGTGAATAATAAGTTAAACTTCTCGATGATGGAGTTATTTATATGGTAGAGTTCAACATCATATGTCAGGCTTGAAATTTATAACAGTGAATATAGTATCTCCAACATGACTGTAACATTAAAAAGTGTAATTATAATGCGATGAAATTGTAATTTTAACTGCAAAAGGTGTGATTTTAAGCCACCAAAGTATTATTGTAATTATTATGGTAGAATTGAATTTCAAAAGTGTAATATTTGTATCTTAAATTGAAATTGTCAAAATCGTAAGTATAACTTATAAAAGTGTAATTATATCTCGATAAAAGTATAATTTTAACGGGTAAAAGTGTTATTGTAAGAGACAAAATATGTCAGTTTTCAAACTGTAATTCTAATAATTACAAGTATAATTGTAACAGACAAAAGTGTAATTATAACAACCAAATGGTTTATTGTAACAGAAAAGCAAGATTTGAAATTGTAATTGTAATAACAAAAAGTATAATTCTAACAGATTGGACTGTAATTTTAACAGGTTAAATTGTTATTATAACAGGCAAAAGTTCTAAATTTGTAAACATTAATTCTTACTAGTAAAAATGTTATTGCAAAAGACAATTTCTGTAAGTTTTCAAACTGTAATTCTAATAGAAACAAGTATAATTGTAACACAGAAAAGTGTAATTTTAACAACCAAAGGGTTGATTGTAAAAAAAGTCAGTAAGTTTATAAACTATAATTGTAATAGTAGAAAGTATAATTCTAACAGGCAAAAGTGTAATGATAACTACGAAAAGTGTAATTTTAAGAAATATATAATTTTAACAAATATATGGGTTACTTTAAGTTGTTATGAAAACAATTGATAATAATTACGCTATTGTCAGATAATATTGAGCACAATGGAAAACGAAAACCGAACGAAGAAGAATTTTGCAAAGACGTTGAAGCTAAGTTCACCCCCTATGTTGGTCAGGAATTCCTGGAAATAGAGGAAGCGATGACATTTTATAGAATTTATCTTTGTTGCTTGTAGTTTTGATGTGCGTAAGTACACGACTAAGAGATGGCGTGGAGGGGAGATCAAATCTAAACTGTTGGTTTGCAACCGGGAGGGGTTCAAACAGAAGGGACAATTGGAGTGTAGTGGCGGCCAGAACTCAGGTAGGAGACACAAAGTCAGGCGTGTTGGTTGCAAAGCGAGGATTAGGCTATTTGTGATGAATGGGGAATTAAGAATTGACAGATTCCACAAAGGCCACAACCACGAACTCGTATCGACCCGAGAGATAGAGAGTTTCAAAATTGGCATGCAACATAACAGACTATCACAAAATGATAATCCTTTATAATTCAAGGGTGAGTTGATTGAAATTACACTTTTCTTGATTAAAATTACACTTGTTTATGTTATAATTTCACTTTATTTTGTTAGAATTACACTTTTGTCATCTAAAATTACACTTTTTGAGTCTACAATTACATTTTCTATTGTTAAAACAACACTTTTCTTTTTTTGAACTGATATATTTGTATCTGTTTTAATTATGTTTTTGGTGATTAAAATCCGTACATGTAAAAGATTGTCAATAATCAACAAACAAGATAGGAGCTACGAAGACTTACAAAATTCTGAAGGAACATGTTAATGGGTTTGAAAACATCGGTGCTAGTTTGAATTCTTTTAAGAACTTTCACGGGGATGTGAAATGCTACATTCATGAACGGGACGGTCGGATGTTCGTGGACCACTTTAAGGAATTGGTCACATTACTAAACCAGGGTTCTTCTTTGACTATGATGTTGATTCTGACGGTAGCCTTAGTAAAGCTATATGGGCCGACGGGATCGCTAGAAGGAACTACTCAGTTTTTGGGGATGCAGTGTCGTTCGATCCGACGTATTCCACCAATAATTATGACATGTCGTTCACACCTTTCACGGGGGTTGATAATCATAAACGGTTAGTCACTTTCTGTGGAGCGCTTGTTGCTCATGAAGATGCAGACTCGTTTAAATGGGTGTTCACCCGTTTTCTGGGTGCGATGGGTGGCAAAGAGCCTAAGTACATTATCACCGATCAGGATCCTGGTATTCTTAAAGCGGTGCCATTGGTGTTCAAGACAGCGCGCCACCGCTATTGTATGTGGCATATCATGAACAAGATTCCAAGCAAGTATGGAATGGCGAGAGATGATTTTTTAGTGTTTCTAAAGAAATTGAATGCCATAATATGGGATGAAGACATTGAAGCGGCAGAGTTCGATGCAAAATGGGAAGAAATTGGCAGGGAACACAATGTTAATAACAATGACTGGTTCCAAGAAATGTACGCTAAAAGGAAGTAGTGGGTTATGGCTCATTGTAGGGACCTAGATATGGGAGGTGTTATGAGGACAACCCAAAGATCAGAGAGCGAAAATAGTTTTTTTAAGAGATTTGAGAGTAAGTCAGGAACATTAGTTGAGTTTACGATGCGTTTTGACAGCGCGATGGACCAGCAAAGACACACACAGAAACAAATTGACAACTGTAACAGACACAGTTTCCCTGAAATATAAACGCATCTAGCTATTGAAGTGCACGGGGCGTGATACGTACATTTTATATAGTCTTTTTAGCCTATTTTATGCACGTATTTCTATGCTTTTACCGTGGTTTTATGCTACGAAATGCCCCAAATATGCTACTTTGGGTTATTTAGTCTTATTTACAGGAATGAACCGGAAAGTAGTGAAATCAAGCCTTTTACCGTCCTTTTAGCATGCATTTGGAGTAAGAGTGAATTTGCAGCGGGAATGTAGCTATTTTGAGATGCGCAAAGAAGAAAGATAGCTAGGCGAGCAAAGGAAGAACTTCAAATTGCTAGTGTTTACTTTGAAGAGCTATATCACGAGTTCTACAACAGATATTCAGGTGATTCTAATTGGAGATGAAAGTTTGTCCTTTTAGCTTTCCAATGCCACGGGAATCACCCTGTTTGCCCAAGTAACGAAGAAATGGCAGCCGTTTGAAGTTCAGTGCGCAAAGCAGGAAACTGTTTCTGGAAAGTACTCGATCGAGGAGAACTTTGCTCGATCGAGTCCTTTTTCTACTCCATCGAGTAGATTCAATTTATGGTTTACTCGATCGAGTAGTTTTTCTACTCGATCGAGTGGTTTAAGCTTTAGTTACTCGATCGAGTGGTTTCGCTGATGGGTTGGGCTTTTTAGCTTTATTTTCCGCAATTAGGTTAATAAATCCTATTTTCTAATAAATAGGAAAGTTAGGACGACATTTGTACTCTCTTCTCCTCTCCTTTTTCCTCCCCCTGACACTTCTATTACGTTACTTTTGCTACTGTTACTTTTGTTCTTCATTTCCGGATCTTTTAATTTAGTAATTCTTTCTTCCCTTCTCTCTTTAATTTAATGTTTGTTGTTCTTATTTCTTTTATTCTAGTTTTCCTTATTTCCATGTCTAGCTAAATCCCCTAATATGTTAGGATTAGGGAAGCCGTGGTAGTAACATGTTTTAATTGACTTGAATAGATTAGTCTTGCGATAAGAATTGTATTAGGCAATTTAATTGTTATCAGGTTGAATGAATGCATGCAGGAGACCAATAAATCTAGTTAACCCCAACCTGGATCGAAAGATTGGAAGGGAAGGCTTGCTTAGTTACAATAGGGTATTGTAGTGAGGGCGAAAGCTAAGCTATTTACGCTCTAGGGCGGTTTAAGGACCGAAAGGTGACGACCATAGCTCTTCTTATCAATAGTCTAATCGCCTCAGTATTCCCGATAGTATAGCTGCCACGGTGGACCGACTCCTAGCATATTTCCCTTCCCTTATTGTTAATTTCTCGCATTCCTTTCCCTCTTGCCTTAATCTCTTAGTATAGTCAAAACCTTTCAAACCCCCATTAGTGACATTAGACAGATAAATAGACAAGTAGATAGTAAACCGCCTCCCTGTGGAGATCGACCCTACTTACCGCTGACTTCTGTTAGTAGTACTTAGGTATTTTATTTTTGGTACAAAACGACAGTATCAAATTTTGGCGCCGTTGCCGGGGAGGCAATCTATTTATTTATTTGTTTAATTTTATCTGTTTTTAGCCTCAGGGGATTTTTTCCCTTGAGGGCTTTCTAATATTTTATTTAGTGCTATTTTGATAGGCCTTACAGGTACTACCTAGACAGTTCTAGGTGAAAGATCGTCGAAGGGAAGGCTTGAGTACCTTTGACCCATCACCAATGTCCTATTATGTGGGACAGCCGGCGATTTACTGCGGTAGATGTGGTGCTGCTGGGCATGATGCAGTTCTTTGTTTGGCAGAGAATGACGAAGTTTACGCATTCAAGCAGCGCAGTCGAGCTATTCAAGCAGCTGTAGTTATGCCGCCACATCCATCTTATCAATGGCCACCGCAACAAGATCCTCCCGATATACAAGAAGAAGAATTTGCGGAGCTGAAATTTTTATTGGCGACACTTGCATCTCAAATGCAAGCTCAGCAAGATTATAATAGACAATTCTACTCGCGAGTCGATGAGCTCGAGTCTGTAGTTGCTCAGTTAGCAGCTGAGATGGAGATAGAAGAGATCGCGGAGCTGACATATTCAATGGGAACGCTTATATCACAAATGCAAGAGAGCAATAAAAATATGGACGCTCGATTCCTTAAGCTCGAAACTGACATTGCTCAGTTAGTAGCTGAGATGCAAGAAGAAGAGGTATACCTTGCTGAGAGCGGTTTTTCCCCTGAGGAAACCGTATTACCCAATGCTGAGGATGACCTCTATGACTTGGATGACGAGTTTCTATCTTATTTCAATGCCTCACGCGAAGATTTCAGCCCTGTACAGGAGGAATCACTCGATCGAGTGACTTATATTGGTCGATCGAGTGATTTTCCAGAAGAAAGTGCTCGATCGAGTGATATTTGCACTCGATCGAGTGGAATTCAGGAGGAAGTTGGTCGATCGAGTGATTATTTTGCTCGATCGACTGAGTTGGCCATTGGGAGCTATGATTCGTCATGTGGGTTTGATTTAGATGACGATTTTGACGATGACAACGGTTACGGTGAATCTCCCCTATTCAAAGCCGAGTTGGATGCGCTTGAGGCTGAGATTTACGGGACGAATTCCACTGAGGGCGACGAAAGGACAGCTGAGTCGGTATTTGCTCCTAGCACAGATGAGGTATTACATTCTTTTATCAGTGATTCCATTGTTGAGAGCAACCTACCTGAGGTAATTAGCGGTAATTTTATTATTGTTAATTTTCAAAGTAAGCTACCTCATTTGACTCGCGCTATTTCTTTTAATGCTATACCCCCTCCTATGTGGACGATTAAATTAACGAATTTTCACCGTACATGTCATCTCAAAATTGCTAATCTGAATCGGGACCCTAATATATCGTCTATTGCTCCCGCGCTCCTTTATTTTGTGGATAAATTTAGGAGCTCAAATAGGAAATTTGTTAGACTTAAACGGTTGTTTAATCTTATTTCTTATTTTTGTATTCCACTCGGTGCTACTTACTTGTTTTGTGTAGCACATGCGCGATGTACGATCTAATGCTTTGCGCGCTTTGAGCTTTTTGATTGTAGGCGATTATAGAGGCTCGAAGAAAAAGGAGGTCGAGCTAGGACTGGCAAGCCAGCGCTACCCGGAGGCAAACCGGAGATTTTATTTTGCTTTTTATTTACTTTCATTTGTAATAAATGGTTTTTATACCATAGACTTTATCGCTTTGCTTGTCTAGTTAGTTTACGGGCTGTTTTTATTGCGTTTTGCAGGTAACACGCTGAGAAGTACTCGATCGAGTAGTTTTTCTACTCGATCGAGCACTTTTGCTGATGAATTCACTCGATCGAGTGAAATATTTACTCGATCGACTACCTGCAAAAGGAGAACTGCTCGATCGACCACAACACCATTCGATCGAGCAGTTTTGAATGCCCATTTCACTCGATCGACTACTGTTCAACTGCCATCGAGTGTTTTTGACTTGGATTAGCTTACTGAGACGGTTTTCCGGGCCTTTAGCAACCTCCCATGTCCATGGTCGGTTTGGGGAGGTCCCTTTATTCGCGCATTTTGTGAGTTTTTCCGCTTTTACTCTCTTTCTCCTTCAGTTTGCATTTCCTTTCCATGTTTTGGTACAATGGGGGCATTGTACGGTTTGGTTTGGGGAGGTTATGCATCCATATCTGTGTCTGCATTTTGTTTTCATTGCATTTCAGTTATCACGTTTAAATTATGTTTGCATTGTTGTTTATTTTTGTTAAAAATTCAAAAATTCAAAAAAATTTCATGTTTATTTTTGCATATAGGTTGAGTCGGAACGGTAGATTTAAATGATGAAATTGCACTATAATTGTCTTTTTGCTTAAGCCTTGCATTGAATTATATATTCTTTTAGCTTTATCTTATTGCATATCTACGAGTTAATGTTAAATCTAGCTGAACGAATAGACTTGACCTGAGACTTTGGCAACCTACTTATAATTTCTAAGGAATTAGAGCCTTATAAACTGGTGTCATTTGTGACCAGTTTCATGTAGGATTGTGAGTAGTTACTTCTTGCATAGCATGTTCATCAATTTGCACATATATGAAATTCAATTGCTTTTTGCCTACATACATTCGGGTTAGTGGTTGGGGTCACATGCAGGGAGGTGCTTACAATTTCCCTTTCTTTCATTTTTACCCATTTAACTCCACATTAGCCAAATTTGCCTGTTGACCCTTAACTACATTCCAAATTTAGCCTGCCTTGTCAAGCTAGTTTAGATTGTTTTTGCGGTATATTGTCTATTGTATCAAGTTTGGCTTATATCTATTGTTTTGGAGTTGGTATTTATGAAGAAAAGGAGGAAAATAGAAAAAAAAGAGTTGAAAAAAAACGTGAAAAAGAAAGAAAGAAGAAAAAAAGAAAGAAACCGAAAGAAAATAGAAAAAGAAAAGAAAATTCGACAAAAAAAAGATGTTGTTTGATGAGACGGTTTCTGCTCCTATGCTTTATTTATATCATTTGAGGAGTATTTTCGGTTCGGTTTGGTGAGTTTTGTGCCAAATGAAGGGCACTCATGCTTAATTCATAATTGAGTTGGAAATGGATGTTGTCATATGGTTTTGTTTAGGTACTAGCTTGATCACCTATACCTCCACATTCCCATAAATGTTTTGCCTTTTCCTACCCATTGCCTCACTTTACCATATTTTTGTAAGCCCTCGGCTGTGACAGGACGTTGTTTGGTTGGAATGTGTGAACGGTAGCTAGAATTGTCTATCATATTAGTTGCATGCATGTTTATGTGGGTCGTAGTCTAGGTGAGCGACTATTCCTCTTTCTCTCCTTTACATATATATGTTCACCCTTTGCTTCATGAGGGAAGAGTGACCCGCGAGAGTCCATTGTTAAAGGTCTTGCAAGGTCGACGGTTCAGCTTTATTATAAACGTCTTATAACTCGTTTGCATTTGACTGTTAGCTATAAGTGTTAGTTTGCTTGCATTAAATTGGCTTAAGTGGGCATTTGTAGCTAGCTCTGAGTTATCTTTCCCGTTCCTTTAGTTGCATTTTAGTTTACTCGAGGACGAGTAAAGGTTTGGTTTGGGGAGATTTGATACGTGCATTTTATATAGTCTTTTTAGCCTATTTTATGCACGTATTTCTATGCTTTTACCCTGGTTTTATGCTACGAAATGCCGCGAATATGCTACTTTGGGTTATTTTGTCTTATTTGCAGGAATGAACCGGAAAGTAGTGAAATGAAGCCTTTTACCGTCCTTTTAGCATGCATTTGGAGTAAGAGTGAATTTGGAGCGGGAATGTAGCTATTTTGAGATGCGCAAAGAAGAAAGATAGCTAGGCGAGCAAAGGAAGAACTTCAAATTGCTAGTGCCTACTTTGAAGAGCTATATCTCGAGTTCTACAATAGATATTCAGGTGATTCCAATTGGAGATGAAATTTTGTCCTTTTAGCTTTCTAATGCCACAGGAATCACCCTATTTTCCAAATTAACGAAGAAATGGCAGCCGTTTGAAGTTCAGTGCGCAAAGCAGGAAACTGTTTCTGGAAAGTACTCGATCGAGTAGAATTTTGCTCGATCGAGTCCTTTTTCTAGTCGATCGAGTAGATTCAATTTATGGTTTACTCGATCGAGTAGTTTTTCTACTCTATCGAGTGGTTTAAGCTTTAGTTACTCGATCGAGTGGTTCTAAATCACTCGATCGAGTGGTTTCGTTGATGGGTTGGGCTTTTTAGCATTATTTTCCGCAATTAGGTTAATAAATCCTATTTTCTTATAAATAGGAAAGTTAGGACGACATTTGTACTCTCTTCTCCTCTCCTTTTTCCTCCCCCTAACACTTCTATTACGTTACTTTTGCTACTGTTACTTTTGTTCTTCATTTCCGGATCTTTTAATTTAGTAATTCTTTCTTCCCTTCTCTCTTTAATTTAATGTTTGTTGTTCTTATTTCTTTTATTCTAGTGTCCTTATTTCCATGTCTAGCTAAATCCCCTAATATGTTAGGATTAGGGAATCCGTGGTAGTAACATGTTTTAATTGACTTGAATAGATTAGTCTTGCGATAAGAATTGTATTAGGCAATTTAATTGTTATCAGGTCGAATGAATGCATGCAGGAGACCAATAAATCTAGTTAACCCCAACCTGGATCGAAAGATTGGAAGGGAAGGCTTGCTTAGTTACAATAGGGTATTGTAGTGAGGGCGAAAGCTAAGCTATTTACGCTCTAGGGCGGTTTAAGGACCGAAAGGTGACGACCATAGCTCTTCTTATCAATAGTCTAATCGCCTCAGTATTCTCGATAGTATAGCTGCCACGGTGGACCGACTCCTAGCATATTTCCCTTCCCTTATTGTTAATTTCTCGCATTCCTTTCCCTCTTGCCTTAATCTCTTAGTATAGTCAAAACCTTTCAAACCCCCATTAGTGACATTAGACAGATAAATAGACAAGTAGATAGTAAACCGCCTCCCTGTGGAGATCGACCCTACTTACCGCTGACTTCTGTTAGTAGTACTTAGGTATTTTATTTTTGGTACGAAACGACATTATCAGGGCGCAAGTGTACAGTCATAAAGTATTCGAGGAATTTAAAGAAGAGGCCAAGTGCTCAATTGGTACTTGTAAAAGTAGAGGATTCACTGAGTGTGGCTATTTAGAAGTGACCACTGTAAGAGATGCAAACAGGGACAGAAATTATGAGGTCACATACTGCCCAAGTATCATTCTGTAGCATTTGTTTGTTAAAATTATACTTTTATCCGTTAAAATTATACTTTTGTTGATTAAATTTACACCTAGGGTTGTTAGAATTATACTTTGGGTTGTTAAAATAATATTTTGGGTTGTTAAAGTTATACTTTAATCCGTTAAAATTACACTTTTATTGATTAGTATTACACTTTGGGTAGTTAAAATTACAAATTGATTAAAGTTATACTTTTATCCGTTACAATCACACTTTTATTGATTAAAATTATACTTTTGTGTATTACAGTCACACTTTCATCTGACTGATTTAACTAACATATTACTCTATATTGTTGAACTAGATACATTGAAAGCCACTTGTAGCTGCAGAATGCTTGAGAGGAAAGGCATTATTTGCCGGCATGTCATATGGATTTACTCATCAAACGGAGTGAAGATTATTCCAGAACAATGTGTTGTTAAAAGATGGTGTAAAGATGCAAGGTTGTCTAAAATGTTCGATTGTAATGGTGAAGCAACTGAGGACGTTGATATAATAGATGGAAAACAGTTGCGGTGTCGTAATATGGTCGGAGATTCATCAGACAGTTGGGTTGCTCATGGGCAAATTGAAGAATGATGTCGAGAACTTTTCTAGTCTAATTAGACAGTTTAAGGAGAAACTCTCACCATTAGGATCACCATTGAATAAACGACAACAGTTGGAGAAAATTCTTGGATGTTCTCCTAGTGAGGAGATAACCATTTTGCCGCCCAAGAAATCCAAGAACAAAGGGAGCGGAAAGAGAATGTTGTCGATGAAGGAAAAAGCAGTTGCTTTGGCAAGGAAGCCAAAACGTATGTGTAAAAATTGCAAGCGATTAGCTAACCATGACAAAAGGAACTGCCCTAACCCATTCGCGGAGCACCCGCCAGTGTCGCAATCGTCAGAAACCTCGTCGGAAGAAGAAGAAGAAGATGGAGAAGACGAAGAAGAAGGAGAAGAAGAAGAAGAAGAAGAAGAAGGCATCTTAGAATAATCAATATAATACGTAATAAGTAGTACAATTTTTTGGGGATGTCTACACAAAATACGAGGTACAACATGATGTTTCGTATTGTGTTTAGACATCAAACTGCCAGGAAGACAACTGGTCGCCGTTGGTATTACAATATATTTTGATGAAGTATTTTTTATTAGACGACACAGTTATAATGTGTAAATTCAGAACGTTGAAATTTTCACTCTTGACTATTATGACAAATTATGTTCTTAAAATTACACATATCTAGGGAATAAAATTGCAATGGCCTCATATCTGCTTAGGGTAGGATTGTTATGATCAGAATTACACTTAAACTTATTATAATTACAGCGTATGCAATTTCAGTTACACTTCGTCTATACTAAAGCCTTATAACATAGTTATTATTGCACCATCTTTTAAATAGGTAAAACAACATAACTATATTTTCATAAATAAAACTCCTAAAATGACACTTTTGCCTTTTAAAATTACATTTATATTTTATGTAATGTAAGGTCTATCTGTCACTGCTATGGCCTGTTAGAATTACACTTATGACGGTTAGAATTACACTTTTGTGTATTACAGTCACACTTTCTTCTGACTGATTTAACTAACATATTACTCTATATTGTTGAACTAGATACATTGAAAGACAGTTGTGGCTGCATCTTGCTTGAGAGGAAAAGGCATTCTTTTATAGAATGTTGTAAGATTGTTTACACAAAAACTAACTGTCTACATTAAGGTTGCTAACATCTGCAAATAATACAAAGTATGAAATAAGTGTTTACATAGCCAAGGGAATATTCCCACAAAAACTGAACTACTAAATTAAGGTTGTTATTTTTTCACATTGGCATGCGGCTGTCTACGCTTCTGTTGTAATACCTTCCACAGTTTGTCCTTCGTGCTAACAAAAGCTTTGACCTTCTCGAGCACACCTTCGCGCAAAATGTTCATGTCTGCCAGAACGAGGGTACCTACCACCTGGATCACCAAATAGCGCCGTGATTTCTTCTTCTCGAGGTCTTCATGCTCAAAAGGAAGACCCTCGTATAAGAGCATAGCCATCATGGTGAACAGACCCGACTCTGGCTGGTTGAGAGTAGGTGACATCCCGCTGAAAGGTATCTGGCGCAATACATAATTAGGAATTTCCCGTGCCCTAGTGTTCTTCTTTTCCTTATCCCGTGATTCTAAATAATCACTCACTGCGCTAGCCTGCAAATGTACATAATTACCTTATAAAAACTGATTGAACAAAAAAGATAGCATTCGGAAGAAAGCGATCGACAATAACTTACAATTAAACGCGCTGCTTTGCCAAACTGCGACTTTTTCAAATCAGAATGCCTTTGCCCGTCCAAATAAGTCGATCGTATTTGATTTGTGATTGATACATACGCATGCGAAATGGTCGTCAATGCAGAACGGGACAAATAGCAAGTCTGTTTTCAAGTTAACGGTACGCTCACTTCGACGATGAAGGTGTCCCAGATCCGCACAGTTGTCATAGTTCTTTGTCGATTGTGTGCCTGGTTGTTCAAACGTCCCGAGCATACCCAACAAAAATCCTTTAAAAGGCAATAGTGAACATGATTAATGTGGTTACATTGTCACCCAAAATTACACTATTGTCCCTTAAAATTACACTTCACACGGTTAGAATGACACTTTTGTTGATTAAAAGAACTAAAGTGAAACATTCACATAATAACACTGTAATTAAGAAAAGTGTCATTCTAAGTAACAAAGGTGTAATAGAAGTGGACATAAATATTATGCAATGATTAATGGAATTACCATGTGACGTATACCAAAGAATGACATCCTCATTTGGTCGCCATATTCCTCCTTCTCCAAATGGTTCATCAAAATCGACCAAAGACTCGATGACATTTAACGACATAAGGTTTTCGGCATCAAGGACATAATGTCTTTTCTCCGGCGTTGCATGACGGGTGTACGGACCACTGTTCACTGCACTCCGTAATATTAAAGAAGTCGTTAATTAAAGTAAAATAAATGTGAAAAATAATCTGAGTATCCTTGATTAAAGAAGTAGTTAATTAAGCCAGATTGACAGACCGTTCATCATAAGTGTGGTCATATAACAAGCAATAGTCGGCAACATGCTTCCTCCTGTTTTTAATATCCTTGATTAACGCTTGGTTGCCCCGGAGCAGCTTCGACACCACATTTGTGTTGAGACCACCTCTACCACGATCGAGAGCAGCCCAACCCGTCCCCCTTTCCACGGGGATGGCTCTTAACAGAGGATAGCGCTTTACCAGATGGAATGCGCATGGTAACAGGCGTCGCCTCCATAACGGGCTCTTCAAATTCAGTTACGCGAGCACGTTTTGTGGACTCCGGCCCTATGTCACCATCTGTTTTCCTCTTAACAACATTCAACTTTCTTGTCAACGGATGTCCAAAGTTTTGAAATAACCAACCCGCATCAAGATCTCTTCTCGATCTCAAAATGTCACGGAGAGGACGAGTGTTGCGAAATCTCGGATGGTACAAACGCATAACATCCTCTTTCCCGAGGTCACATTAAAAAGGGCTTCCGCGGTAGAACATCATATGTAGCATCATGAAAACACCACAGTCATTTCTCGAATACCCTTGACCTTGCCAGCTGAACTCAATGTTGACAATCTTGAACCCGCTGACCTTTGCCCCCTTAGACAGCCCTTTAGACACCAAATACTTCCCCATTATATTTGCCTGAACATGAAAAAACGTCAGTGTGTTAACGTAGTACGACCCATATAAATTGGTTGACTTTTGGATATCGGACACTTACCGAAATACGCGCTATCCCTCCGTAAGGGAGCGTTTCTATTGGGTCATCGTACTTGCGGTTGTCGAGGTAGTCAATCGCTCGGTGAGAAAGTTGATGCACATGCAAAACCGTAGTGATCACCGTCGCCGGATAACACGGGCGAAAGATCTGCACCGTGTGTCGCTAAGATCAGAAAAAGGAAAACTTAAAAACCATGAGACAAGATTACATGTTTTGTTACCTACCATGTCCGTATCAAGCTGGAATGGTGCACGACAGGTTTCAGCCCAGGCATCCCAGCCACCATAAATGTCTTCGTCTTTGTTCAACACTTTCCCAAGCTTTTGAGCGTTCCAAAAATACCTTGCGGGGTCCTTTAATTTGAAAAGTGTTAAATGCGTGAAGAGATAATTAAAAGAGCTATTTTATAAAAATAAAGTGAAACTTTAACCAAAAAAAGTGTTAGAATAAACTCAGAAGGGAGATGTTAAAAGTATAATTTAAACAATCAAAAGTGTAATTCTAACGGCAAAAAGTATCATTTTAACGAACAAATGTGCAATTTTAACATACAAAACAAACTTTTTCACTTTAAAAAGTATAATTCTAACGGACAAATGTGTAATTTTAACACACAAAGGTAACATTTTAACTTACAGTGTGACTTAGTCCAAAGAAAGAACGGGATATGTCCGAAGGTTTCATGATGTGGTTGAGTAGCAAGCACCAACCATCAATAACACTTGTCATGATTTGCTCCCGAGGGTTCAAAGTTGCAATATCTTCCCGGGTAATGAAATAAAACTCGCTGAATTGGACCAATCGTTCCCTACAACAACAAAATTTAATTAGCCAACAAATATATATATAATTAGGAATGTTAAGGGCCTCTTGTAAAAAATAATACACTTACAACTCGTTAAACGCGTCTGACTGATTGAACGCATAGTCAATCAAGTATTTCCTGTCACTGAACATTGGCACTAGGAGCTCCTGACTGAATGCTAGGTTTCTCGTCGCAAAGCAAAATTCAGGATTAGGTACCCCACAATCAATAGAACACCCAAGGTTCTCAATGACGTGATCCATGCATGGTAAGGGCTCACTCGAGTGAAGTAAAAAAGGATGGTAGCTCAGATCACTGTGAGGGACGTACGGGACCGGGATAGGAATGTCGGCGTTCTCTGCCTCTGGTACTACGTCAGCTGTTACCTCTCTGTGCTCGATAGTCCCTTCCGAAGACTTCCCGGCAACATCCTGAACTGCCGCATCTGTAATAAAAATAGTGTTATTTCATCATCAGAAATTAAGTGTAACTGTGGCAGAGAAGAAAATATAATTTAGTAGACAAAATTATAATTCAAACAAAATAGAGTGTTATTTTATCACAAATAAGTGTAATTTTAACTAAAAATAGTCTAATTCTAGAAGACAAAAGTGTAATTGTAAGCTACAAAAGTATAATTTTAACTTAAAAAAGTGTAGTTTTAGCAGAGAAAATTGTAATTCTAACTAAATAAAGTGTTATTTTAACTAACAATTGTCTAATTGCAGCAGAGAAAAGTGTAATTCTAAGCCAAAAAAGTGTTATTGTAACTAAAAAAAGTGTAACTTTAAAAGAGAAAATGTAATTCTAACTAAATAACTTCATCCACGGCACTTCTAAACTCTGAAGGTCAATGCATTACCTCCATGATCCTTCAGTGCAGCCCCATCCACCACCTTCTCTACCACTGTCTGAGAACTTGTATCCAAATTTGGCTCATCATTATTCCACCCCTCCTCATTTTCAAAGAGCATGCACGAGATATTGGGTGCTCCTGGAACAGTAGCGTTTACGTCCGAGAGAATATACAAGATTTGTCCATTCTACATCCATAAATTCCTTTGCTCGCAACGCATATACATATTCCAAATTTTCTCGTTTCCCTTTAACAACCGCTCGTCAGTCGTTGCGCATCCGCCGTTTCCTGCACCCTCTTCATAATGTTGTTCGGCTGCGCGCTCTGCATCACATATCTTAGCAGTCGAGAATAGGAACTGAGTGGCAGGGGGGCAACTTCTATGTTCTGAACTTCCACCAAAGCATTATCCGCCTTCTCAGGCTCCCCAGCATCAAGCCCACAAAATTCGCAGATTTAGAATCCACTTGTACAGCATCGTCTAGTGTTGCAGAAACCACTATTGTACTTGAACATTGGAGACCAGTGTCAGCATTACCCTTCCCAATCTTGTCATCATCCTTGTCCGTCTCGGCATTCAGAACTTCACTCACATGCACAACCGCTCCCGTAGCGTCGGAGGCCACTTTCACCAATTCTCTTACCTCTCCAATTCCATGGTCTTCTCTGGCTGGCATTTCTGCTCGGCGCTCTGCTTCAATAATCTCCGCAGACGAAATCAACAATTGAGTGACGGGTGGATCAGTGTCGGTGGGCCCATCCTCCTCATTTTTATTGTCAGCTATCTCAATATCCCCGGCCACATGCACGTCCATATCCATCGCCTCTCTTCTTCCTCCTTGCGGCATGCAGATTCGCATAGAACTCCTTCTCAGCCTCATCAAGATCTTCTTTTGAATATATATCTTCGAGAATTTCCCGGTCAAATTTTGGTGGTTCTTTAACACCACCTTTCCATCTACCTTCCTCCTTCAGAAATAACGGAAATCTCACGAGTACTACCAACATCCACGTCGGTGTCCTTACTGTACTCGTCTCTGTTAGCAGAGTCCATAAATTCAGCCGTGTCATAAAATTGCACGGCCTCCATTATCTGTTGTGTAGACACCTCCCGTGCTTTCTCACTGGCTGCTTCATCCGAAACAATTGAGGCGGCCACCGTGCCTTCGCGGTCTGTACCAACATCTACAGTCATCTCTTTCTCATTATCGTATCCATCATCCTCCATATCATCACCATCCTCCTCATCGTCAACATTATCACCATCCTCGTCATCTCCCTCGTCCTCATCACCATTGTCCTCCTCTTCATCATCGTCACCAACATGCTTTGCTCGTGCCGTCGTCATCTACCTCGTCATTCGATCATCGATCACCTGGACTTTGTTGCGAGCAGTCTTGATTTCACGGAATGATTTATTCGTTCAGCTATCTCCTGCATTTCCTCAGCATAATCCTTCATCCTTTGGCTTTGAAAGAATGATTGCGTGCATTGTGTAGCGACAGGGTCACTAGAATGGTTCATCCCTCCTGTTAACCTTTTGAGCGTCATGGCTGTATCTGCATACCATGAATAGAAGACAGTAGCATTCCTTTGCATCTTCAAGTAAAGCTCATGCGCATCCTACATTAAAATACAGATAATTGGACAATTGTTTAGTCAAAAGTGTTCATTCAAAAGTATAATTTTAACCTTGACAAGTGTAATTCTAAGGGCAAAAAGTATAATTCTAACGGACAAAAGTGTAATTGTAAGCTACAACAGTAAAATATTAACTTTAAAAAGTATAATTTTAAAGGACAAAAGTGTAATTGTAACATACAAAAGTATAATTTTAACTTTAAAAAGTATAATTTTAACTGACAACCTTGTAATTTAAGCAATTATTGATTAATATCGCAATTACAATTGTAGTGTAATTGTAGTGAAAGAAAAAGTAACTTTAAAACATTAAAATTAGCCTTGACAAATAAAAAAATAGCACTTACATCTAAAGCCCGAGCTTTTAACTCCTCGTCATCATCAACACCAGAAGGGAGTTCAATCTCGATGAACTTCTTCCTGTCTGAAGTTGAAGTCACTTGTAATGCCGCATCACTAACCACATTTCCAATGGCCAACACTTGGCTGTCATTAGGCACCCCACCATTGCTTAACAGTTCTTTTTGAAGGCACCGAGGATACTTGACCAAGGACCAAGTTAGCCGACCCAAACGGTTCTTGTCAAGCTCACCATGTAGTCTGTCGAAAGCGTCTGCGGTCCCCAAAGTGCTTAATGAGAGGCGGTGTGGCGACAAACTCTTACCATCGAAATCGAAACGTTGAAAGTACGTAATCATTAAGAAGGGGATACACCCCGCGAAATCATTTATTTTCACCAATGAGCTGCAGACCTTCACCAAATTTTCCAAAGACATAAGTACACCAATCGTGCTGCGTAATCGAGTCCACATCTTCAACACTCTCAAAAGCTTGAAGTCAACCCCACCGTATGACGTTGACGTTAGGAATGATGACATTGCGAGCGAGAACAAACGACTGCGAAATGCGGACCTCCTTTTTGTATTTTTTTTTAAATATCTTGGAAGGCAATTCCTAAATTAATGCCTTCGTTAACCCCTTTTATGTTGTACGCTTTTCGCCATTTATCTTTCAATTGCTTGTTCTCCGGCGCTTGAGAATCCTTTTGGCGGCCCGTAGGTACTAGATTAAGAGTTTTAGGACCAAGTGGTAACATAAAACAGTCATACACATCATGCTTGGTGACCATGAACTCCTTATCCTTAGCCCGAAAAATATACGATTCATCACTGAATGCTTTCAGAAAATCTTTAATATGACCCATCGGATATGTTTTGAGCTTAAGCTCCAGAATAACACCGAAACCGATCCTCCGTACCGCATCTCGCTGTGCATCATTAAGCTTTTCAACGAGCTCAACAAGTCATTTGCTTGGCCTAAGACTGACACCACCTTTGCTATTTTGTTCGTGTCTTTTTATTTCGGTGGTTTGGGTGGTTTGGCAAAAACAAGCTCCTTATTCAACTTGACAGGCACCTTTGCTTTTTTGGACTTGCCTGATTTATCCTCATTTCCACCTGACATCTGTTAACATTACTCAAAATTAATTGTTGCATACAAAAAAAAATACTACAAAAAAAAGTTTAAATTGTAGCAGCATAAAGTGTAATTATAGCAGCCACAAGTGTAATTCTAATAAAATAAAGTGTTATTTTAACAGGCAACAGAAAACTCTCAGCAAAAAAAAAGTGTGATTGTAGCAGCACAAAGTGTTATTTTAACAAACAAAAGTGTAATTGTAGCAGAGGAAAGTGTAATTCTAACAAAATAAAGTGTTATTTTAACAGGCAACAGTGACATTTTAACAGAAAAAAGTGTGATTTTAGCTGACAAAAGTGTAATTCTAACAAGATAAAGTGTTATTTTTACAGCAATGTGTAATTTTAGCAAAAAGTCTAATTGTAGCAAAGATAAAGTGTTATTTTAGCAACAAAAGTGTGATTCTAACAAAAGGGTCAAAAGTGGGATTTGTAGAATAAAGTGTTATTTTAGCTTACAAAAGTGTAATTCTAACAAAATACGGTGTTATTTTAACAGGCAACAATGACATTTTAACGAGAAAGAGTGTGATTTTAGGCAGCAAAAGTGTAATTCTAACAAGATAAAGTGTTATTTTAACAGGCTACAGTGTAATTTTAGCAAAGAAAAGTGTAATTGTAGCAGCATAAAGTGTTATTTTAGCAACAAAAGTGTAATTCTAACAAAAGGGTAATCAAAAGTGGGATTTTCTAAAAAAAAAATGGATAAACTGTAATTTTAACAAAGAAAGAGTAATTGTAAGCAACAAAAGTAGGATTTTTCAAAAAAATCTGACTAATCTTAATGAATATGAACATATATGCTAAAAACGTTAGTTGACAAAATACAGTGATCAAAAATAAATGTCCTACATGTCCTAAATGTGCAAAAAATAACTGGCTAATCAAAATGAAGAAACCAAATACAGTGATCAAATAGAACAGTACATCAACAATGGTGACAAAGTACAGTGATCAAATACAGTCCAATAACATAACAATGTCCAATAAATTAAAAAAAACGTCTAAATAAATGAAGAGAATAAATAATAAAACTCTAAAAACCCAGAAAAAAATCATAAAACTCTAAAAACCCCAAAAAAAATTACCTTATGAAGTGATTGAAAGGACGACAATGGCGGTTTGCAAGTGAGCAAAGAAAATGGAGAAAAAAACGATAATAAGGTAACAAAAAAGCAATAAAATTGGGGGATTTTTAGAGCGATTTAAATCTTTAAGCGATTGAAATGAATGGCGTTTAATTGGGGGAAATGTTTTGGGGAAAAATTAATTTTGAATAATGGAGAGATGATAAGTGGGGGAAGTTAGTAGGACGTGTGTGAGTGATGTTTTGATTGACAACCCTGCATGCATGCTAATACCCTATGAGTGGTAGGAGGAGAGAGGTAATTATTTTAGCCATTAGAATAATATTATTAGTTGCTTTTTACCTTTAATCTAAGCCATTCAATAACATGATCTAAGGGTAGACAATGGAACTCATGGACTCAAGTGTAAGACATGGACTTAGATGATCTTATTACTATATATATATATATATATATATGTGTATATATATATATATATATATGTGTATATATATATATATATATATGTGTATATATACACATATATATACATATATATATATATATATATATATATATATATATATATATATATATATATATATATATATATATATATATATATATATTGCGTTGTGCTAGGGAAGTTTTCGAGCTAATTTGACCTGTGGCCACTCGACCGAGTGCCCCTAACTCGATCGAGTAGCTACAGGTGTGACAATTAAAGAGTATTATGATCTCGGGCTAATCAATCGAGTAGCTAAGACACTCGATCGAGTATGGCCAGCTCGATCGAGTACCCATTACACTCGATCGAGTAGCACTGTTACAGGCACTATTCGAAAATTTAATTGTTTGAATGCTTTTATTTTTGCATATTTCGTTATCTATCATGGTTATTGGAGGTGAGTAACATGTTTGGGTCGACTTAATAGTTATGCTTGGGTCCGTGCTTTGCTTATAGATGACATTTCGGTGGGAATAGATGTGACACAAAGGTTTCTTTTATTGCATTCATTTTACATCCTCAACGTTTGCAAGCGAGCTTAACTTATTTATTATCGAAAAGACTCGTTACTTATTTCCTGAAATTTCCATACTTACATTCTACCCAAATTGATATATGCATGTCTTTTATGGCTCTTGATAATTATTCTCGTAAGTAGCATATGTATGTAAGACAATGTTAATTGTGATTAGTGAGTAATGTCGATAAGTTACGATATGGGTCCGGTTAGGTGGCTGGAAGGTCGTTTGATGGTGAACTTCGGTGACGAAGTTCCTTTTTAGAGGGGAAGAGTAATGTCGCAAAACAAAAAAACTGAAATTATAACAATTGTTGCCATATGTTTGTAATGTTTTATAACGTTCTTGTTATATTTCATGTACGAGTTTATAATTATTCCTAATAATTTTGTAGAATAGTTTACTATATTTCTAATGCGTTTTATAATATATGCGTTTCATAATATTTAAGGAAGAAATTTGTTGTGTTAAGTGAAAATTTGTTGAGTTTCTAATGTTTGAGAAAATTAGTTGAGCTTATAATGTTTGTGGAAGAAATTTGTTGTCTTATAGTAAGAAGATAGTCACAAAGTGATAAGGATGTCAAGAACAGTAGTGGAGTTGTGCGATTATGAATCATGCAGTGTGTGAATCTGTAATAGGATCGTTGTGTGACATGTCTGTGTAGTAGTTATTGGCCAGTGAAAGTATTGTTTCGTAACTGCGTTAATGTGTGCCTGAGAAGTTCGGCGTAGTAGTGTAATCGTTAGTCGAGTGGGTCGTGTTGGTGCATGTCGTGAGTTTGGTAATTCGAGTAGTGGTTTGCAGAGGCTTGTGTATGTGGTGTGTGTTGGACAGTTGATGATGATGACATAGTGGATAATGCCTTTAGAGAGTGGTGGACCTGTGTCTAGAGAACGGTGATGTCGACCTTGGGGTCATGTCTTGTGGTTCGGGAGAGGGTGAGTCGAACTTCGGGTGAGCCTATTACTGTAATACCCGCCCTTTTAGGGACTCGTTGACCAACCTTGACCAACCTTTGGGGCAGGTGATAACCGTTAGGAATGCGTGCAAGAGGTGCCTTGTGTCTTGTTTAACCTTAGGAGTGTGTGGTACTCGATAGAGTAGAGGCTACTCGATCGAGTAGCTTGGGTACTCGATCGAGTAGGGGCCACTCGATCGAGTAAGTGGGTTACTCGATCGAGTAGCGTCTTTTCAGCGAGGGTTTATAATCGTGTTTTGTTAAAACCGCAAACCATTTCCGCCTCCTTCCTTCAGTTCTATATGTCGCCTTTCCCTTCACCATAACTTCTTCCATGGGAGCTTTTGAGGATGTTAGTGCCTTGGGGATGCGTTGCTTGAGTCGGGTAGCGGTCTTAACGCCGATCTAGTATGCGTAGGTATGTCATCGTCATCATCTTTGTCTTGGTTGTTCCTTGTAGGGCTGTATTGTTAGTAATAGGCTTGTATGCTGTTTGTATAGGGATTTCTTGCTTGGTTGATGTCGTATGGTTGATCGAGGAATCGCTGCTTTTGGTTAAAGGTAGGTTCGCCTACTCAGTTTCTGTTGGTGGTCTAGTGTGTCGGTTGTTGTATTGTTGTTGTGACCGTATGACTGAGTATATGTGGTAATCAGTTGGTGTATGCTGTGTTGTTGGTTGTTGTTGTATTACAGCTATTTGTGATTGATTGTCTTTGGTTCTCGAGGTGCGTCCTCGGCTGAGTGGAGTCACTTGCGGGAGTGGCTTCACGCCCTAATTTCGCCCTCCGTGGAACCCGCCACGGGAGGGGATGTGCACATTAATGGGACAGGGTTTATCGCTCGGTATGATGAGCGGGGATTTGGTGGGTACGACTGCGGTCCGCCACTGGCAGGGCTGGTCCAGTGGACAGTCGGTGACGTAGATTGGTTGGAGTGGTTGTGACTGTGTGTGTGTGTGTTTGGTTGCGTTTGTAATATGTTGGTACCGTTTGTTGTGTCATGCCTCAGTTACTGACCTTGTGTGGTGTGTCTTGTTTGTTTTGTTGTGTCTGCCGTGATCCCTTATGGTGAGCAGTCCGTCTTAGCAGGTGATGTCTTGGATGGTAGCTGGAGTCCTGGCGGGGATGAGTCTTCACGAGTAATGTCAGAAGTAGTTATATAGCTTTGACGAGTTGTACCTTTTATTTTAGTATTTTGGTTGTATCACTTGTAAAATAACTTTAAATGTTATTTTATTGACCTTTGATGATTACTTTCCTCGGGCAACCGAGATGGTGACGCCTCTATATGCTAGGGGAGATCTTGTTAAGGCTCCTTGGTATATGGGGGTGTCACACATACGCACCAACTCTACAAACATCTACCCCATCTAAGCACGCACCCTCAACCCAACCATTCACACTCCTTGTACTACATTTCTTGTCATGCTATAACACTACCATCGTTCATTACCTCTTCCATCATGTACTACTATGCATAAAACTTTAGACCCAATATTCGACTCATCCATACATGCAACATAACATGCTTATACTTGCAGTTCATCTATGACAACCGTTGACACACATTTAGGGATTCACATATTCCACGCTCAACACACCACCACACAGATATTTACATACATATTCAACACACACACTTGAATAGATACACCTCTATACGTCTACCCCCCCCCCCCCCCCCCCCACGGTGGTTGACTTAAGCATGACAGGGCCGGGATTCTGTGATGAGGGCGCCTTCTCCCTCAAAACCGACATAAGGGGCTCCCAACACACCTACACCAGATTCATTTTAATTTGACACCCGACATTCATTTGGTTCAGGTTCCAAAATCATCGCTCTGATACCACTTTGTAACACCCCCATATACCAAGGTGTCTTATCAAGGACCACCCCAGCATATAAAGGTGCTACCATCTCAGTTACCTGAGGTAAGTAGATCAAATAACCAATAACGCGACATTTATTAATTAACTTTATTATTTACAACGTAAACCAACGTGAGAAAGATTACAACAAATACAACTGAAAGAACTATTAGACATGTGTGACAGCGGCATCTAGTTTGACAGCGTGATGATTCGATTCCCTTCCATGTCCTTAAAGCATCGAAGCAAGCAAAACCTACTAACCCAAATGCTCACCATCCCCGAATGGATCACCAAAGGTTTAGAAAACACAACACGGGTTCAGTCACTGATTAACCAAAGTAAGTTATACACAAGAGAAACAACCAAGTGTGAACACAACCACCCGCGCCGCGCGCACCTGCGCGTTTGTTTCGAGGCGGCGACACTTCTCCCATGGAAGTTCGGCGCGAGGCCGAGGCACGCCATGGGCCGTTACCAATTTGAAAGGCATTGAAATCGGTGAAAGGTTTGACAAACCTGCATTTGTGGAGTCGCTACCAATTTTTATGGAAAATTAGAACAGTTCGAATACTTCATGTCATGTCAAGACACAAAGTAGTGACATGAACACTAAGAAATTCATTACCCTTAGCATTCTATGTCTAGAATGACTCTCGTGATGCCAATGAACATGGATGTTCACAAAGATATTGAGTAAGGGGTGAGGGTACGTATTAGGAAGCTCGTTTTTTTGAACACCTAATCCCGCCCGCCTCGATAGCGGCCTCTACTAATGATCAAGGAAGTTGTTTATAGTCGATATATTGTCAATTGTATGCATGTAATGCAACAAACATGTATTAATCATAGCATGTGAATATTAACTAGGTCGGTTTGACAAAAAATTTAGCATCCAATTAAAGGTCGAAGTTGGAGGTTAGATTCATTTACATGTGAATTGCCAAGTAAGTAAATCATACAAGATAAATAAATTCAAATAAATGAATTACAAGAAATAAATTACAATTGAATTACAATGAATAACTTGAATTTACGTCACAAGTACGCTTAAAAAAAGGATTTGAAAAGAAAATAAGAGAATTAAAAGGAATACGAAAATATGTCGAATTATTAGTGATAATACGAGTAATAGCCGGTTAAAACTCAATTAGAAAGACTACGTCAAAACAAGATGAGTTCAGAGGCAGAGGCCACCTCAGAATAGGCGCAGCATCTGCTGCGTCCCTTGGAAGAGGCGCATCAGTTCATGCGACTGTTCTTCAGTTGGGTTCTGACTGCGAAAGCCAGACTCGTTAATTGTTATTGTTGGTTGATTGATTAGTATAAATTATTATTATACGACTCGAGTAAAGGTGATTTAGTCAGATTATATGCATCGAGAACCGTCATAAAGTAACAAAAACGAAATAAAACGAATTATTACAAGTTAGTTACTATGCGAGATCGGAAAAGGGTTTATATACAAACTTCGAATTAAGGACGGAAATTTAAAGAGAAAGCAGAATTAAAAGCATACATCAAACACGAATTCGAGCGACTTGATATGAACAAATCGAGCCTCCTAAATCTGGGTTCGAACTTAATGACGAAAACCCGCAAATATCGAATTATAAGGGATTTAAGTCGGAAAAGATTTGAGAAGTATTTTATAAAACAAATTGTAGAAATGGAAAAGGTGATAATTTGAAAAGGAATAGGGAATAAAACGAAAAAAAGCCTTCGAATGAAAAAAAGAAGAAACACGAGGAAGAAGAAGAAGAGCAACAACCAGCCTCTGGAATAGGCGCTGTAAGTGCTGCGGCTGTTCTAGAAGGCGCAACAGTTGTTGCGTTTCTTCTCGAAAGTGTCTTTCTGCTGTTCCGTCAAAAGGGTTTAAAACATGATTTTTGAAAACTATTTTAGGCATATTGTGATGTAAACTCGTACATTAATTGATACAAAAAAATACAATAAATAAATTGGGATTTACACCCTCAAACATACATGTTTGACGAAGCGAGATTAACTAAGTTGTTGTATTAGTGATTGCCCGAGTCGATGTAGAATGAAAGTGCCTTCTAAAGAGGATTTAGAAAAAAAGTTGATTAAGTAGATCAAAGTGTAGTGGTCAAATTGGTCGGTCATGCAGACGTGACTGGTACTTAGAAGGATTTAAGCGTACGTGGTCGATTGATCAAGCACGTAGGCATCGAAAAGCAAGAGCATGGTTTTAGAATGCAAAGGGAGAAGAGAAGGGCGGACACTCGCGTGAAGAATATATGAGGCGGAGGCCTCTATTTACACTAATCACATGGGGGAATTATGGAAAGGGTAGAATTTGGAAAGGAATCCGGAGGAAATCTGGAAACTGGAAAAAAAGCAGCCCAAGAAGAGGCGCAACAAGAACTGCGACCTTTCTAAGAGGCGCAGTACCTGCTGCGTTCTCTCTTGGGCAGTTTCCTCCTCAGCAAGAAAGATTTCCGCAGTTGATTTTAGGAATTATGGAAGATGTAGGCTTCCTTATTCTGCAAGGTAGATATGTCTGTGATAATAGATGAAATTTAAGAATATTAATCCGGAAGATTCCAGAATATTCCGACTCGGGTTTTAGACGATTTTAGAAAATGGAAGCGGTTTTTGACCCGAACTCCAAATAAACTCTAATTACTGTCAAAACGACCGTGTCGGTGGGTAGATGACGACCATGAGGTTGACTCGACTGTTTGAGCTATCACGTGTCGACGAACTTACGAAATGTCATAAATCGCTCCGCATAATCAGACATGCGGCCCAATCATCACTGGGTGGTTGGCAGGAGGTGCAGAAACGAGGTGTCTATAGAGCCCCCCACTTTGAATGAGGTTTGGACAAGGCAAAAGTCAAAGTATAGCCCTCAGGTAAATCGAAGATTACAATCTGAAGACTATGGCGACGCGAGGCGGCTCAAGGGGTCTGAGCCAAGGAGCTGCCGCCGGGAACATTTTAGAGTCTCTCACTATCGGCGAGGGCCGTTTAAAGTCCATTAGACTACGTAAGGAGGCTCGCCATCCATAAGAAGAAATCATACCTGAGACACCCCTGGGTGAAACGGGACTGAAGGCGCTTCGGCAAAACTCTTTTGTCTGAAGATAACTTCGCGACTGAAGGCATTAGGGGTTACAAGGCTTCTGAAGAAACTTCTTAACACTTCTAAAGGCTAACTCTGAAGGGTAACTAAAGGATAACTTTCTCTGAAGAACTGGACATAAGAACTTTTGAAAATTATTGAAGCGGTTATCTGAAGGTTGTTGAAAGGATTATCTCGATTTAAGAAACCGCTGGGACAAAGACAGGATGCTCTGAGAACCACCGGGGATAATTGACTTCAGAACTGCTGATAGAAAACTGGATTTGGTCGAAGAACGCATTGGTTGTATAGCGGTACTGAACTCTCGCTGGGGAACAAACCATTGCAACCGCTGGGGAGAATCTAGGCTAGATGGATAAAAAATGTACACCCGTAGAAAATTTGAAGTAGAAATTTTGGCTTGAATTGAACTCGAGATTTGAATTTTGAATTTGAACTTGAATTGAATTTGAACTTTTGAATTTGAACTTGAATTGATTTTGAATTTTTGAATTTGAACTTGAATTATATTTGGCTTGAATTTGAAATTTTTGAATTGAATTTGAAATTGATGATCTTGAATTGAATTTGAATTTTTAAATTTGAATTTGAGATTGATTTAGGAATTTTTGAATTTAAATTGAATCTGAATTCGGATTTTTGACTTGATTCGAATTTTTGAATTTGATTTGAAATTTTTGAATCGAATTTGAATTGACTTTGGAAATTTGAATTTGAAATTGATTTACTAATTTTGATTTGAATTGGAAATTGAATTTGGAATTTTGAATTGAATTTGTATCGAGAGATCGAATAGGAGATAGAAATGCTAGATCGTTTTTGTTTGATAGATCGTTTTGATAGAAATTGAACTTTGAATTGGATTATTGTAGTTGCCTTTGCTTTTCAGGCATGGGAATACTCATATTTCCCCGGCTTCGCTCCCAAGAGGACATCGTGTTGGAGTAGTGTCCTCCACAATAAGTGCGTTTACATATTAAATCTCGTTAAAGGAATATCAGAGATTTATTAATTTATTTGTCAGCTGGTCATCGTTAATCGGTAATAATTGGCTGACTAGAGTTTGACATTACTGTCGTGTGACGGCGGTGATCAGCTGATCCCTTTAGGTCACACCTTTAGGATGATGCCCAATTGGAAAATCTAATTATTCGTATCAGATACAAATTAATTAAATAATTGTATTAATTTTCTTTTAAATAAGTCAAGTGAATGTATTATTTGATGACGAGTTACGAACTCGGGCCAAAGGGATTTATTATTTAATTATTCGATAATTAATTAATAAATGTTAATCTATAAATACTATTAAAAGGCTACTCTAAAATGTCTAATTAAGTCCACGTAGACAATGCCACGTAGGATAAAAAAAAGCCATGCAGACATTTGAAGCTCACGTCAGCCGCATAACCCAAATGCCACACACACATTCATACCCAATTATCCCGTCTCTTATCATCACTGTTCCTACCGACAACGAAAATCTCTCTTTTTCCGCTCATTTCGTTAACCGGCATTAATTTATTATTACATGGCATTAATTTAATTCATTTATCTATAAATTAATTTAGTTCACTTATCAATAATATTAAACGATATTATCTATATTCTCAAATGATTTTTGAATATTAAATATATTGTTTTCCAAAATTTATGTAAACCTTAAAAATTTACATCAAAATTTCATAATTTATACTCCCTCCTAGTCTGATTGTTGGTTCCTCTTTCCTTTTTGATGCTAGTCGGGTGTTGGTTCCCCTTTCCTTTTTTTGGTAAGTTTTGTGTGGTCCAAATTCAATTTCATGTGGGGTAGGGTGTTTTGTGTGGTCTAAATTCATTTCGTTAATTTTGGTGTCCAAAAGAAAGGTAACCAACAATTAGACTAGGAGGGAATAGTTAATATTGACATTTTAATTGAAATTTTTGTGATAAAACATGTTAATAAAATTTATAATTTATAATTAAAATTGAATTTTTTGTAATAAAACATGTTAGTAAATTAATTAAAACTTATTAATTAAAACTCTTCATATTACTTACCACCCATCATTTTTATTAACATTTTTTCCTATTTAATTCATTTTTTTTAATTAAACATGGAAATAAATTGATTAAAACTCTTCATAATACTTAACACCCACCAAATTAATTAAAACTTCTTCTTATTTAATTAATTTTATTATATACGAGTAATATGTTAATAAATTAATTAAAACTCTTTATATTAGTTAACAGTTAACACCCATAATTTTCATTAACATTTTTTCCTATTTAATTCACCTCTTGAGTTTCTCGGCAATCAATTATCTAATTAAATAATACCACAAAATAAATTAAAAATAAATAAAAATATTGGAATTTATGGTTGTATAATGGCTATAAAACATATAAAACCTATAATAGTTTCTATCTATAAAATCTTATTAAATGGCTAACTTAAAAAATGTGACATTGCAAGTTTAATTGTGACGTGGCAACTTTTAATGTGACATGGTAAAAAAAAAGTGATATGGATTACCAATTTAAGAAAATTAAAAAATATAAGGTAAAAAATTTTAAAAAATATAAGGTATAAACACAAAAAAAAAAAAAATTGTAAACCATTGATCTCCTCTCATAGTTTTAATTTATTTATTTACCTTATTTATTTAACCATTATTTCCTTTATTTAATGAAATGACCTTTTAACTTTCCTTTCTTTTTTTTTTTGGTGAAATGTGAGTAGTATATATATCATAACGAGGAAAGAATTACAAGATAAGCAGAACTTTCCTTCATCATTACTACATATACTCCGTATTTATGTACCATATTTTTTTATTTTTCTTTCATTTATAAAATTTTGAGAGAATTTGTAATAGAATTTTTCATATATATAACTATTATATTCACCCTAATTTTCAATTTTATTCAAAAAAATAGCACCTAAAGTATACATAGAAAAGTAAACTAATTGTTTCGTTTTTTATTTTTCTTATGTTTTGTATTAATTTGTTATTATTTTTTGTGTTTGTATTAATATTGCAGGATAATGAATTTCCAACTTTATTCAAAAAAATGGTAGGTAAGGTATAGCTAAAGAACTAAATTAATTATTTTGCTTTTTATTTTTGTTATGTTTTGAATTAATTAGAATCTTATTAGTAACTTTTTTATGTTTATATTAATATTGCACGAGAATGAATTTTCAACTTTATTCAAAAAATTGGTAGGTAAACTATACAATGAGAACTAAATTAATTGTTTCACTTTATATTTTTATTATGTTTAAAATTAATCTATAAATATTATTAAAAGGGTAAACCTTAAAAGCCACGTACACAATGCCACCTCATATTACTAAATGCCACCTTGCATTACCAAAATTCCACGTCACCAATCCTCCATGTAGTATGACGTGTTTAATTAAGAGAGTAATTTATGTTCGTATAACGATCCATTTAAAACGATACACACATTAAAAAATATTTACATAAAAAATAAATTAGCATAACAAACATTAAATTGTGGCCTTTTTAATTTCTAGATAAATTAAAAAACAATTAATAATCAAAATTTCTACTAAATTTCAAATTTCAATGTTTATTCTTAGAATATTTTAAGTAAAAATAAATATCACATTATTCTAATTTGACGCCGTTTATGAAATAATACAGAATTTGTAAATATTAAGGGCAAGCACATACTTAACATTAAACATTAACATTTTAATTTTTAAAACTAAGATTGGTTAAACGAAAAATAAAAATTTACATCACTCTAATTTTAAATTATTTATATTTGATACTCCTTCTTAAATATTATTGCAATATTATTGCAATAAACCTACTAAAGCATTTAATTTTAATCCATGTGTAATTTTTCTATTGGTTAATAATAATTCAATTATATTAATTACTTGATTATCTAACTAAAAGTAACCTCTAAATAACATGTGTTACATACTTATAACGTACAAACAAAATAAAAAACTATTAGTTGCAAACACAAAAACAAATTAATACAAACTCTTTATTTTCCTCTCATAAATTTGTATCAATCTACCTATTCATTTAATTTTTATTTCACCATATTTTTTTATCTCCCCCTTAGTTCACAAAACATTCTTCTTCTATCAAATAAATTATTGAAATTAATTAGATAATTAATTATATAAATTTTCTTACATAAATATTACAACAATCCTCTTTTTTCATTTTTATCCAAAAAGTTGATAGGTAAAGTATGCATATATAACCAATTGAATTATTTAAATTTTTTTATTCTTATTATGTTTTGAATTAATTAAGAGTTAGAATCATATTTAATTATTATTGTTGTGTTTGTATTAAAAGTGCAGGAGGATGACATACTCGCATATCAAAACCATCGCGCGAAATTTGGAAATAATGGTTATGAAACTTCTTTGCAATTATCTTTTGACTCGAATATATTTTTCATTTTTATCGAGTTTTTTTTTTTTTAGTATTATGGTGTACGCGCAATATCAAATTTTAGTATGAATATCTAATTATTGGTAACATGTTGCATTATATATTCCTTACCCTTGGAATATTAATTGACAAATTTAATAAATTGTCTTACACCCTTTCGTGCACTTTATTAGTTTTCTGTGTACTCTTCAACTTGTATTTTGTCAATCAGGTTATAAATCAAATATTTTAGTCAACAAACAGAAATGGAAATGTTGAAGTTATATGCTCCAAGGATATAAATTGGATCTTTTAACATGGATCAAGGTAAATATTTTGCATGGTTTTTGATTGGAATCCGATGATCATTTTCCAATTCATTGTTTCAACTTTGAATGCTTTCAAGCCTTTAAATCATTTTTTGTTTTCCATCAAATATTTTCTTCTAGCACTCCCAATATTTCTTCGAGAAATGTTTTTTTGTAATGATTTGTATATATTTTTCTTTTCTCATAATCAATTGTGAAGAATATTTTTTAATTATCACCCACTTCTCTTTTTTGTCTATTTTTATATTATCACTCTTTTTTCTTTAATTTCTACTTTGGGACGTGCTTTTTACCAAATGCTTCTTATAACTTTTTTAAAAATTACAAAATAAATATTGTTTAAGAGTAAAATTCTCACACTACTCCACCAATTGCAAACTTTTTCCTAATCTTAATTATTGTGCACAAGCAAACGAGGTGATAATTAAAAAAATGGAAGTATAATAATACAAATTGTGCATCTTTAATTCTTTGGAATTCATTGGAATAGGCGTTAAAACTTCTCACATAAAAGTTTACCAACAACAAGAGATATAGAGATGACTCTAATTGACAAGAGATATAGAAATGAAATTAGAATGATGTCATTGTTGAACAGATACATTTTCACGTGTATCCTCCAAAAAATTGCTCACATAAAATTTTTTTTGAAAATATTGAATGCGTATTTATTCTAAAATTTTATTTGTATAAGTCACAAGTCATCAACTCCTTGCTAATAATTTAAGTATATCACTTAGGTCTTTCGTTATACAAAAATCATTTCAATAATATTTTTCCTAATACATTGGAAATACATTGAATTTACAAGGACGATGTTGCAAGAGTGCAAGACCGACAAATCGACAAGAATTATAAATTTTATTATTTGCTGAAAATGTTTTAAAAACTCCTTTACATTTAAGAAAATAAACTTGTAATTTTAGCCTAATTAGTAAGATAAACATAAGTTGTATTTTAACAGAACACTTTCTAAGCATTATTCATATCGTCTCTAATTGACTAAAGACAATATACAAAATTCAGTTATAAAATATCATTATTATCCATTCATTTATATATTTTATATTTTTACTTTATTTTACATTTCTTTTTCATTGGAATACATTAGGTAATAAAAAATAGAATTAGATGTTCAAGTGTCCAACCTTTGTTTCTTTGCCGGATAAAAATGGGACCAAGGTTCTTAGAACGCACCAAAACAAGACTAAAAACAATATATCAAGTACAAGAATACCAAAAGTCGTCAATGTTGAGTGAACTGAATAACCACCGTGACAAAGTCAAGCGCCCTCGAAATCCAGAGACAATCTAAACACCGTAAAAAAAGCAGGGAACAAAAACAGAAAGGGGACCGAGAGTGATTAACACAACAAGACAACAATCAGTAAAAAGACAAAGACAATGAGGACCGTATAAGAGCAGTTTGCAAACTTAATATTCTAGTTTTTGAATTCAATTTTACGTTTTTCCATAATTTGTGTTGACTTTTGCTTCTAGGCTTTGAGAATAAGTTGTTTAAAGTGCTCTGATGAAACACAAGACAATACAATTTCACATTTAATCTATATGCAATACCAGCCTTCGAAATCAGAGAATGGACATTCGTATGTTCCCTAAAATGAGGGATATATGGGTTTTGAGGTCATTGTTCAATAAAGAGTTTGTGATTTCCAACAAGTTCCAACTATTCTAATATAATAAATTCCCAAACCCCCTTAGATATATTATATCTTATCGGTCCTGTAGCAGGACCCTCTTTATTGCCATGCCTAGGTATCCTACCAACATATCTCCAAGATAATAAGCAAGAAGACAAACAAGCCGAATAACGCATTCATGAACGTTACCGCAAAAATAAAAGAACAAAAACAATAAAACCCGTGATTTTCACGGGTCACAAAACTAGTTGAAATTTAATAATTAATAGTTAATTTATTAAATTTATATGATATGTGAATAAGTTTTGAGATAAAGGTAATTAGCTATTTAAATTTACAAGAGGTTGTAAAATTGGCTAATAAGGGTTCATAAAGATACATTTTAGGGTTTTCTTACTGCGCACGTAATGGCACGCAATCGGAAAAACCACAAAAATCCGCAGAATTCTTCGCAATCAATTCACAAAAACACAAAAACTAAACAAAAACAAGTAGATTTACAGTTACAATCGAATAATAAGGGAAAATCGCACCAACGGCAGTTGGAATTTTCGTCTCAGGAGTTTGAAGATGACCTAGAAGTTATCCTAGAGGAGGAGGAGCATGACCAAGAGGCACCTACAGAATGTCCAGAACCTCTGCCGTCGATCAAAATTACACCGGAGGATGTGGCGGGTGAGGTTAATTTCTGGTCTTCGTCTGTATTTTGCTATGTTCTTGGCGCAAACCCCCCAAGCTCTGTTCTTACAGGGTTTGTTAAGAGAGTTTGGCAAGCTCAGGGGGTGGATAAAATTTATTTCCTTCCCAATGGGATTTTTCTAGTCCGATTCAAAACCAAGGAACAGCAACAATTTGTTTTGCAGAATGGGCATCTGCTCGTTGATAATAAACCTGTGATTGTCAATGAGTGGACCCCTGAAGTTGAGTTGATTAAGCATGATGTTAAACGTATTCCTTTGTGGATGAAATTGTTTGGCCTGGATGTTAAATTCTGGGGAAATGATTGTCTTAAAAAATTGAGTAGTGTAGTGGGAACTTTCATACGCTGTGATGAGAACACTGTGCACAGGAATTTCTTTGGTTTTGCCCGTATCATGGTGGAGGTGGAAATTGGACAGGAATTTCCTACTCAGATTTGTTTTGTGGATGACCAAGGAAAAACCCAGAAATTAAAAGTTGTTTATGACTGGTTACCATTGATGTGCAACAATTGTAAAGGGATGGGCCATCTTGCTGAGAATTGCAGGAATGGTGGTCCTAAACCTGTGCCTAAGAAGGTCTGGAAACCCAAAGTGGTGGCTAAGAAACCTGTTCCAAAGGCTAGGCCCCCTCCTAAGGTGGATGCACCCCCCACAAGGAAACCAGTTGTTCCAAACACTCCTGTGGTAGTCCAAACTCCTGCTAGTGTGGTGGTTCAAACTCCTGTGATTGTTCCACGTACTCCACTGGTAGAGAGTTCCCTGCCCAGAAGGTTCCTGACCAAAATGATGAGGCATGACAATGGAGAAAAGAGAACCTTCACACCTGGAGGGCTCTCTTTCATGGAATCTCTAACCTAATCATTGCAGAAAACTAGGCTGGGGATTATGGACCAGAGAGTTGTGGAGAAAGGGGAGACTAGTAAGGCCCAATCTCAGTATGGGTAGCTGTTGTTTATGGAACATTAGAGGCATGAATAACCCTAGCAAGCAAAAAGAAATAAAACGTTTGTTAGGGCAGAATAATGTAGGACTGTGTGGTCTCTTAGAGACAAAAATAAAAGTGAATAATGGGAATAATGTTAGGCTCAATATTTGTGATGGATGGTCTGTCTGTACAAACTCTAGTTTGCACAAGGGAGGGAGAATCTGGCTTATATGGGACCCTTCTTCCTATGATGTTACTATTTTTGATATTCAAATTCAGAGTATTCATACAAAGGTGGTTGATAAAGTGAGGAGAAAAGAGTTTTGGTTCACTATGGTGTATGGCATGAATAAACTAGCTGATAGAGAACCCCTTTGGGACAGTTTGAGAAAATATCACAGTGGCCTCAATGGTCCTTGGCTCGTTGGTGGAGACTTCAATGCTATTATGGCTAGTAATGAGAGGATTGGTGGGGCACCAATTACAAATGCTGAGATGAGACCTCTATCTCAGTTGGCTCATGACTGTCAGCTGACTGATTTAAGTGCTAAGGACTCGTTCTACACTTGGAACAACAAGCATGAGTGTGGGACAAAAGTGTATAGTAGACTGGATAGAACTCTTATAAATGCTGATTGGTTATGCTGTTTTCCTGACAGCTTCACTCATTTCCTTCCTGAGGGGATTTTTGATCACTGCCCTGGCATTGTTAACTTTGAAATACAAAGCCAGAGGAGGGGGCAATCTTTTAAATATTTCAATATGTGGTCATCTGCTCCTGGGTATAAGGAAATTGTGCAAACTGGTTGGGATCAGGTGTATCATGGCTCCCCTATGTTTTGTGTGGTGAAGAAGTTGAAGGCTCTGAAATATGGCATGAAACAGCTCAATCGTGAACAGTTTGGGGACATTGAGAACCTCACCCATGTTGTTGAGATCTCTTTGGGTAAAATTCAGGAAATGCTTGTTTTGGATCCTATGAACCCTGAGATTTGTCAGTCTGAAAAGGATTGTGCAAAGGAATTGGGGGAACTTAGACAGGCTAGGGACCAATTCCTGAGGCAAAAAGCAAAGATGGAATGGTTGAAGCTGGGAGATGATAATACAGCGTTCTTTTATGCTAGTATTAAGAGTAGAAGGGCGAAAAATAGGGTGTTCCAGGTGAAGGATATGACTGGACAGTTATGTACTACCTCTGAGATAGTCCAAAAAGCTTTTGAGAACTACTACATCTCTCTGCTGGGAACCTCAAAACTGTGAAGCCTATTAATAGGAGAATTGTGCAGTATGGGAAATGTCTTAGTATTGATCATTGTGAGGTTCTGTTGCTCCTGTAACTGGTGAGGAGATTAGAGCTGCTATGTTCTCTATTCCTGGGAATAAAGCCCCAGGCCCTGATGGGTATAGTAGCCAATTTTTCAAAGATAATTGGGAGCTGGTTGGAGGGGATATCATTGCAGCTATTAAGGATTTCTTCTGTTGTGGGAAACTTCTTAAGCAATGTAATGCCACTACAATCACTCTGGTGCCTAAAGTGACTGCTCCTAAAACTGTGCAACAGTTTAGACCTATTGCTTGCTGTAACACAGTGTATAAATGCATCTCTAAGGTCCTTTGCAATAGAATTAGTCATGTTTTGCCTGACATTATTAGCCCTTCCCAGGGAGCTTTCATCAAAGGGAGGGATATTGTTGGAAATATTTTAATTTGTCAAGATCTGATCAAATTGTACAAGAGAAAGTGTTGTTCTCCTAGAGCCATGATGAAAATTGACCTACAAAAAGCCTATGACTCTGTTGAATGGGAATTTGTGGGTCATATGTTGGAAGCCTTAGGGTTTCCTGAGCAGATTTGTAGCTTGGTGATGCAATGCATCACTATCCCTTCTTACTCGATTTCTTTGAATGGGGAGTCTTTTGTGTTTTTCAGAGGTAGAAGGGGACTCAGGCAGGGGGATCCTCTCTCCCCCCTCCTGTTCACAGTATGCCTTGAGTACTTGAGTAGGGTGCTTATGGTGGTGCAACAGCATACGAGATTTCATTACCATCCTTTGTGCCAGAGGATCAAGTTATCTCACTTATGCTTCGCGGATGACCTTATTCTCTTCTGCAAAGCTGATAGGGATTCTATGAACTTGATGATGAAAGCGTTTGCTCTTTTCTCTACGGCTACTGGGCTAGTGATGAATACTGGTAAGTCTAGCCTGTATTGTAATGGTATTGATAATCAGGTGCTAAGGGATTTGGAGCTTATAAGTGGGATGAAGAGAGGACATGTGCCTTTCACTTACCTTGGGGTCACTGTCTCTCCCAAACGTTTGTCTGCTATGGACTGTAATAGCCTTGTGGACAATGTTGTGGATAGAATACGGGGGCTTGGCTCTAGGAAACTTTCTTATGCTGGGAGGACTGTCTTGATTCAGTCTGTGTTGAGCACTCTCCACAGCTTTTGGGCCAGGATATTTATACTCCCTAAGACTGTGATTTCAAAGATTGAAGCAATTTGCAGATCATACCTGTGGCATGGCAATGATTCAAAAGGAAACCCTGCCCTTGTTTCCTGGGAAAGTGCTTGCAAACCCATCAGACAGGGAGGTTTAGGGTTTAAAAATCTTCACCTTTGGAATGTTGCAGCTGTAGGGAAATATGTGTGGTGGGTTGCCCAAAAAGTTGATCACTTGTGGGTGAGGTGGGTTCATGCTATTTACATCAAACATTATAATTGGCTGGACTATGAACCTGGCAGTGGCAGCAGCTGGGCCTGGCGGAAAATATGCCATGTTAAGCATCTTCTGAAACCCTTTTTTTTATCTCTCATTGGTTTGGAGCATTATACAATTAAAGCAGGGTACCAATGGCTCAAACCTGATGGGAATTTGGTGTCTTGGTACCCCTGGATGCTGAATAAGTGGCTTATCCCTAGACAATCTTTTATCATCTGGTTGATTGCTCATCAGAAGCTATTGACACAAGACAGGTTGGTCAGGATGCAGATCATTTCTGAAAACAAGTGTTTCTTATGCGGGTTGCAGGAGGAGAACTTAAACCATCTGTTCCTTGACTGCCTTTTCAGCAGGAAATGTAGTGGCCTGGTTTCTGAATGGTGTTGTCTGATCTTTCCCTTGCAGCACCTCATCAGTTGGTGGATTGAGTTAAGGCAAGCATCTGCTTGCAAAAAGAAAGTTATTGCTATGATTCTTGCTTGTCTAATGTACCACATATGGCATAGTAGGAATTGCAGCAGAATTGATGGTTATGTCTTCAGACCTCAGGTTGTTGCAGCTCGGGTGAAGAATGATGTTCAAAATCGTTTAGCACAATGTAATCTTCGTAGTAAAAATAATTTAGTTCTAGAATGGGTGGATTATATTCGTTGTAATTGAGTCTGACTCATGGTAGACTCGGAAAAATAGATTGTATGGGACTATTGATTTGATTTAATGAGAACTTACATTTTCCCAAAAAAAAAAGATACATTTTATATTAATAAAATGGTCCAATAATTACTTCATGGTTAAGCGGTTATTAGTTGTTAATTTGTATTATTTAATTGTTAAATAATCAAATTAATATTTAATTATGTAAGATAATTAAATATAAGACTTATAAGCATTTGTAGAACAAATGTTGGAAATCGAAATGGACGCGATAAACCACATGTGCCGCCATTTATGTGATGAAATCACACAATGTGGGTTTGCATGCTTCCACTATCTAATGTTTCTCAATTGTTTACATTTTGAGGACTATAAACATCTCACATTATCTCACATGCAAGGGATGAAAAATTTAGAAAAAAAATCACCCAAAAAGGCTCTCTTTGGCCGGATCATTATAGAGGAAGAAAGAGGTCCATTTTCTTCATCTTTTTCTCTATAATTACTTGATCAATTAGTTGATCACAAAATCAAATCACACAAAAATAATAATTTATCTACTAATATTATTAGGGTAATAATATTAAATAATACAAGGTTACTACTACTATTATCTAGTTAGTAATTTTAGTAGTCTTTTGGGATAATCTTGGGTGCCACCAAAGGAGATTACCTAAGTTAGTAATTTGGGTTTTGGAGGATCATCCACCATATATTAGCACAAGAACAACTAAAAGAAGGAGTCTTTTAGTTGTGCCCTTTATATTTCCATCATCAATGTAAGGAAATCTCTCTTAAATGGTTTTTACACCATTTTTGTTGTTTTTATTTGCATGCATGTAGATTTAGACCACTACATAAAATTAGTTAGTAATTTTGACATCATAAGATGAGTCTAAAATGGTTTAAATAACTAACAAGTGGTATCAGAGCATTGTTACATACATGCATGTACTCTTAAGACGATTTTACTAATTTATGAGATAAATTAATAAAATTTGATATTATGTAGTAAAAATTAATTTTATCACATAATATGGTCTTGCATGTAAATAATATGGTCTTAGAATGATATGGGACGAAAATTTGATTTTTGTTATATTTATTAACTTTTTATGACTTAAATATCATAAAATTGATTAAAAATACACTAAACTTAATTAAGAGCTAATTAAATTATGTTGCATATTAATTTTATGCATATATTATTTTGAAATAACCACATGCATGTTATATTTAAGATAAAATTATAAACTATAAATTAATGTGATTAATTTAGATAGTTTATTGATTTTTATTTGATAAAAATTGGTGAATAATGGTTATTTTACAAATAAATATTTATTTAATTTTTGGGCTCAAAATTTTTGGATTTTTAGCTCCTAAATTGTTCCAAAATGTAAAATTTTTTATTTCAAAGTCGTTTCAATTTTTATGACTTGATTTAGAATTAAATCGTAAAAATTGCCGTTTTTCCGAGAAAATTGTGAAATTGTTTTAAATAAATTTTAAAACCAAATATTTTCACATGCATGTTATTTTGGTGAAACTCCAGAATGTAAAAAATCTTAAAATTTAATTTTCCTTAAATATTTTAATTAAATCTTAAAATTATTTTAAGAATTGATTATGGATTTTTTATGGTAAAAATTCCGTCAAAGCAAGCTCAAATATTCGTTGTTGGTAAGTTAGACGATTTGGCATGTCATTTTACATTAATGCTTTTTTTTTATTCATATGGATGAATATTTTTTTTTTTTAGTATTACAATTATGTAATTTTTCCTAATATTACCATAAGTAGAAGTTGGTATTTCCCGTAATGTAAAGGAAAATCGACTTGTTTCGTAATTAATTACGAGTTCGCATCACCCAATTTGTAATTAATTAATAGTTTTTATTTTAATTTTATTCCAATTTGTATAATAGGTAATTGTTATGTAATTTAATTATTAGTAGTTAAATGATGCATCTAAAGATGGAGTTTTCATGAAGACGGTGTTTTCGGAAAAGCGTTCCGAAATCCTAAAGAAGGAGGTCAATTTTATGAAGACTAAAGGGGCCAAGGGGTTGGTTTTCGAAGTGTAATAGTTTAAGTTAATTAGATTAACTAGGTGGCCATATTAGGACTTGTTTGTTTATATTTACGCATTAATGCCAAATCGTCTCTTCATGTTTTATTTTGTTGTTATTGATTTAATTGTCTAGCATTCACCAATTTTGTTCACTTAAAAGTGATAGACAATTAAACTGATAAGATCTCTTACTTTTATTTGAACATTGAGATTAGCCTTACCAAATAATAGCACCTATGAATCTCTTCTTCATTAGAGGTAGGTTCGGATCACCGAGGTACACTCTTTTTACGTTGGGTAAGTAGGGTAATAAAAGTTATTACGCGTGAAAATTGGTTGGACTCAACAGGATAATTATGGGTTGAATCTGTCCACCGTGCCCATAATTATTTCTGGGGCTAAAAGATAGATTTTAAGAAAATCCGTCGATCAAGAGTTCTAGTAGTAGAATAAGTCAAAATTGTTGACTCACCAAATTTATATAAATAAGGGTTGAATCGGTCCACCGTGCCCGTGTTTATATAAAATTGGATCTTGGAATCATTT
The DNA here is from genome assembly GCF_048544455.1 of Silene latifolia. Classification (NCBI taxonomy): domain Eukaryota; kingdom Viridiplantae; phylum Streptophyta; class Magnoliopsida; order Caryophyllales; family Caryophyllaceae; genus Silene; species Silene latifolia. The sequence goes on from NC_133526.1 coordinate 97,390,951, forward strand.
ATATAATTCAGTGGGAGATCATTATATAAATGGGAACTTGTTAAAATGGTTTCACAAGTTCAAATATTTAGATGATAAAAGTTAATCTTTCCTTTCATTTCCTTTGTAGTAATCACGATGGCTTCTAATAGTCAAACCGTCACTATAGCTAGAGACTCATGGCTTCGTTCTTTCATGGACAAATATATATTAAAAGCCGACGGTAGTAATTTTAAAGATTGGGAGGAACAACTTCGATTAGCTGCCGCAGGTGATGGCAAATTACGCTACCTTGTCGATCCATCTCCCCTTTCGCCTAGTTCTAGGGCAACTGCCGATGTAAGGGAGGCTTTTAATGATTATCAAAAGGAATCTGCTGCAATAAAAAATGTTTTGATTTTTTCAATGGATCCTACTTTACAAAGGCAATGTGTCAAGTTCCGCAATGCACATGAAGTATTCTCGAGGCTTTCTACTATGTTTTCTCAAGCCCCGAGGATGATTCAGTATGACACCGGAGTTCGTTTCTTTGAGGCTAACCTCAAAGATGGTCAACCTGCGAGTTCACACGTACTTAAAATAATTGAGTACGTGGAAACTCTAGAGGGGTTGGGATGTAAGATTCCCGACGAGCTTGTGTTGGACCGAGTGCTCCACTCTCTCTCTCTCTCTCTCTCTCACGTCAAAGGATTTACCCAAGTTAGGGTAAATTATAATATGACGAACATGAGAAAAAGTTTACATGAGCTCCATTCTCTGCTTGTGCAAGCAGAGAAGGACATGGGATTGAGTGGGAGTACAAGGAGGGATGTACTTGCGATAAATGTGAAGGGGAAGAAGCAGTTTAAGAGGAACGTAAGTAAGAAGCCCGTACAGGTGGAGGGCAAAGGTAAAGCAATTGCGAGTTGCTCTACCAAGCCTAAGCCTAAGAAGGGTAATCCTCTTAAAGATACTTGTAATTATTGAAATAACAAGGGACATTGGAGGCATAATTGCACAAAATACTTGGATGACATTAAAGCTGGCATTGTGAAGCCAACATGTAATTTCTCAACCAAATCTTTTATGATAGACATAAATTATGCTTCAAATACAACTTGGGTATTAGATACTGGTTGTGGTTCTCACTTGTGCAATCATTTGCAGGGCCTAAAAAGCATAAGAAAGCTAAACAAGGGTAATGTTGATCTCCGAATGGGAAACGGATCTAAAGTAGCTGTCGTCTTAGTAGGAACCTATTTAATTAATTTAGCTTCGGGGTTAGAGTTGTTTCTTAATAATTGTTATTTTGTGCCGACGTTGTCTGGGAATATAATATCTAAAGACAAGTGTTGTACTTTTTCCCTTAATGGGATTGTATATAGCAAAGCTATTTCAATCTATGGTATTTATATTCTAGACAATTGCAACGATGTTTAACATTTAGATAATAAAAGACTCAAAACAGGTGATTCAGATCAATCTTATTTATGGCATTGTCGATTAGGACACATTAACGAGAAATGCATTAAAAGACTAGTGTCGACTGGTATAATTAAACCTTTTGATTCCGAATCATTTGGTACATGCGAATCTTGTCTTCTTGGCAAGATGACGCGTGCACCTTTTTATGAAAAGGATCTCGAGCTATTGAGTTGTTAGGTTTAATACACACCGATGTGTGTGGTCCAATTACAGTCACTGCTAGAGGTAATTATGACTATTTCATTAGTTTTACCGATGACATGAGTAGATATGGGTATATCTACTTAATGAGGTATAAAAGTGAAGCTTTTGACAAGTTTAAAGAGTTTCAGAATGAAGTAGAAAACCAATTAAATAAGAAGATTAAAAAATTACGATCAGATCGTGGTGGGGAGTATTTAAGCAATGACTTTAGAGATCACCTTAAAAACTACGGTATTGTATCTCAGTTAACTCCTCCTGGCATACCACAATTGAATGGTGTAGCTGAAAGGAGGAATCGAACTTTATTAGAGAAGGTCCGATCATTGATGAGTTAAACTGAGTTACCTAAGTCATTTTGGGGTTTTGCCATTTTATCTGCTATATGCTCACTTAATCAAAGTCCCACTAAAGCAACTGACAAAACTCCATATGAAATATGGAAAGGGAAGGTCCCGAATTTGCGATACATGAAAGTATGGGGTTGTGATGCTTATGTCAAGAGCAAGTATGATGATAAGCTTGCACCTCGTTCTGACAAATTGTGATATCTCGTTTCTGCACCTTCCGCCAAACACCAAGTGATGATTGGGCCGCATGTTTAGCATATGTCGCGATTTTATGACGTTTCGTAAATCGGTTAATAAAAGGTAAGTCATACACTTATGTCTACCCCTTGGTTGTGCTCTAGTTGTCATTACGGTCGTTTTGGCAGTAATTAGAGTACATTTGGAGTCCGGTTCAAAAACCGTCTTTATTTCCTAAAACCGTCAAATCCCGAGTCAAAAAGCAATGTGCTTGTCTACCTAATGTTAGGATGTCATAAAATTTTATGAGTATATCTCATTTGAGTACCATGTCATTTCTTTGGGCTAAACTTAAAGTTTACATTACAAAATGTGCATTTCATCTAGCTAAAATGACAACCCGACCTTTAGGCCCGTTTTACGAAGTCATAACGGATATTTTAGGTCAGGCCTATATCAGAGAAAGTTCTAGATATCTCTCTTAGCTTTCCAACGCCACTTAAAATCACCTTATTCCGAGTCTTGTAGAGAAAGTTATGCCTAAAATACGACAGGCTGTCAAACGCGCTTTCTTGCGCAGGAGGAAACCGCTTGGGAAAGGACGCAGTAAGTGCTGCGCCTCTTCCAAGGAACGCAGCACCTGCTGCGCCTTTTCTCTAGGATTTCTTTTTGTCCAAGTTTCCATGTTTAACCTAAGTCGGTTGTTTCCGGATCTTTCTCTCCTTTCCTAAACCCTAATTCCGTTATTAGTATAAATAGGGACCTCGTTCCTCATATTTCTCACGTGAGTGTCCGCCCTTCTCTTCTCCCTTTGCATTCTAAGACCGTGCTCTTGCTTATTGACGTCTACGTGCTTGAACTTTTGACCACATTAGCTCGGATCCTTCTGAGTACCAGTCTCGTTTGCATGACCGACCAATTTGACCACTACACCATAATCTATAATTCAATTTATTTTAAAATCCTTTTCAAGGGCAGTTTCATATTTGCATTAAAGTTCGAGTCGAGTTACCACTAAAAAACCGATTTAGTTAAATCTCGCGACGCTAACATGTAAGTCTGAGGTTGTAAAATCCCAATTTTTTTTAATGTATTTTATTTAATGTATTTTATTTTATTGTAATTAATTAATGTACGAGTTTATGTCATAAGCATGCTTAAAACCGACTTCTAAAAACCCTTTTAATAAACCGTTTTTTACGGATTAGCAGTAACCAGACATCGAGAAGAAACGCAGCAACAGCTGCGCCTCTTCCAGGGGCTGCCGCTGTTTCTGCTCTTCTTCTTCTTCCTCGGTTTTCTGTTGACTTCGTCTCTTTTATTTTACTTTCTTATTTTCTTCTCTTTTCTTTGTACATAATAATTTTTAATACGTTATTAATATTTATCACGTTTTATTTCCGACTTAGATCCCTTATAATCAATATTTGCGGGTTTTCGTCATTAAATCAAACCCGGATTTTAGAGACTCGATTCCTTCATATCAAGTTTCTGGAATACGTCCTTTGTATATATTTTTACCGTTTATTAGGTTCTTTCAAATTCATTTTCGTCTTCATAATTAAACCTAATTCGTTTTAACTCGTTTTAATTCATCTTTAACCGTTTTAACCTGTAATAAATCGTTTTTAATCCATTTTTATCGTTTTATGACAATATTAGTATGTATGTAATCAATTAATCACTTCAACTCGAGTTCTGATATCAATAATCGGCCTTAAAATTACTAACGAACATTAACAACCCACGAGTATTACTTTCACAGTAAGAATCCAACTGGAGAACAGACGCAGAAGGTGTTGCGCCTCTTCCAGAGGACGCAACAGATGCTGCGCCTGTTCTGAGTTGGCTTCTGCCTCTGAACTCTTCTCATCTTGACGTAGGATTTCTAATTAGGATTCTAATCGACTATTATTCTTATTATTACCATAGTTCGACATATTTTCCATATTTTCTATTTTCTATTATATTTCCATTTTTAATTATTTCCCTATTTTCTAATTTTCCTTATTTTCCAATTTTCTTTATTTTCCTTATTTTCCTCATTTTCCTTATTTTCCATTTTTCCAATTTTCCTTATTTTCCAATTTTCTTTATTTTTCCAAATTTCCTTATTTTCCAAATTTTCTTATTTTCCAATTTTCCTTATTTAAATCAATTTCCAATTTACTAATTTTTTCCAATTTTCTAATTTTCCTTATTTCATTTATTCTTTTCTTTTATTTCTAAAACTCTTTTGGGCATGTTTATGACGTAAATTCAAAATATCCATTGTAATTTATTTCTTTATTTCATATTGTATGGTTCAATTGTATGGCATTCACATGTAATCAATTCTAACTCCCAACTTGACATTATTAATTACTAAATTACGTGTTCACCGACTTAGTTAATTCTCACATGCTAAGATTAATCTATTTGTTTGTTGCAATGCATGGATATAATCGACAACATATCAAGTATAGATGATTTTCCCTAATCATTAGTAGAGGCCGCTATCGAGGAGGGCGGGATTAGGTGTTCAATCAAAAGAGCTTTCTAATACGTACCCTCACCCCTTACTCCAGATCTCTGTGAACATCCGTGTTCATTGGCATCCACGAGAGTCATTCTAGACATAGAATGCTAAGGGTAACGAGTTCTTGGTGTTCATGTCACTACTTTGTGTCTTGACATGACGCGAAGTATTCGAACGGTTTCCAATTTTCCACAATAAATTGGTGGCGGCTCCACAAATACAAACGCTTGTTCCCAAGCGCCTCCGTGGCCCATGTCCACAGTGTGGCGACTCTGCTGGGGATTAATACACTTACGTGTTGCCAAGGGTGAAACTTGAACAAGGTTAGGGAATAGTTTGTCCGAGACAGTTATCAGTTTTCATAACTCGGTCTTCCTAGATCGTTTATTCGGCCTTCCTAGGCCCAACCCAACCCATTCGACCAATCGTCCCGTCTAGACGGTCCAAATTCTTATTTGGGCCTAAGGATGGATAGTGATTGACGTCAACCATACCATGGTGCTTACTCCTGTTTGTATCAAGGGCTTTCACTACTCGAGGAAATGGACTAGGAATCGGCCTTACTCCTGTTTGGTACGAGCCTCTCCACAGACCCCAGGTTTGATTGTTCAGTATGGCAACCCACCCTTTAAACCAAAACCCTTTTAAATGTACTCAGCATCCCGTTATAATGCCTGTATAAATGCTTGTATTATATGTGATCACCATTTTCTAAATGAAACCATGACGAATTTTGTAAAATCAAAACCACTTTTAAAAAATGTAAATATTTTCGAAAAAAGGCCCAAATTAGCGCAAAATGAGTCGGAACTCTGTCCAAATATCGAGTCAAACTTCGGGCCTAATACCCATTTCAAAACCAGTACAAAAAAAAAACAAACAAAAAAAACGTAAAAAAAAATGTCCAACAAAAAAAAACCCAAAAAAAACCAAAAAAAACAAAAAAAACAAAAAACAAAACAAAACAAAAACGTTTTAATCAAAATATTTTCAAACCATGTAAATGTAAATGTGTAAATTCAATTGGGCTAAATTAGAGTCAGAGTTCAAACCGACTATGTCTTAGTCGGAACTCTGTCGAGTCATAAACCTGCCTTCCTTTGCATTTTGGGTCTTTTCAAATTCAAGTCAAGTCCTAAGGCGTCGCGCCGTCATTTTGGACCCCCTACCTCAGTTCAGTTAGGATTTAAACATTTCCGACACCTCGAGTCACACGTTCCGAGGCTCAACTCACGAGTCTCAATGGGCCACATATTTAAGTCTAAATTACAGCAGTCTTCTTAACACCTGTAAGCAAACCTCGAGTCTAGAATCAACACGTGTCATCAATCCCGTCAATCAAGTCAACCACATAAATTTCACTCTCTCAAAGTCAACACTCGAGTCTAAGGTCAAGGTCAAACACCATGAGTCCAAACACGAGAAGTCACTCACGATATTTCCTGGATTCACAAGTCAAGAGTCTAGTCATCTCGTCTCGTCGTATATCTTTTGTTTGTCACCTTAGTATGCGTGATCCCATGTCAAATCAAGTTGTAACGCGCATTATTTTCTTCTCAGTAGGAATTCTGCAATTTCCAATGAAAATGTTCAGGAACGTTTATCTGTCGACGTCAAAGAACTAAGTACTGCAGTCATTAAGCTTTAGGCCACCGTCGAAGACTTAAGCACTCATGTCATCAATATGGAAAACCAGATAGACATGATGAAACCTTTACCATCTTCTCGTACCCCAATGCCAGGTCATAGGTTCAACACAACCGACTCACCTAAGAAGGCCAATGAAGACAAGGGAGTCAACCTCTTGGAAACTCCACCCAGAAGGCCGGTACGAGCTTATAGGGAATTCCTTGACCTCGAAACCACATATGAAGTAGCTCTACAAAGCCTGGTTTCCCAGGGAAAACTTCATCCAATCGGTCCAACCCTAGAGCCTGAAAAGATACTACCTAGGTGGAAAGGCAATTCATATTGTCAGTACCATCGAGGTAGGGGACACTATATGGAGGAATGCTTTTGTCTAAAGCATATTATTCAGGATATGATCGAGGATGGCAAGCTTCCTGTGCCACCTTCCTCCAAGAAATCCAAGAAGATCGACCCTCTTGGGTCCAATATCATTAAACATGATAAAGAATCATCCCTAGACTGTTCTCATCTCCTCAATCATCATGATGACGAAGAGATTAATGTCCTCGAAGACGAAGATATCAAAAATGGAATGCTCATGCTTTCCATGGCCTTCAACAATAAATTTTTCAAAGTAGAGGGAACTATTGATAGCCTAAACTCTCGACTTTCCAACATGGAGAACTAGTTTGTTGAAATGGGTAAGAAGCTTGATGCCCAACCTCTCAAGATGGAAAATGTCCAGACAAACCCTCAATTTGATAGACCTAAGGAGAAAATAATGAGCGAGCAATCCATTCCTAGTTCTTCTCATGCAAGAATCAAAATCAACAAAGGCAACCTCATGAAGCCTTCATTAAAGAAACCTAACAACTCTCCAAGGTCATTCACAAAGGCTTTCGACAACGAAAGAAAATTTACCAACATTGGTATTACATACACGGATGCCCTTCATAGACTCATGGAGCGACGAAAGCTTCATCCTATCGGTCCTACACCAGATCCAGAAAAGAAGACTAGGTTTTGGGATGAGAATGCTTATTGCCAATATCACAGGGGCAGGGGACATGATACTGAGGTGTGCTATAAGTTCAAGCACGTGATCCAAGATATGATCGAAAGCGGGAAATTGTCCCTCTCAACCTTTAACTCCTACGGCAAGTTAGGCAATCCTCATGGATCCGCCACTTATCAGGAAACTCTTCTTCACCGTTATCCTTCTAGTGTTCCCAATGATGAAGACGAGATGCTCAAATGGGTGAATGCTCAAAGCCAGATGCCGAAGCCAGTTGCTGGAAGAGTAGATGTTCAAGCGTGGGCCGATGATTACGAGTCTGGATCTAAGATCGCGTCAAAGTTCGAGTCCGAGTCCGAGTCCGAGTCCGAGTCTTAGGCTTTGTATCCCATAATTTTGACAGTGTCTTTCTTCGTGTCCATTTCCGTTTCTAGTGACAACCTGGGGGCTATCCCACGAGTCACATGTCTTCTCGAGTATATGTTAAATACATCCAATAATCATTGCAATAAAACTACACTTTTCAATTCACATATTATATCCTATCTCTTCCTTTATCCTTTTCCTGTGACAACAAGAATTGATTTGAGACATTTTAAACATGCCAAGTCGATATGAGTGCACTTAGATGATGTTCCATTCTATGTTGTAAAGGACCCGAAACTCCGTGTCCATTTTCTTACCTATTCCATGTCTGGCAATAGAAACCTCACTATACCCCAGTTTAGCACGAGCCTATCTCTAGTGATTCTAGGACGAATCCAGACCATCTCTTTGTTAACGATCTATGACGGAAGGTAAGCCCATTCCCCACAACAAATAACCCATGTTGCTAAAGACCAACCCGTTTCACACCAAAGGTGCTAGCCTAGCCCAAATCCATGGTAACAAGAAAATCTAAGACAATACGAGCCATGATCAAAGACAAAGGCTCAATCAAGAGAAACTGGTGTCGATATCTACGGCCGCAGTTATGCCCGTAATCCAAGACAAAAGAGTCAAAATAAGAACAAGGCTCAATCAATCAAGTCAATGTCAATATCCAAAGTCAAAGTTATCTTCAAAAAACTGAGTCAAGAATCCGAGCAAAAAGCCCAAATATATTTCAGACCAAGAATTTTGAGTCTGAATCAAGAACAAGACTGAAATAAATGTTATACAGAATAACGCTGAGTTCTATATAGAATCCAGATATCGATGAAGTTGGTCAGCTAGCACCCTCACTTAGCCTTTTACACATCACACACCCTAAGTCCTTCTCGAGACCGTTACAGGGAGATAGTTAGGTTTTTTGAGAATCCTCTCAAGCTCGTCAAATATACCCATCCTTTAGGGCCAAGATATGGAAACTTGATCCCGCATCAATTAACCTACCTTTATGTGCTCAGGCTACATCAAGCCAAGAGACTCCATTTCCAAGCCATATTACAAGCCATTATCCCATAAAGCCTTAACTCCACAAAATTAAGCTCCAGAGATTTGTTCATCAAAGCCTCTTATTACTGAGCTCAACATTCCAAATATCCAATCCAGTTTCACCTTGACCCAGACACGGAGTCTTCAGATACTTTGCTACCTAGAACAGGACATACCCATATCATCCTTAGGGTCCACTAAGTGTGCTCACATGACAAGGAAATTTTTACAAAATTAGTTATACCTCTTTGGTCTATGATCAGAGGGAATTATCTCAAATCAGTTCTTCGAGTCACCAAAGGAATATACCCTTGTGACCCATGCACTTTAAGGTCCTGACAACATAGCTTAGGTACACACTTAAACTACGAGCATGGTTTGATTTCACCTCTTCAGGTGAATACGTAGGCAGTCCTTTCTTACACAAGAAGGATATAACCACAACACCCAAATAAAATTAACCAAACCTCAGAACTACGATATGGTTTGATTTCACTTCACGTGAATACGTAGGCAGTCCTCAAGGACACAACCACCTCAACCATCAACTTTCAACCTCAATTATCGACCACCTCAATTATCAACTTTCAACCTCAAATACCATCCCTTTCCATTTTATAACCTTCGAACCACAATTTCCATTTTTACCTCTTTACTAAGGGCTCCTTCTTGTTGCCCAGTCTTTTTTTTTTTACCAAATTCCAGAGTCATCTTCTCATCCTGGGAACTACTCTTCCGAGATGCCATCCTTCCTTTATTCCTCTCTTATTTAAGTCTAGCTAATGCTCGGTCCGAACAATAGCAACATCTTAGAACGATTCTCGAAGTTTATCGTGCCTTAAGAGGAGTCTCTTTTACAGCAAACGATGTCAAAAGATGTCTAAGTAGACAGCTGATCCACGGCTCATGCCTTTATATGTCCCCATTCTCGCAATTCTTCTACCTTGGGAATAATACGCATTGTCACCCATACTTGGCTAGGGGATACGCATACTTAGGAGAAGTCTGTCAAGGTCATCCCCTGTGTCGCGTCAAATCAAAGTCAGTGTTGCGTCAGTCTATTATCTTGCATCCTAGTGAGTCGATGTCATGTCAAGTCCTGTGACTAGAGCCCAATAAATATGCGTATCACATTGCAAACGACAAAATTCTTTAAGCAAGTTTTAAATAACTTTTATAAAGAAACAAATTTTGCAAAACCTATGTGCTTCCTCATTTGAGGTCCATGAGCTAATTGTTTATGTGCTTATATTATATGTGCTAATTGCCTATTATATCGCATTCTTGTGTGGCTACTAACCATGCAGGTGAGTATCATAAGCAGTGGTCACTCCAACTGGGGGCTTCGCTCAAGTCTTCATTCTCCTCAACGGCGATCAAGATGTTCCTAGTCGTCAATATATATGTTCCAGCGCAGCAGTATTTTGCTGTAATTATCACTCAAGGTTTCTTCCATGGCGATCAAGATGGTCCTATTCGTCAATATGTAGGTTCCAGAGCAGCAGTATTTTGCAGTATTGCTCACCCAAGATTTCTCTCATGGCGATCAGGATGTTCCTAATCGTCAATATGTCCCCCCAGTAAGAATTCATGATCACTAAATACAGTTCATGGGCTTCTCCTCTTTATCGGAATTTCGCTTGCAATGACCCAAGCGCATATTCTCTTCAGCGATGCTAAGGACGCGTCGTCGTCGATTTATTTTCTTTAACGGGGCTAAGGACGCGCCGTTGTTGATTCGAACACCTTTATTTTCCTCAACGATGCTAAGGACGCGTCGTTGTCGATCCTTTGTTTTCTTCTCAGCGGTGCCAAAGACGCGTCATTGACACACGCAACATACGATTCTTCCCCACAAAGTTCCAGAGAATCAATTCATGAAGAGTTATGTACCTTCAGATAACTCTTTTGAAGATAAACCCAACAGATCTTTCAGGAACTTGCCTTAATCTTTCAGATAACCTTTAGATAACCCTTTTAAGATAATCCCTTTATAAGTTTCCTTTAGATAATCCTTTCAGTAACCTACAGATAACCCCTTTTCAGTTAAGTCCCCGTTCAGTCCTTTAGAGAGTTATCCTTCAGCCTTTCCTTTAGAGATAACCTTCAGAGTTAGCCTTCCGAGAGTTATCCTTCAGAGAGTTATCCTTCAGCCTTTCCTTTAGAGATAACCTTCAGACGCGTCATTGATGCACGCAACATATGATTCTTCCCCACAAAGTTCGAGAGAATCAATTCATGAAGAGTTATGTACCTTCAGATAACTCTTTTGAAGATAAACCCTTCAGATCTTTCAGGAACTTGCCTTAATCTTTCAGATAACCTTTAGATAACCCTTTCAAGATAATCCCTTCATAAGTTTCCTTTAGATAATCCTTTCAGTAACCTACAGATAACCCCTTTTCAGTTAAGTCCCCGTTCAGTCCTTCAGAGAGTTATCCTTCAGCCTTTCCTTTAGAGATAACCTTCAGAGTTAGCCTTCCGAAGTGTTAAGAAGTTTCTTCAGAATTCCCTGTAACCCCCTAATGCTTTCAAACATCAAGTTATCTTCAGATCAAGAGTTTTGCCGAAGCGCCTTCAGCATCGTTTCACCTAGGGGTGTCTCAGGTATGGTTTCTTCTTATGGTTGGCGAGCTTCCTTACGTAGTCTAATGGACTTTAAACGACCCTCCCCAGAAGTCGATATACTCTAAAATGTTCCCGACGACAGGTCCTTGCCTCAGACCTCTTGAGCCGCCTCGCCTCGCCATAGTCGTCAGGTTGTAATCTTCGATTGACCTGAGGGCTATACTTTGACTTTCACCTTGTCCAAGCCTCAGTCAAAGTGGGGGCTCTGTAGATACCTCGTTTCTGCACCTCTCGCCAAACATCCAGTGATGATTGGACCGCATGTTTAGCATATGTCGCGATTTTATGACGTTTCGTAAATTGGTTAATAAAAGGTAACTCATACACTTATGTCTACCCCTTGGTTGTCGTCTAGTTGTCATTACGGTCGTTTTGTCAGTAATTAGAGTACATTTGGAGTCCGGGTCAAAAACCGTCTTTATTTCCTAAAACCGTCAAATCCCGAGTCAAAAAGCAATGTGCTTGTCTACCTAAGGTTAGGATGTCATAAAATGTTATGAGTATATCTCATTTTGAGTCCCGTGTCATTTCTTTGGGCTAAACTTAAAGTTTACATTACAAAATGTGCATTTCATCTAGCTAAAATGACAACCCGACATTTAGGCCCGTTTTATGAGGTCATAACGGATTTTTTAGGTCAGGCCTATTTCAGAGAAAGTTCTAGATCTCTCTCCTAGCTTTCCAACGCCACCGAAATCACCATATTCCGTGTCTTGTAGAGAAAGTTATGCCTAAAATACGACAAGCTGTCAAACGCGCTTTCTTGCGCAGGAGGAAACCGCTGGGGAAAGGACGAAGTAAGTGTTGCGCCTCTTCCAAGGAACGCAGCACCTGCTGCGCCTTTTCTCCAGGCTTTCTTTTTGTCCAAGTTTCCATGTTTAACCTAAGTCGGTTGTTTCCGGATCTTTCTCTCCTTTCCTAAACCCTAATTCCTGTGATTAGTATAAATAGGGACCTTCGTTCTTCATATTTCTCACGCGAGTGTCCGCCCTTCTCTTTTCCCTTTGCATTCTAAGATCGTGCTCTTGCTTATTGACGTCTACGTGCTTGAACTTTCGACCACGTAAGCTCGGATCCTTCTGAGTACCAGTCTCGTTTGCATGACCGACCAATTTGACCACTACACCATAATCAATAATTTAGTTTATTTTAAAATCCTTTTTTCAAGGGCACTTTCATATTTGCATTAAAGTTCGAGTCGAGTTACCACTAAAAAACCGATTTTGTTAAATCTCGCGACGCTAACATGTAAGTCCGAGGGTGTAAAATCCCAATTTTATTTAATGTATTTTATTTTATTGTAATTAATTAATGTACGAGTTTATGTCATAAGCATGCTTAAAACCGACTTCTAAAAACCCTTTTATTAAACCGTTTTTACGGATTAGCAGTAACCAGACGTCGAGAAGAAACGCAGCAACAGCTGCTCCTCTTCGAGGGGCTGCTGTTGTTTCTGCTCTTCTTCTTCTTCCTCGGTTTTCTGTTGACTTCGTCTCTTTTATTTTACTTTCTTATTTTCTTCTCTTTTCTTTGTACATAATAATTTTTAATACGTTATTAATATTTATCACGTTTTATTTCAGACTTAGATCCCTTATAATCAATATTTGCGGGTTTTCGTCATTAAATCAAACCCGGATGTTAGAGACTAGATTCTTTCATATCAAGTTTCTGGAATTCGTCCTTTGTACATATTTTTACCATTTATCAAGTTCTTTCAAATTCATTTTCGTTTTCATAATTAAACCTAATTCGTTTTAACTCGTTTTAATTCATCTTTAATCGTTTTAACCTGTAATAAATCATTTTAATACAGTTTTATCGTTTTATGACAATATTAGTATGTATGTAATCAATTAATCACTTCAACTCGAGTTCTGATATCAATAATCGGCCTTAAAATTACTAACGAACATTAGCAACCCACAAGTATGTCTTTCACAGTCATAATCCAACTGGAGAACAGACGCAGAAAGTGTTGCGTCTCTTCCAGAGGACACAATAGATGCTGCGCCTGTTCTGAGTTGGCTTCTGCCTCTGAACTCTTCTCGTCTTGACGTAGAGTTTCTAATTAGGATTCTAATCGACTATTATTCTTATTATTACCATAGTTCGACATATTTTCCATATTTTCTATTTTCTATTTTATTTCCTTTTTTATTATTTCCTTATTTTCTAATTTTCCTTATTTTCTTTATTTTCCAATTTTCCTTACTTTCCTTATTTTCTAATTTTCCTTATTTTCCTTATTTTCCAATTTTCCTTATTTTCCAAATTTCCTTATTTTCCAAATTTCCTTATTTTTCAATTTTCCTTATTTAAATTAATTTCAAATTTACTTATTTTTTTCCCATTTTCTAATTTTCCTTATTTAATTTATTCTTTTCTTTTATTTCTAAAACTCTTTCGGGTATATTTATGACGTAAATTCAAAATATCCATTGTAATTTATTTCTTTATTTCATATTATATGGTTTAATTGTATGGCATTCACATGTAATCATTTCTAACTCCCAACTTGACATTATTAATTACTAAATTACGTGTTCGCCGACTTAGTTAATTCTCACATGCTAGGATTAATCTATTTGTTTGTTGCATTGCATGCATATAATCGACAACATATCAAGTATAGATGCTTTTCCCTAATCATTAGTAGAGGCCGCTATCGAGGAGGGCGGGATTAGGTGTTCGATCAAAAGAGCTTCCTAATACGTACCCTCACCCCTTACTCCAGATCTCTGTGAACATCCGTGTTCATTGGCATCCACGAGAGTCATTCTAGACATAGAATGCTAAGAGTAACGAGTTCTTGGTGTTCATGTCACTACTTTGTGTCTTGACATGATGCGAAGTATTCGAACGGTTTCCAATTTTCCACAATAAATTGGTGGCGGCTCCACAAATACAAACGCTTGTTCCCAAGCGTCCCCGTGGCCCATGTCCGCAAAAATGTATTTTTGTACGCTACCCTAAGGAAACATGTGGATATTACTTCTACAACAGTAACGAGAACAAAGTGTTTGCGGATCATGAAGCTGTCTTTCTAGAAAAAGAGTTTATTTCTAGAAGACAAAGTGGTTGAAAATTTGAACTTGATGAAGTTCAAGAGCGACAAACTGATGTGATAGTATAGGAAGATGTTCCTTCTACGTCTAAATCGGTTATTGTTCCTTCTGAACCTAGGAGGTTCGAGAGGGTTAATCGCCAGCCTGATAGATACCTTGGTGTTATCGGGGAAGATGGTGACTATGAGGTTTTACTTTTGGAAAGTGATGAACCTAAGACCTACAAAGCAACCATTACTAGTTCTAACTCTAAGTTATGGCTCGAGGCCATGCAATCCAAAATGGATTCCATGTACGATAATCAGGTATGGGACCTGGTTGACTAACCTAAAGATGTCGACCTCTTCAGTGTAAGTGGATATTTAAGATTAAAATCGGCATAGATGGACATAAAGATGTCTACAAAGCTAGATTGGTGGCAAAAGGTTTCACCCAGGTTCATGGCTTACACTATGATGAAACTTTTGCACCAGTTGCTATGCTTAGATCTGTTTGGATAATGTTAGCGATTGCTGCATTTCATGATTATGAGATATTGCAAATGGATGTCAAAACCGCTTTCCTGAATGAGTTTCTGGAAGAGGAAGTGTTCATGACACAACCTGAAGGTTTTGTGGATCCTAAAAATCCTAACAAAGTATGCAAACTTAAGAGATCCATTTATGGTCTTAAGCAAGCGTCAAGGAGTAGGAATCATCGTTTTGATCATGTTATTAAACAAAATGGTTTTTCTCGAAGTGTTGAAGAACCATGTTTATACAAGAAGTATAGTGGGAGTAAAGTTATTTTCTTACTTCTTTATGTGGACAACATATTACTCATTGGGAATGATGTAGATATGCTTGCTTCTTTCAAGAACCATGTTTATACATGAAGTTTAGTGGGAGTAAAGTTGTTTTCTTACTTCTTTATATGGACGACATATTACTCATTGGGAATGATGTAGATATGCTTGCTTCTGTCAAGAAGTGGTTAGGAAATCACTTCCAAATGAAAGATTTGGGAGAAGCTCAGCGCATCTTGGTTATCCGAATCTATAGGGATAGATCCAAAAGGATATTAGCTTTGAGTCAAGAAGCCTATATCGATAAGATTCTTGACCGATTCAATATGAAAAACTCCAAGAGAGGTTTTCTACCTATAGGCAGTGGTATTACTTTGAGTAAGTCACAGTGTCCTACTGAGCCTAAGGATACTGAACGCATGAAATCGATTCCCTATGCTTCCGTTGTTGGATCGATCATGTATGCTATGATGTGTTCTCGTCCTGACGTCTCGTATGCTTTGAGTATGACGAGTCGTTTTCAGAAAAATCCAGGTGAGAGTCACTAGATAGCCGTCAAGAATATTCTTAAGTACTTGAGAAGAACTAAGGATTCATTCTTGGTGTTTGGAGGAGAATCTGAATTACGTATAAGAGGTTATACGGATGCCCGTTTTGAACCTGATAGGGAAGATTTGAAATCCCATGTTGGTTTTGTTTTTTTGTTGAACGAAGGGGCGGTTTGCTGGAGAAGTGTTAAGGAGTCTTTGACTGCTGATTCTACAACGGAAGCTGAGTACATTGCAGCCTCTGAAGCAGCAAAGGAAGCTGTTTGGATTAGGCAATTCTTAGAGGGACTGAAAGTAGTTCCGACCGCCGAGGATCCCGTCACGTTGTATTGTGATAACAGTGGGGCAATTTTTCAAGCAAAAGAGCCCAAGTCTAGTAGCAACTCTAGACACGTACTTAGGAAATTTCATGTAATTAGAGATTTAATTGAAAGGAAGGAAATTACAGTCTGTAAGGTTGGGACAACTGACAACATTGCTGATCCTTTAACCAAGCCATTGTCTCAAGCTAAACATGATAGTCATGTAGTTTCGATGAGATTGAGACGAATGCCAGAATTGTTGTAAATTATATGATATGTAATAATCAATATATTGTATTTATTATTTCATATATGATAATTGCATTTATCGTTGTATTCAGTTTTATATCTGAATTTAAATACTTTGTTTTATCCAAATAGGTTGTTGTGACAATGTCGAACCCTATTCAAGTGAACTGGATTAACATTGCATTTTGTCCCTAGTTACTTAATGAGGTGACGTCTCAGAGTGACTAGATTGTAAGGCGATAGATGACATGTTCGACTGTCATATGGTCATAGTGATGGCTGATCGATTACCTAGGCAGATTGTGAGACGATTTGTCGGACAGTGACCGTTTGTAGAGTCCTTTTGTTGCTGGGTCGTGGCAAGGATTTCTATTTATTCCTTCGAGTCAATTTTTTAGACTGGTGGCTGTTTGTCTGAGTTGGTACGGTTTTCTGGTGGCTTAGTTTTTTGTTCTAGGTCGCTCCGTAAAAGGAGGCCCATGAGCATTTACTGGGTCATTGTGATCTGTATCGAACAAAGAAAATAGGCCAACAGTATTGTCCACCCATGTCATATTTTATCTCAAGGCCACTCGAGGGGAGGTGATTGGAAATGCGTGGCCACGCTCGGATAAGATCTATAGTAGATTATCCGGTCTGACAGTCATTCTCCTGATCGAGGAAACCACTTTATGATAGGATCACGTGAAAGAACGACCTGAAAGACATCTTGCATTGAGTGGGAGATATTATTGGATAAGAGAATTGGTAACGCACACTTGTGTTGGACAAGTGGGAGATTGTTGGAGTAGTGTTCTCCACAATAAGTGCGTTTACATATTAAATCTCATTAAAGGAATATCAGAGATTTATTTATTTATTTGTCAGCTGGTCATCGTTAATCGGTAATGATTGGCTGACTAGAGTTTGACATTACTGTCGTGTGACCAATAGGATGATGCTCAATTGAAAAATCTAATTATTCGTATCAGATACAAATTAATTAAATAATTATATTAATTGACTTTTAAATAAGTCAAGTGAATGTATTATTTGATGATGAGTTACGAACTCGGGCCAAGGGGATTTATTAATTAATTATTCGATAATTAATTAATAAAGGTTAATTGAAATTTAATAATTAATAGTTAATTTATTAAATTTATATGATATGTGAATAAGTTTTGAGGTAAAGGTAATTAGCCATTTAAATTTACAAGAGGTTGTAAAATTGGCTAATAAGGGTTAATAAAGATACATTTTATATTAATAAAATGGTCCAATAATTACTTAATGGTTAAGCGGTTATTCGTTGTTAATTTGTATTATTTAATTGTTAAATAATCAAATTAATATTTAATTATGTAAGATAATCAAATATAGGACTTATAAGCATTTGTGGGACAAACGTTGGAAATCGAAATGGACCCGATAACCCACATGTGCCGCCATTTATGTGATGAAATTACACAATGTGGGTTGCCATATTTCCACTATCTAATGTTTCTCAATTGTTTACATTTTGAGGACTATAAATACCTCACATTATTTCACATGCAAGGGATGAAAAATTTAGAAAAAAAATCACCCAAAAAGGCTCTCTTTGGCCGGATCATTATAGAGGAAAAAAGAGGTCCATTTTTTTCATCTTTTTCTCTATAATTACTTGATCAATTAGTTGATCACAAAATCAAATCACACAAAAATAATAATACATATACTAATATTATTAGTGTAATAATATTATATAATACAAGGTTACTACTACTATTATCTAGTTAGTAATTTTAGTAGTCTTTTGGGATAATCTTGGGTGCCACCAAAGGAGATTACCTAAGTTGGTAATTTGGGTTTTGGAGGATCATCCACCATATATTAGCACAAGAACAACTAAAAGAAGGAGTCTTTTAGTTGTGCCCTTTATATTTCCATCATCAATGTAAGGAAATCTCTCTTAAATGATTTTTACACCATTTTTTTGTTGTTTTTGTTTGCATGCATGCAGATTTAGACCACTACATAAAATTAGTTAGTAATTTTGACATCATAAGATGAGTCTAAAATGGTCTAAATAATTAACACATCGGACGTGGCCAAAGAGTATCCCGTTGTTAGAGACTGGATTATGTGTCG
Organism: Silene latifolia; assembly: GCF_048544455.1. NCBI lineage: Eukaryota > Viridiplantae > Streptophyta > Magnoliopsida > Caryophyllales > Caryophyllaceae > Silene > Silene latifolia. Next base: position 97,409,391 of record NC_133526.1, read on the forward strand.
GCAGAAGAGCAAGCGGTCTTCTTGCGACATTTGAGGAGGGGTGTCAATGCCGTGCAGCTTGACAGTGTAACCATTAGCATTTTTCTTGCTCGTTTTCGATTTTGCTTTTTGCTTTTCTTTGAAACCATAGCGATCATAGGAATGACCCCTGGTATCCCTTTTAGTGGGTGCTGAGACCTTGGGAGGACTATGCTGGCGCTCCAGCTTTCGCAGCCGACGTTCCCCGACCTAGGAGTTTGAGTAGGTTTCTTCTTCGAGTAGGTTGCTTCTGGCGACGCCCATGAGACCTGTGTGGGACCTAGGTGAACGGTTGGCTCGACAGTGCCTCCGTGATGCTTTCCTGGTTCCCATCGATCCTCCATGGATGATGTTTAGGGAGCCTTCGGAGGCTGAGAGGACGACTGACCTCGTAGGAGCGAGTGGTGATGCTCTCTTCCTTCCCGAGCTCGAGTACTCGGAGTTTGTACTTGCCGATCATGGTAAGTATACCTTCTTTTGACTATTCGAAATTTGAAATGACATGCTCGAATATGGCGTGGAAATGATATTTTATCAAGGCAGGAGATCGAGGTGGCGGGCGTCAAGACCCCAGCTTTTCCCGACACACTTGAGTACCATGGGCCGGCTGGTACGACGGTGCTGATGAAGATTCCGTCTTTTACTGAGGTGGTGACAGAGGCTGGACTCGACGAGTGGCAGCATGTTGTGAGGAGGGTAAGCCCCAAGTTTAGGCTTGTTCTCTCTTTTTGAAATAATTGTGTAAGAACGCGGTTTTCATCCTTGTTTTATTATTGAAATGCAGGTGGCACCGTCAAGGCACACGGAGCTGTGGCGGATAGCCAACCGGCTGCGAGCGATGGCTATGGAGGCTCTTTCGGGTGGTCCGAGTCGACAGGTATGAACCTACTTTTTCTCTTTCTTGATATGTGTGAACATTTGAAGCACTTTCAGAGTATTTGCCTTCTCTTGCTTCACTATTTATAAATTTCCTTCCTTTTAAAAGGAGCGTGAGCTGGAGCGTTAGCTCGAGGAGTCGCGTGAGGAGACAGCTCGCTTGTCGAGGGAGCTGGAGGTTCGAGACACTGACATTGCCATCCTTGAGGCGATGGTGGATGAGTTGAGGGATTGTCTAGCTCATCATCACGGCTAGTCTTGTATTTTATACATTGGTTTTGCTTTTGGGCTTGAGCTCGAATTTTGTTGTACATATGAATGTTTTGTTGTATATATGTCATGGCCTGCGAGCCATTCGTTGATGCTGGGTGTGAAATATGTTGGTACTTGCAGGTTAGCTTGGAAACATGTTTTGCATTTTGACGGTTTACGCCATCATGCTGTCGAAATTCATATAGAAAAATCAAACATAGCACATATAGCATGGAAATTCGCCTTAGATAGCGCAAAATTCAACTTGATAAAGTCGAAATAAAGAAGAAAAAAAGTGCCCCATTTTAGTGAGAAAAGTGAAATGACTCGACACGCGACGGATAATTGGAGTACTTCCTCCTAAAAAAAGAAATGAAAGAAATATGTTTAGAAAATTTTGAGACGAGTGGGGAATGGAAATGATTCCCCAAAATTAAAAAAGAATAAAAATGGGTAAGTGTGCAATTGACGAAATGTGAAATGACGACATCGTCTTAAAGAGCGAACCCACGTTTAAATAGGATTTCACAATGAATTCGGAATAAAAAATAAGGAAATAAAAAATCCCCGTATATAACAAAATATATTCCTATAGGAATAGGAAAGTTTAAGCCAAATCCGGATTTAGGAAAGATCCTCGTGGAAATTGCAGAAAATCGAGCTGGGGAAGAGGCGCAGCATGAGCTGCGATTCTTCCAAAGGGCGCAACATCTGCTACTTTTTCTCCCTAGGTGTTCTCTTCCTGAGCGATTTTTGGAAAGGCCGAATAGTATAAATAGAGGCCTCGGGTTAGCTTCTATTCTTACAATTCTCTCTTCTGTTAATCCGTAAATCATCAAATATAATATTTCTCTCAAAAAATAGATTTTCATGAAAAAATGGATGCTTTCGAACCCCGACTCAAAGAATGGACCGATGAGTTTTCTAGCGCGAAGAAGTGTGACATGGGTGTTTTTGGATCCATTATCAGTTTTAAACAGGTGAAAGTGGTAAGACCGTTTCTTGATGCTTGTCTTGAATATTGGAATCTGGAGTATCATGTTTTTGCCTTTCCTAGAGGTGAAATTTGTCCTTTTCCCGAATAATTTGCAGCAATTGGAGGATGGGACACAGAAATTTTTCCGGCTCTCCCATCTAGGTCCCAAGGGTATAAGAATAAATTTAGGGATCTTCTTGGATTGACCAGAGCTGAAGTTGATCGTCTTGTAACTTCCTAGGGTGTACGGATTTTGGATTTTATGGACCGTTTCATAGATAGGGAGGACCCTTATATTTCTTATGCTGCGAGGCGCAGAGCCTTCGGGTTTTGCCTTCTTTATTGTTTTGTCTTGAAGGTCCATGTTGACGCGCAAATGAGAGTTGACCCGCGGTTTTTGGGTATTATCGAGCAAATGGAACTGCGCAAGAGCCCAGCTTGCCTGGAATTAGGAGAAACTATCTTAGGGTTGGATAGTCGGAAGGCTAATCGTGAGCTCCCGTATCTTGGAAGTCCTATCAAATTACACGTAAAATGCTCCCGTTTATTTCCTTTATTTGTTTTGTTTTCTTTTCTGTTTTGAGATGGGGACATTTATACTTATCTCCTTTTTGCAGATTTGGCTGAAGGAAAGGCTGCGATTGATCGAGTCCCCAGTTGACATGCATGGATATCGATCACGATCGATCGTGATGAGGACGAGGTTGTATATGGTTGATTTCACTCGAGTTTGCAACTACTGGGAGAACAAACTAAAGAATGAAGGAGGTCCGCTGATTAGATGGGTTATCCCTTGGTGGTATCTCAGGGCATTGATAAGAGTATCATCCGTCGATCCTACTCGATTCATTCGTATCCCAGGCTTGGAGTTCATGGTCCATATATTCCCGGAGTGGCTAATGAGGCAGGTTGGCATGAGGCAGAAAATCCTGAAGCTTGACACTGTTCCACAGGTGGCTTTGGCGCATACATCTGAGACTAGTCGTGACTAGGCTTTGCGTTGGACTCAAAGGAACATGTGGTTTATGCCTGTCCCGGTTGGTTCGTTGTGGGTGGACTCTTATTTGCAATGGGTAAGGGCTAGCACCTTTGAAGAGCGCGAGAAGTTAAGGAAGCATGAGCCGATTGACTACAAGATATGTGAAGTGGCGAAAGAGAACCAGAAATACTTGACCGAAGAAGAAGAAGAAGAAGCTGGATTCCGAGTCGTCCGCCTGAATGAAGAAGAAACCCAAGAGTGCTCCCGTTGAGAAGATGATTGTAGATCAAAATGGAAAGACTAGACCTCGAGAAAGACCATTGGTGATTAGGTCAGAGATAACGCAAGAGTGTCCCCCTCAAGGTCGAGACAAGAAGTATGGCTGAAATGACAAAGGCAAAGGAAAGATGAAAGAATAGAAATAGCCTAAGTTGTTGTATTGTTTATTATTATTACTATCGTATGTAATAAACGGCGGGATTTTCAGAATCCTAGCCTAGCATTTTATTTCAGCATTTATATATTTTTTGGCATATTACTAATAGATGAATAAATCGACCCCCCCCCCTTATTTATTTTTTCGAATTCCAAGTGCTAAAGCAAATTTACATTTTAATTAGAAATTGATTGGGTTGTGTCCAGTAAAGGATTGCCTACGTATTCATTGAAAATGAAATCAAACCCAGAACATAGTTCGAAAATGGAAAATGTAAAAGATTAAATGTTCAAAGCAAGAGCTTGTAATGAACGTAGGGAATAAGCATGGTGCTTTACTTACTCTGAAAAAAAATGCAATTAAGTTATGTTGATGATATTGAGGATAAATAAAAATGCCAAAACGCAAGAGCGAGGTGGCACGAATCTCGAGGTTTGGCCAGTGTCGTGTATTTGGTATCGCAAGAGCGCCACGTGGGTCCCGCGTGGCACATTTTTAGATCTATTCTATGGGTAATATCGTTTGAGTTGGTCTAGATTATCCGGGTTTAAAAACTCGTTTCTGTCTAAATCTGTAATTCTAACCGCACCCCGTGAGAGTATGGATTTGAATAAATAAGGACCGGCCCAATTAGGTTTGAATTTTTCCCTTTGGTCGACTGGTAGAAGAGCTCGAACATATTTAAGCACTAGATCTACCTCTTTGATGTTTCGAGGTTTAACTTTCTTGTTGACAACTCTGCGAATTCGTGCTTGGTATGTTTGAACATTATGCAAGGCACGCTGTCTTCGTTCGTCTAAGAGGACGAGTTCCTCATATCTGTCTCAATTCCATTTTTCTTCCAGGATATGGCTTTCGAGTAGAATATGTGAAGATGGGATCTCTAGCTCCAATGGCTATACAGCTTCTATGCCATAAGTTAGATAGAAAGGAGTAGCCCATGTAGGCATCTTGACTGAGGTTCAATATCCCCATAAGGCGAAAGGTATGTTGTTGGGCCAGTCTCGATAATTATCGATTAGTTTTTTGAGGATCATGACGACATTTTTTTGGCTGCCTCTACTGCACCATTAGTCTGAGGTCGGTAGACGAGGAATGATGATGCTTGATTTTGTATTTGGCCAATAATTGTGGACACCCATATCGACAGACGATTTTGGTTTGTATGAATTTGGCCACATGCTTAGAGGTTAATGCAAGATAGGATGCCGCTTCGACCCATTTTGTGAAGTAGTCGATGGCTACCAAGATGAAACAATGACCACCCATCCCGGCTGGAGTGATGTTCTCGATGATGTCAATTCCCCATGTAGAAAATGGCCAAGGAGATGTCATTGTATATGGTAGAGATGGTGGAACATGTTGTACGTTTTCGAAGATCTGGCAATTGTGGGAATGCCTTATGTATTTGATGCAATCTGTCTCCATCGTTGTCCAATAGTATTCTAGACGCATGATTTTCTTTGCCATCATTGGCCCACTCATATGAGGACCGCATTCTTCATCATGCACTTCTTCCATAACTTTCTTTGCTTTTGAATGATCAAGGCAAAGCAAAATGAGGCCTTGTGGTATTCTCTTATATAAATCCCCTTGATTTAGGACGTATTGCAATGCTAATAGACGAATCATTCGTTGTCCCCTCTTGTCCATGTCAGATGGGTATATATCGTTGAGCTTGTAGTTTAGAATGGCTTGATAACAAGGCTCCTCTTGATTCTCATTCTCATGAATGAGAAAATGCACATAGGCTGGCTCAAATCGTCGTTCAATACATTACGGCATTTCCATCATGTTGTCAGGCATGTTGATAAAGGATGCAAGTTTCGCAAGAGCGTCTGCAAACTAATTTTCCTCTCGAGGTAGATGTAAGTAAATGACTTGGTCAAGGAATTGAGCCACTTGATCTATCTTGTCTTGATATGGCACAAGACTTTCACTTTGGATTTTCCAAGACCCAGTGATCGGATTGATGATTAAAGATGAGACGACGTGGACTCGAAGTCTCTTGATGCCTAAACCGACCGCTGCTTGTAGACCGATGAGGCACTCCTCATATTCTGCCGCGTTATTAGTCACCTCGAAGTCGAGTTTGACGGAAATTGGTGTATGCTGACCTTCAGGAGAAATGAGCAACACTCCTATACTGTATCCTCTTAGATTGGAAGCCTCCTCAAAGTAGAGGTCCCATGATTCTGCATCGGTGTACAAAATGGCTTCATCTGGAAATGACCATGTATCTATTACCTGAGTGTCCTGGATGGGATTATCTGCGAAGAATTTGGCTAACGCTCGTCCCTTGATGACCTTCAGAGGTACATATTTGATATCAAACTCTGAGAGCATCAAAGTTCACCTCGCCAAGCGTCCATTTAAGACAGGCATCTCGAAAATATATTTGACATGATCCACCTTCGAATATACCTTGATGAAATAGCTAAGCATATAATGGCGTAGCTTCTTGGTTGCCCACACAAGAGCGAGGCATATCTTCTCAAGTGGTGTATACTTAGTCTCATATTCCAAGAACTTCTTACAAAGGTAGTATATAGCTCTTTCTTCCTTCCCGACGACATGCGTGAGCATAACTCCCACATCTGTTTCTCTGACTGTGAGATACAGAGATAAGGGTTGATCTTTTTGTGGTGGCATTAGAACTGGTGGCTTAGCCAATATCTCCTTAATTCTGTCAAATGCCTTTTGACAGTCGTTATCCCACAAGGTGTGGTCTGTTTTCTTGAGTTTTTTTAATATCGGTTCACAAATCATAGTGTGTTTCGAAATGAAACGACTGATGTATTGTACTTTGCCCAGGAAACCCCGAACTTCCTTTTCCGACTGTGGTTGTGGCATCTTGATTAGAGACTTGATCTTGGATGGATAAATCTCTATATCTCATTGACTGACTACATACACCAATAGCTTTCCAGAAGTGACTCCAAATGCACATTTCTGAGGATTAAGCCGCATGTTGTACTTGCGCAATCTGAGAAAGAACTTGCGAAGGTTGACAATGTGACCTTGCCTATCTTTGAACTTGACAATCATGTCATCGACATATAATTCTACTTCTTTGTGCATAATGTCATGTAACAAAGTATTCGCGGTGCGTTGATACGTTGCTCCAGCATTGATTAATCCGAACGACATAACGGTGTAGCAGTAAGTACCCCATTGAGTGACGAAGGCTGTTTTGTGCATATCTTCTTTAGCCATTTTGATTTGATTATATGTAAAACCCCACGGTATTGAATAGGTCCATTGATAGGCCTAAATGACTAGTGCTTAAAGGGATTGAAAGTACTACTCATATCAACAAAGTGCACTTTCTTTTATGGTCATCCATGCAAAAGAACTCCACAGTTAAGCGTGCTTGGCCGGCAGTAGTCTTAGGATGGGTGACCTCCTAGGAAGGTTCCCAGGATGCGCATGATTAAGGACAAAATGTGCTATAAAGGACCCGTGTTGATCTGTGAGCCATGTACACAGCCTGGTGAGCTATCATAAGTAACCGCTCCCGACCCGGTTTTGGCTGGGGTTTTACATTATACCCCGCATATCCGTCTATAAAGAGAGGAGTGCGTGATTCATTGTATTATCTATCAATATATCGATGTGTTTGGGTACGGGGACTATATTAGCCATCCAGTCTGAGTACTATATCCGTCTATAAAGAGAGGAGTAGCCTTGTTTAGGTCCCTGAAATATACACAAACCCAGATTCTCCCATCCTTTTTGGGTACGGGGACTATATTAGCCATCCAGTCTGAGTACTCGGAAAATTCGACGAAGCTTCTGTTTTACGGGTTTGAAACCTGGTTGATAGACGTCTGCAATGTTCTGCAATGTCCCTTTCTATCCCTGGCATGTCTTTGTAGGACCAAGCGAAGACGTCTTTGGATTCGTGAAGAATGTCGATGAAGCGAGCTCTTTCATTTATGTCAAGGGTCGTCCCTATCCTAAGTTCTTGGGCTTCTAAATCTGTGCCTACGTTGATAGGTCAGTATTCTCTATAACTGGTACCCTTTTACCCTCCTCTTGTATTTCTTTAATTATGTAGGGAGGTAGTTCAATTGAGTCTGGGTCAGGATCATCCTCTATATCATCATAAACAAAATTGCAATCAAGATAACACGAAGAGAAAGCAGAATCAGATTTATTCATATTAATGTTTGAAAATAGCTGAAACAAAGAAGCCATATGTGCTGTAGTAAGTGGCGGTAAAGGGACAGTTGTTAGGGCATTCCCTGAATTACTGTTACTAGACGATGCTAAGCTGGGAGAAGCAAAGGGATGGGGAGTGACAATAGGAGGAGACTCTCTAATGACTTCCCTAGACTTAGACTCAGTTTCTGACTCCGACTCTTACTCAAATTCGAACTTGTCGTCTTCTGGTTCTCCTTTGAATATCTCTCCTTCTCCAGTTGTTAGCATGAAGAGCCTTCCTTGATTGTTGGTCCATTTGATTGACTTTATCCATCCTTTCTACTGATTGGATGATTTTGCATCCGTGATGAGTGTTGCGGGATTGAAACAGTCATCTCGAAGTATCATGGTAATATTCTCATCCTTGGCTACCTTAACGAATCGATCTTCCCCGAATAAAAGGCTAACGGCTTGTTCGTCGAGACAAGGTGTCTGACGATTTCTCACGGTAGGAACCGTTTCCTGGGGAATGAAACAGCAATCGTGGAACACTTCGATTCCAGCTTGCTTGTTGCCTTTGAACATCCAAGGTTCGGGAAATCTGTGAAAAGATTCATGGTCTCTTTCTTTGACGAAGTATCCATTCAACGTAGGGTGATATGGTCACATTTTTATTCCTCGATTTTTGTGATGTGGACTTGAGTAAGCATTTTGACGGCTTCGGATACGGTAGGCTTGTATCCTAACCATAGTGGTATCTTCTAGGAATGGCCTTCTTTGAATGGTGGAAAGGTGTTGTTCCATATGGTGTTTAGTGGCATTCCTGGGAAGCATCCCTGGGATTTGAGTATGTGGTTGACCACTAAGTTGGAGTAGGGGTTGATATATAGAGGTGCCAATTCACTTTCCACAAGGTTGATGATTTGAAATCCTCCCAATTCGTGTACTGGATCCGACACGACTTGATTGCTGGACATCTTTTCGATGATGGCTTTGATAAGTGACGAAGTGATCATTACTATTCGACCATCTAGAGGGATATTGATCTTTTGATGTAGTGTGGATGTCACAGCTTTGGAAGCGTGAATCCATGGTCTTCCTAGGAGTATGTTAAAGGATGCCTCAATATCTACTATTTGGAAGTTGACCTTTCTTTCGATTAGTCCAATGGCTATAGTAAGATTGACGAGATCTATCACTTTGCGTCACGTCCAATCGTATGCGCGAACACCTTGATTAGTTGGAGTCCAATTCGACTCCTTCATGCCTAGCTTGTAAGCTGTCTTTAGTGGTATGACGTTGACTGCGAGACCATCATCCACTAGTGTCATGGGTACATTCTTCTTGAGAGATGTGATTGTAATGTACAAAGCTAGATTATGAGTGGCACCAAAAGGTGGTAAATCTTCATCTGAGAAAGTAGCTTGGTTACTTAGCTTGATTGTGTCCTGGAGGACTAGGTTGACCACATCATCTGGAGTAGAATTGTGCGCTGCATTGAGTTTTGCCAATGCTTTTAGCAAGGCTTGGCGATGTGGAAATGAACTAGCAACTAGTTGCCAGACTGAAAGATCAGCCTTCGTCTTCTTTAGTTGCTTTATTAAGTGGTTAGTAACTGAGTCTTTGTTATTCTCTGTTGGAGATATGACATTCCAATTCGTAGATGAATTATTTGTTTGCACTGGAGTGACATTTTGGTATGGGCGACCAGATCGAGTTAGGTGATCTATGTCAAGATCCTCCAAAGTTTTGATCAAAGGATGTTCTTTGAGGTAGACATCTTTGTAATCGTCGGCCCAAACGCCATTGATAGTATTGAGCTCTTTGAGGTATAGGATTTCGGATTCCAGATGGATAATCTGTTGAACCAAATCGTCAACTACTGTGATGACTTCTTGCATTGTAGATTCACAAGATAGGGTAATGGCCATTTGCGGGGCTCTTGGTGTTGAGAGTTTTGACTTTCGCAAGGACGATACGACATTGATAAGGTTATTTTCAGTCGTTGGTGACACGGCTGTCGCAACCCTGTCAAAGATAAAACCAACGGGTCTCAACTAAATGTAGCAGAGGCAGTCGGGTATCGAATCCACAGGGAGATGGGAATCCTATAGTCAACTAGGTCTGTCGAAAGTAACCGAAATAGGGGGTTTATTTGTTTGTTTTCTAAAAACTACGAGTAAAGGAGAGAAAAAAAGGAACGAGAGAGAAATGAAATAGAGATAAACAAGGGAGAAAGGTACTAGGATTGTCGGTTCACCATGGCTTCTAAAGTCCGGACTAAAATATAGATGCCCTAAATCCGAGCTGTGGGTAATAAACGTCACCTTTCGGTCCATAGTTCGACCTAGGTAATACTAGTTTAGCTTTCGCCCTAGCTAGCATAAACCCTAATGAAACGCTGCAGAACTACTCCTTTTCCAATCTTTCGATCTAGGAGAAGGGGATATCGAGACAGTTAATTGAATGCGTCGACTCAAACAATTAAGAGATATTAAAGCAGCAGATGCATACAACTAGACTACGGTATTCTAATTAATTCGTCCTTCCTACGCCATGGCTACCCTAAATCCTAGCAAAGCGATTAGCTATTCATGATCGAAATGAGGAACAATAGTAGTAAAGCAAATAATAATAAGTAACATAATAAACGAAACCGAATTGAAATTATGCTATGATAATAGCGAATTCAACAGAAGGAAAATTGAGAAATGGCGATTAAAAGTACTTCCGATCCAAAACCTAAAGCAACAGTCTCCGTCCTATGCATGTCTAGGATGTGATGATTAGGTCTCTAGTATTCCTTGCCTCTTTATAAGAAAAATAGCAAGGAAAATAAAGCGTTATAAGATAACAACACAGTCGAATTAAAGCCCATCAGCGCGTGGCCTCTCGATCGAACTCCACAGTTGCTCGATCGACAGCTTCCCTTAAGTATCTCCCTCGATCGAGAACAGGACATCTCGATCGAGGCCTTCACCTTTGAATTCACTCGATCGAGAACAGGTAATCTCGATCGAGGGGTTCTTGACTTCTTGTGTGCTCTCCTACTCCTTTGGATGCCTTCACGCACCTCAAGATGGTAAAGTTTCGCGCCAACTCTCTTAAGCAAGCTTGGAGGATTGCAAATAGGCTGATTCCCAGTCATTCCGGTTCGTATCTGCAAATAATGCAAAACAGACCAAAGTAGACTATTCGGGGTATAAAGTGACATAATATCACTCAAATACAAAGAAATGCGTGCCAAAAGAGACCGTAAAAGTCTATATAAAAAGTATGCATCAGTTGGCCTATCAAAATAAATTGTATTCTCAACTAACTAGTAGCTAGCAGTAAAAAACGGTCGAATCCACAGGGAGGGGAGTTAATTAATCTAGTTTGTTTACATTTAAGTTCGTCTTAAAGGTAACAGTTTTATGGAGTTGATTGTTTGATTTCTAATAACTAATTGCGATGTAAATAAAGACAGATTCAAATAATATCAAAGAGTCTAGGGATTGGGTTCACTAGGTAGTCATCCAAGGGTAAGGTTAATTCATTGATTGAGCAATTTATATTATTGAAAGTCATATGATCGGTCGATTCTAATATGTCTTTTTAGATCTAAACTTAACATGCAATCGCTACTATTAAGTCGGTCCAATTCAATTATCGTGGCCTATACTAGTCTTAACCCGGTCGGTGAAAATCCTAGTTTATAAAATGCTAAATTAATCAATTCTGATTAGTAATTAATTAACTAGAGGTAAGACGATAACTAAATAACAATCAAAAGCAATTTAACAATCAATTCATAAGTTAACCCTTGTCTAACAACCTAGATCCCCTTTCACCCTAGAATATGAAATTAGCTACTCATGATAAAGGGAATAACAACAATAAGATTAATGAACAACATGATTAAAAGCAAAATAAGATGAACAAAACAATTGAATGAAATAGAACTTGAATTAATAATAACTAAACAAAGATTAACAAAGTACCTTAATTAAAGAGCAATAGATTCGAAGCAAAACTAATGTAAACTAATCTAAGAATATTCTAAGAGAGTTTTTAGAGAAGTTATGCGTAACTAGGTAAAATAAGACGTAAATAAACTCAGGGTACGAATTAGGTATTTATATTAAAACATAACCGACTTAAGGAAATTCCGGAAAATTCTGGAAACTATAGGTTCCTCGATCGAGCCTATGTGCACTCGATCAAGTACACTACTTCCACGATCGAGCCTGGGCAGGATTGATCGAGTAACCTCCCTTCTCAGCTCTTTTCTTCGTGTTGTCTTCTTAACTTCTCTTCCTCCATTCTTCTAGGTTCCCGTGGCATGCTTCGTGTATTCCTTCATGCCCACTCCGCGATGCCCATTTCATTCCTTTGCTCCTCAAATGCATCATTCCTGTAATAAACATCAAATAGCTGAAGTAACAACATTCTAACATAAAAGGCATGTTATTAATATAAATTAGCACGAAAACCGTATCAAAAGTAATTACAGGGAGGCATAAATATGTATATAATTATGACTCATCATGCATCTTCTAGTTCAGCAACCTGTCTACTCACACTTCATGCCCATGCGACAAAATCTGCAATAGTTGGTGTCATGGTAGAGTAGGCTTCTCCATGGTTGACCATATTGATCTCATCTTCGACTGGAGAGATAAGGTATGAGCAATCTAAGGTGGATTCCTCATCCAAGATCTGTAGAATTCCAAGAGTATTCTTTGTATTGTTAGACTTACTTGCGGGAGGGATAGGCAAACATCTGATGTGAATCGCAAGCGGAAGTCTTAACTTGTACTAGCAAATAGACGAAGGACCCGAATGCACTAGGTGCAACCCGATCAATCCGTATATTCGTAGTGAGTTTTGAATGAAAAAGAAAGGATATTTGTCGTAGCTAGACCTATAGCTACGCCAATGGGTGAATTGTTTGATACTCGTCAAACAATCCGACTCAAACTTAGGATCACGTCCCTCGTTCAAGCAAGGTGCGAAATCGCGTTTCGACCTCTTAAGCCAAACCACTCGTGTAACAACACAAGAAGATAAGACAAGTTTTAGAGAATACTCTCAAGTTTTTTTCTTCAAATTGGATGATGAACAAATGAGGGCTACAAGCCTTTATATAGGCCGAAATTCCTTGGTGCCCAAGGCTAGCTTTTAATGCTTTGTGGTGAGTTCTAGGATATGTAGAAGAACTAGGTAAGACTAAACCAAAAACTAGGTAAGACTTTTGCAAAAACTAGGCTATGACAAAAACTAGGTGAGCTTTATTCAATGCCCTTGGACTAGCCCATTTTCGAGGTTGGACCTTGCTCCACACGGCTCTAATGCTCCCATTGGCGGGTGATCATGCATTTTTCTCGACTATTATTCGAACCGATCCATGCTTGGTGAACCGGGTTGCCTTGGTCGCTTGTTTCGAGAATTATTTCGTCGAGGTGATTCGTATTCACATCAATCCCTCCTCCTTTGAAAGGAATTGTCCTCAATTCTACAATCCCATTATCCTCGATGTAAGGAGAGAGATCACCCACATTGAAAGTGGCGTGGACACCGTAGTCCCCTGGGAGTTCGACCTTGTAGGCATTGTCTCCATACTTCGAAATCACCTTGTAAGGACCTTCTGCGCGCGGCATGAGTTTGTTCTTTCGTTTGCCTGGGAATCGTTCCTTCCTTAGATGCACCCAAACCAAATCTCCTTCCTTGAAAATCCTTGGTGGGCGGGTTTTGTTGGCTCTTTGCTTGTATACCTCATTGACGGACTCAATTCTGGAGCGAACCTGCTCATGTAGTTTAATCATGGATTTTACCTTTTCTTCCGCGCTTTTGTGTACTAGCTCGCCCTCGGGTAAAGGAATGAGATCGAGTGGTAGATAGGGATTTACGCCATACACGATCTCAAAAGGAGAGTGCTTCGTTGCGTATGATGGAGACCTGTTGTAGGCAAACTCGGTATGGGCGAGTTTTAGATCCCAATCCTTCTGAGTTTTGTTCACGAGGCCGCGTAGTAATACCCCAAGAGTGCGGTTTGTCACTTCCGTTTGACCATCGGTTTGAGGATGGTGAGAGGTACTAAATAACAGTTTGGTACCCACCTTCTTCCACAGAGTGTTCCAAAAATAGCTTAAGAACCTTGAGTCACGATCGGAGACTATCGTCCTTGGGACTCCATGAAGGCGGAGTATTTCTCGAAAGTATACGTCGGCTACGTTGTTAGCGTCATCTGTCTTGTGACACGCAATAAAATGGGCCATCTTGGAAAATCGATCCACTACGACCATGATTGCGTCCTTACCCCTTTGGGTTCGTGGTAGAGCAACAATAAAATCCATGGACACGTCTTCCCATGGCCTGTTAGGAATCGGTAAGGGCGTGTACTCCCCTGGCTTGAAGGTACTCTTTGCAACGTGACAGGTGACACACTTACGAATCACATCTTGCACGTCCTTCAGCATTCGAGGCCAATAGACATGCTCTTTAAGGACCTCCATAGTCTTAGTGACACCAAAATGCCCACCAAGTCCTCCCCCATGAGCTTCTCGTATCAATAACTCCCGGACTTGATGCTTGGGTACACACAGCTGATTTCCTTTGAAAAGAAATCCATCTTGAATTATGAACTCGCCTCGGGGTCCTGTTTGGCTTATCCTAAACATTTCACCAAAGTCGGGATCAGTTTCATAGTAATCTTTCAAGGTCTCGAATCCAAGCAGGCGAACATCAAGCATGTTCAGTAAAGAGTAGCGTCGGGAAAGACCGTCGGCCACCACATTGCTTTTGCCATCCTTATATTTCAATGAGAAATGAAAGGATTGAAGAAATTCAACCCATTTGGCATGTCTTAAGCTCAGCTTCTGCGGCCCATTGATGTATTTTAAGGATTCATGGTCTGAATGTAGAATGAAGTGATTTGGGCGAAGATAGTGGCTCCAATGGTTGAGTGCTCTCACTATGGCGTAGAACTCCTTGTCATATGTGCAATATTTGAGTCGAGCTCCACTTAGTTTTTCGGAAAAATAAGCAATGGGTCGCTTTCCTTGGACCAACACAGCTCCAATTCCAACACCGCTCGCATCACATTCTACCTCGAAGGGTTGAGTAAAATCGGGAAGTGCTAGTACCGGTGCTTCACAGAGCCGTTGGATAATCGTCTCGAAAGCCCTTTGAGCAGCCTTGGTCCATACAAATGTTCCTTTTTTTAAACACTCGGTGATGGGACTTGTGATGGTGCTGAAATCTTTTATGAATCTTCGGTAGAATGAAGCAAGTCCTTGGAAAGATCGAACCTCGGTGACGGACTTAGGCGTAGGCCATGACTTAATGGCCTCGATCTTTGATTGGTCCACTGAAACTCCATCTTTGGAAACCACATAGCCGAGAAATATGACACTCTCGACCAAGAATGAACATTTCTCCTTCTTTCCATATAGCTTTTGTCCTCGGAGAGTTTCGAACACTTCGCGAAGGTGTTTGAAGTGATCTTCTTTGCTTTGACTGTAAACCAAGATATCATCCAAATAAACAACCACAAATTTTCCCAAGAATGGTTTGAGTACCTCGTTCATGAGCCGCATGAAAGTACTCGGAGCGTTGGTTAACCCGAACGGCATGACAGTCCATTCGTACAACCCATGTTTGGTCTTCAACGCGGTTTTCCATTTGTCACCTTCCCGCATTCGTATCTGATGATAGCCACTCCTCAGGTCGATCTTAGAAAAGATCTCGGAGCCATGCAACTCATCCAGCATGTCATCAAGTCTTGGAATTGGGAAACGGTACTTGATAGTTATGTTGTTCACGGCTCGGCTATCGATGCACATCCGCCAACTCCCATCCTTTTTCGGGACAAGAAGAGTAGGAACGGCACATGGGCTCATGCTTTCACGAACGTAGCCTCGTTCCATTAGCTCCTCGATTTGGCGCTGCAACTCCTTGGTCTCTGTTGGGTTGCATCGATAGGCTGCCTTGTTAGGCAACGCAGCTCCAGGAATGAGATCGATTTGATGTTCGATCCCGCGGATAGGCGGCAATCCTGGTGGTAAGTCTTCAGGGAAAACGTCCTCGAATTCCTTTAAGAGTGCCGCTAGCTGGGCATCCTTGATTTCAACTTTTGGTGCCTCGTTGACCACCATAAGATAGACACAACCACCTTCCTTTAAGACTTCACCAACTTCTTGCTCGCTTGCAAACATGGTCATGCTTGCGGTCTTCCTCTGTAGGGTGCCCAAAGAACGGACAGCACTGGGTGCCATCGGTCTTAGAACAAGCTTCTTACCCTTGTCGACCAATTCATATTCGTTTCTTCGGCCGCGGTGTATGACATTGCGATCGAATTGCCATGGACGCCCCAAGAGTACGTGGCATGCATCCATCGGCACTACGTCACACAAGATATTGTCGTCATAGGAGCCCATTGTTAACGCCACTTTGACTTGTTTGGTGACCTTCACCTTGTTCCTGTCATCAAGCCAATGTAATACATATGGTTTGGGATGAGGTATGGTATCCAATCTCAACTTGTCCACCATCTTTGTAGAAGCAACGTTGGTACAACTCCCTCCATCGATGATTAGGCTACACCACTTGTCCTTCACTTGACATTTGGTGTGAAAAATCTGGTTCCTTTGTTCTGCCTCAATTGGTGTGGATTGAGTCTGCAAAGCACGAAGGACCAAAGCACAATCATAGTTAAGAGCATCATAAGTTTCGATATCTCTATCGTTTCCCTCCTCTTCTCTTTCTTCGAAGTTGAACACATCACCCAATCGTTCTTCTTCATCATACAACTCGTCTCGAACGGCAATAGCTTCCCTTAGTGCAATGTTTCTCTTATTTGGACATGCGTTCTGAAAATGCCCAAATCCTTGGCATTTGAAACATCGTACTCTAGATAAACTTGTCTCTTTAGGAACGGGTATCTTGGGAGCGGACTCAGGGGTGGAAATCTTCTTAGGTGTAGTCTCAACTGTACGACTACTCGGACTTCCCCTTGAGTATCCTTCGTTCCTCCAGCTTCGACCACCCTCACCATGAGTTGGAGTGAGCTTGGCCTTTCCTTGGGCTTCTACCTTGAGACATAGATTACACAAGGAATCGAAGTCAGCGTAAGATTGTAATTCAACTGAATTGGCTATGTTACGATTTAGTCCACGAAGGAATCGAGCCATCTTCAAGTCTTCACTTTCCTCTATTCCTCCCATCAAAGTAAGATTTTCAAACTCATTTATGTAATCTGAGACACTACTCCTCTCTTGAGTCAACTCGGCAATCTTGCGATACGTTGTGAGTCTATACGTGGCTGGGACGTATCTCTTGCGTAGCTTTCTTTTGAGAGATTCCCAAGAGGATATCTTTTCCTTTCCTGCCCGGGCACGTTTTACCTTAAAGCCTTCATACCACAAGGAGGCTCCACGACTTAGTCGTAGAATGGCGTACTTGCAACATTTTTCGTCATCCAGGTCTTTGAACTCGAACATCCGTTCAATCTTCCTCTCCCATTCGAGGTAATCCTCGGGATCCGTGCCTCCCACAAACTCGGGTAGTTCACTTACTTTGAATTCTTCTCGACTTTGTTCTCCTCGACGTGGTGTTCCGTTCATGCCAATTTCCGAAAGATTTTTTAGTGCTTCTATAAGATTTTGAAGGAGATTAGGATTGTTGGGATCCATTTTTTTTTTTTGTTGATGAATAGTACCGTGAACAGTACGTGAATAGTAGCTTTTTTTTTTTTTTTTTTGCGAAGAAATCAAGACCCTTGGATCGTCTTGATTAGTGGAAATCAAGAGCCGAAGCTCTGATACCACAATTGATGTGAATCGCAAGCGGAAGTCTTAACTTGTACTAGCAAATAGACGAAGGACCCGAATGCACTAGGTGCAACCCGATCAATCCGTATATTCGTAGTGAGTTTTGAATGAAAAAGAAAGGATATTTGTCGTAGCTAGACCTATAGCTACGCCAATGGGTGAATTGTTTGATACTCGTCAAACAATCCGACTCAAACTTAGGATCACGTCCCTCGTTCAAGCAAGGTGCGAAATCGCGTTTCGACCTCTTAAGCCAAACCACTCGTGTAACAACACAAGAAGATAAGACAAGTTTTAGAGAATACTCTCAAGTTTTTTTCTTCAAATTGGATGATGAACAAATGAGGGCTACAAGCCTTTATATAGGCCGAAATTCCTTGGTGCCCAAGGCTAGCTTTTAATGCTTTGTGGTGAGTTCTAGGATATGTAGAAGAACTAGGTAAGACTAAACCAAAAACTAGGTAAGACTTTTGCAAAAACTAGGCTATGACAAAAACTAGGTGAGCTTTATTCAATGCCCTTGGACTAGCCCATTTTCGAGGTTGGACCTTGCTCCACACGGCTCTAATGCTCCCATTGGCGGGTGATCATGCATTTTTCTCGACTATTATTCGAACCGATCCATGCTTGGTGAACCGGGTTGCCTTGGTCGCTTGTTTCGAGAATTATTTCGTCGAGGTGATTCGTATTCACATCAACATCCATCTTCAATCATGTCTTGGAGAGCATGCTTCAGCCTGTAACATTTTTCTGTGTCATGTCCTTTGCCCCTAGGATACTCGTAATAAGAATTTTCATCCCAGAATTTGGTCTTCTTTTCCGGGTCAGGTGCAGGTCCTATTGGTTGGATTCTCCCTTGCTTCATCAACCTCTTTAGCGCATTCGTGTATGTGTCAGTGATGTCGGTAAACTTCCTTGGTGTAATGTTTTTCTTGGATGACTCGACAAGGTTGACATCGTCGGTCTTACTAGTGGAACCGTAGGAACGACTTCCAGTTGATGTTAACCCTTGATATCCGGGGCCTACTGTTTTGGACAAGAGCCCTTTGCGAATATCGTCTTCGATTTTCGTTCCTAATACTGTTAAGTATTTGAAAGACTTGATATTTTGGTACCTCAAATGATTTGCATATATAGGCTTTAGGTTGTCCACGAATGTTTTCATAAGAGTGGCTTCGTATGGATGCTCAACTAGTTGGGTGCTAGTCTCCCTTTACCTACTTAGGAATTCAGTGAATCCATCCTTTTCATTTTGAGTAAGAACTTCTAGAGTGCGCATGTTGACTTGAGTTTCGGCATTATCTGCGTATTGTTTGGTGAATTCAATGGCTGCATCATCCCAGTTAGAGATATTCTTGTGGTCTAGAGAGTAAAACCACTGTTTGGGAATAGTGTCAAGAGATGAAGGAAATATCCTTAAGAACATCTCTGGCTTGATACCTTTGATAGACATGTAATCCTTGAAAGCCCGAATTTGGTTTAAAGGGTTTTTGTGCCCCTTGAATTTTGGGATGTCAGTCATGTTGAAATTAGTTGGTAGTTGGGCATTTACTGCTTCATACTTTCGGCTATTTTCCCAGTAAATGCCATCCCCATTGAGGTACATCAATTGCTCTTCTAAATATTGAAGACGCTTTTTAGCTTTGGTGAGGATTGGGGAAGAATCGTTTATGAATGGTGGAGAGTCGTCATTGTTGAGAATGGATTCCTCCGTAGGAGGCAGCCTTGCTTCTACAGCTACTATGCGATTTTCGATCGTTTAGAGGTGAGCATAGGCGACATCTTCACTAGTCTGAAGACGGAGTACTGCGGCCAGGATTTGACTATTACCATTTCCTTCAGGACCTTGGACGCTTGCTACGCTTTCATTTGTTCTGACCATCTTGGGTTGAATATAAAAACCGACGATGAATCAAGACACATTCGACTGTTTTCCACACTTACTCAGACAAGACTCATGGATTGACTAAAAAAAGAAAATAAGAAAAGACACGTGTGTGTCACGTGAGTTAGAAGAAAGTTGATTTTAAAATGTTGTCCTAAACAATCGTTGTGTGATTATAGGAGTGTTGACTTTGAAGTTTGATTTTTTTGATTTTTTTTTTGAACTGGTTGAAACATTTTTGAAATTTTGATAGTTTCGACTTGACATTCTTGATTTTACGCATCTTAGGCCACTTGAAAAATTTGCATTTTTGTATTTTGAAAGATTTTTTTTTTTGAAAATTTCGTCAGAGTTTTGTTATAAAAGGTGATAACATACAAGCTACAAACATAAACATGGGCATGATAATGGTATGCTGAGTGCTTTTAGAAGGTTTTGGTTTAAAGGATGGGTTGCCATACCAAGCCATCATACCATGGTCCGTGGAGAGATTAGTGCCAAACATGAGTCGGGTTGGTTCCTAGTCCATTCGCACGAGTAGTGAAGGCTCTTGATATAAGGTATGACGCCAATCGCTATCCATCTTTAGATGAAAAAAGGAACTTGCATCGTCCAGATGGGACGATTGGCCAAAAGGGTTTGGTTAAGCCTAGGAATGCTAGCTAAAACGACCTAAGAAGGTCGAGTAATGAAAACTGTCAACTGTCTCATATAAACTATTCTCTAACCTTGTTCAAGTTTCACCCTAGGTAACACTAGACTTAGTCTAAGTGTATCATCCTCAGCGGAGTCGCCAAACTGTGGACACAGCCACCCTCACCGCGCGCACCCGCGCATTAGTCTCGAGGCGGCGACACTTCTCCCACGGAACTCCAGCGTGAGGCAGTGGTACGTCATGGGCCGTTACCGATTTGAAAGGCATTGAAACCGGTGAAAGATTTGATAAGCCTGCCTTTGTGGAGTCGCCACCAATTTTTATGGAAAATTGGAACCGTTCGAATACTTCATGTCATGTCAAGACACAATGTAGTGACATGAACACTAAGACATTCGTTACCCTTAGCATTCTATGTCTAGAATGACTCTCGTGATGCCAAGGAGCACGGATGTTCATAGAGATCTTGAGTAAGGGGTGAGGGTACATATTAGGAAGCTCATTTATTTGAACACGTAATCCCGCCCGCCTAGATTGGGGCCTCTACTAATGATCAGGGAAGTTGTTTATAGTCGATATGTTGTCAATTGTATGCATGCAATGGACCAAACATGTATTAATCCTAGAATGTGAATATTAACTAAGTCGGTTTTAAAAACAATTTAGCATCCAATTAAAGGTCGAAGTTGGAGGTTAGATTCATTTACATGTAAATTGCCAAGTAAGTAAATCGTGCGAGATAAATAAATTGCAATAAATGAATTACAAAAAATAAATTACAATTGAATTATATCGAATAACTTGAATTTAGGTCACAAGTATGCTTAAAAAAAGGATTTGAAGAGAAAATAAAAGAATTAAAAGGAATACGAAAATATGTCGAATTATTAGTGATAATACAAGTAATAGCCGGTTAAAACTTAATTAGAAAGCCTACGTCAAAACAAGACGAGTTCAGAGGCAGAAACCACCTCAGAACAGGCGCAACATCTGCCGCGTCCTTTGGAAGAGGCGCATCGGTTCATGCGACTGTTCTTGAGTTGGGTTCTGACTGTGAAAGTGAGACTCGTTAATTGTTATCGTTGGCTGATTGATTAGTTTACATTATTGAAATACGACACTAGTGAAGGTGATTTAGTCAAATTATATGCATCGGAAACCGTCATAAAGCAATAAAAACGAATTATTACAAGTTAGTTATTATGCGAGGTCGGAAAAGGGTTTATATACAAACTTCGAATTAAAGACGGAAATTAAAAGATAAAGCAAAATTTAAATCATACATCAAACACGAATTCAAGGGACTTAATATGAACAAATCGAGCCTTCTAAATCCGGGTTCGAATTAAATGACGAAAACCCGTAAATATCGAATTATAAGGGATTTACATCGGAAAAGATTTGAGAAATTTTTATAAAACAATTTGTAAAACCGGACAAGGTGATAATTTGAAAAGGAATAGGGAATAAAACGAAAAAAAAGCCTTCGAATGAAACAAAAAAGAAATACGAGGAAGAAGAAGAAGAAGAGCAACAGCGGCTAAGCAGCCTCTGGAATAGGCGCGGCAAATGTTGCGACTGTTCCAGAAGGCGCAATAGTTGTTGCATTTCTTCTCGACAGTGTCTCTCTGCTGTTCCGTCAAAAGGATTTTAAAACATGATTTTTGAAAACTGTTTTAGGCATACTCGTCATGTAAACTCGTACATTAATTAATACAAAATAAAATACAATAAATAAATTGGGATTTACACCCTCAGACTTACATGTTTGACGAAGCGAGATTAACTAAGTTGTCGTATTAGTGATTGCTCGACTCGATGTAGAATGAAAGCGCCCTCTAATGAGGATTTAGAAAAAAAGTAGATTAAGTTGATCAAAGTGTACTGGTCAAATTGATCGGTCACACAAACGTGACTGGTAGTCAGAAGGATTTGAGCTTACTTGGTCGATTGGTCAAGCACGTAGGCGTCAATAAGCAAGAGCGCGGTCTTAGAATGCAAAGGGTGAAGAGAAGGGCACACATTCGCGTGATGAATATGTGAGGCTGAGGCCTCTATTTACATTATCACAAGGGAAATTATGGAAAGGGTATAGTTCGAAAGGAATCCGGAGGAAATCTTGAAACTGGAAAAAAAGGAGCCCAGGAAGAGGCGTAGTAGGAACTGCGACCTTTCCAAGAGGCGCAGTACCTGCTGCGTTCTCTTTTGGGCAGTTTCCTCCTCAGTAAAAAAGATTTCCGCGGTTGATTTTAGGAATTATGGAAGAGGTAGGATTCCTTATTCTGCAAGGTAGATATTTCTGTGATAATAGATGAAATTTAAGAATATTACTCCGAAAAATTCAAGAATATTCTGACTTGGGTTTTAGACGGATTTAGAAAATGGAAGCGGTTTTTGACCCGGACTCCAAATGAACTATAATTACTGTCAAAACAATCATATCGGCGCGTAGATGATGACCATGAGGTTGAATCGACTGTTTGAGCTATCACGTATTGACGAACTTATGAAATTTCATAAATCGCTCTACATAATCAGACATGCGGCCCAATCATTACTTGGTGGTTGGCGGGAGGTGCAGAAACAAGGTGTCTGCACCAAGACAACCACTCAGACAACAATTCTCCGACTCCAATCATATCTCATATCCAACTACCTGTTTAAGGGTGTAGTCCTGCCAGACTACCTGCCGCAACATATAATCCATACCGCCAGTGGGGGACCGCAGCCTTTTCCACCTATGCCCCGCTCGTCGCAACGAGCAACAACCCATGTCCATTAATGTGCACATCCCCCTTTATAACGAGAACCACAAGGGGTTAATAAAAAGCGTGAATCCATTCCCGAAAATGACTCCACTCAGCCGAGGACGCACCTCACCAATACAGCCAATCCACCATAATTCCAACAATCAAGAAAGACAAGCCAACAACGATACTAAACATGCCAATACAATCAAAATCATCTTAAATCAATTAAACAGACAACTGAGTAGGGAAAGCCTACCTTTTCGCTATTCCATGAAAGTGCATTCAACACAGAAGCCACGCAAGACTCCGCGATGAATCCTACAAGTAGCAACCCCTACTATTAGTAGACTATTCAAGACCTCCTGAAACCTTGAGATGCAGACCGATGTTGGTAACGGCGACAACCCGACTCGATGACTTCAAACATAACCATCTCCCTTCTTGGTTTAATGTCAAGGCCAAGAGAGAGTATAACATTATCAGAGATAACTAGGAGAGAGAGATTTGGGTTAAAAAGAGAAAGGAACCATCAAAAATGAAATGGGGTTTACGATCCGCGTTTTATAATAACACGTTCACTGACGTGGTACTCGGTTGAGTATAGATATACTCGGCTGAGTACGCCCTACTTGGTCGAGTATCCAAGCTACTCGGCCGAGTGACCCTAACTAGGTTGATTAACAAGCAACGTTAGTCTATTAACCTCTCTGTATCCCTTGCTAAGGCTCTCCTTTGGTCAAGAGGTCAGTCAACAGGTCCTTAAACAGGGTGGGTATTACAGACGAGATATGCAAATTATTTTGAGCTCGCTTTGTATTGGATAAGGAGTACTTTGTTAGTTTTTCAGTAAACTTTATTGTTTTGTCATTAAACAGATGAGGGGTGAAGTCAAAATCATCGGCAATGGCAGGTAGATCAGACTCACAGATGTTATCAAAAACCATTGAATCTTGGCCAAAACTCACTTCACTAATCACCGCTTCAGAATTGCAAGAGGAACTACAAGAAACTGAGACGGTCTGGTCATCCACAGATGTGGACGCGGGCCCACGGGGGCGAAAAGCGAATCAAGCTTTTCACTCTTTGGTTTATTTGCATTTGTGTAGTCGCCACCAATTTATTGTGGAAAATTGGAAACCGTTCGAATACCTCGTGTCATGTCGAGACACAAAGTAATGACATGAACAATAAGCACTCGTTACTCTTAGCATTCTATGTCTAGAATGACTCTCGTGGATGCTAATGAACAAGGATGTTCACAGAGATCTGGAGTACGGGTGAGGGTACGTATTAGGAAGCTTCTTTGATCGAACACCTAATCCCGCCGGCCTCGATAGCGGCCTCTACTAATGATTAGGGAAATTGTCTATACTCGATATATTGTCGATTATATGCATGCAATGCAACATCCAACGTTTTAATCCTAACATGTGAAGAATTAGACTAAGTCGGTGAACAATTAATTTAGCATACAATTAATGTCAAGGTAGAAATTTAAGTTGATTACATGTGAAGGCATAAAAGCAATATGACAAAAGAAACACAAT
The DNA here is from genome assembly GCF_048544455.1 of Silene latifolia. Lineage (NCBI taxonomy): Eukaryota > Viridiplantae > Streptophyta > Magnoliopsida > Caryophyllales > Caryophyllaceae > Silene > Silene latifolia. The sequence continues at coordinate 97,433,723 of NC_133526.1, forward strand.
AATATTACAATAAAGAAAAATTACAATAATTACATCGGATTTAATGATTTATGTCGAAAATACATTTAAAACGGATGATTTTAGAAAAGAAAGAATAAATAAATAAATGAATAGATTATTAGGGTGATAAATACGAATAATAGTTAGTTAAATACGTAAGCTAAACTAGGTCAAAGCAGAAACGAGAGTTTAGGGACAGAAATCAACCGGGAACAGGCGCAGCAGAGCTGCGTCCCTTAGAAGAGAAGGCGGCGAGCGTCGCTGCGTCATTCTGGGTTGGGTTAAAGCCGTGAAGCCGAAACCGCATCTCGTTAATGTTCATTGGTGAATTTAATGGTCGATTAGTGAATAATTGACTCGGATGAAAGGGATTAACATATTATTTACATATGAATGGGGTCATAAAAACGATAAAACATGAATGAAACTGATTAGAACGAATTATTACAAGATTTATAAGGGAATAATTAATTACAAATTAACAAACTAAACAAATTAATTAGGTTGAACAAGTTATTAATGACGAATTAATGATGGCGACGGTAAATAACAGATACAAGTATATCAAAGATGAATTCCAGAGATTCAATATGGGTAAATCGAATATCTAAAACACGAATTGACTTTAATGACGAAAACCCGCAAATATGGATTATAAGGGATTTAAGTCGGGATTTCGAAAGATGAACTAATTAACAATGAATTAATGAATTATAGGTTAAAATTATCATGCTTAAATTATCATGTTAATGAAACAATGAACAATTGAAAACGAAACAAAACAATCGAATTATCAAAAGACGAAGGAAGAAGAAAGGAAGCAGGAACTGCGGCAACGTCACGAAGAGGCGCAGCGCGCAATAGTGCGCGTCCCTTCAAGAGGCGCGGCGATTCTGCGTCCTTTCTCGACGGTTGTCTTCTGATAATCCGTAAAAAGGGTTTTTAAACAAGGTTTTACAAATCGGTTTTAAGAATACTTTCGATATAAATCTTACATTAATGATTACAAAAATAAATAACAATAAATAAAAGAAAAATTTACACCCTCAGACTCACATGTTTGACGAAACGAGATGAACTAAGTTAACGTTTAGTGATGCTCGACTCGAATGTAGACGAAAGTGCCCTCTAGGAGGAAAACGAATAAGATTGATTAATGTTGATTGATGGGGAGTTGGTCAAATTGGTCGGTCTTGCAAAACGAGGCTGGTACTCAGAAGGATCCGAGCTTACGTGGTCGAAAGTTCAAGCACGTAGACGCCAAAAAGTAAGAACGTGGTCTAGAATGCAAAGGGAGAAGAGAAGGGCGGACACTCGTGTGAGAAATATGTGAGACCGAAGGTCTCTATTTATACTAATCACACGGAGGAAGTAAGGTTTTCGGAGAAACTTTGGAGGTGAATCTCGAAAAGATACGGAAAATACGCAGAAAAGGACTGAGGAAGAGGCGAAGCAGGCATTGCGTCCGTTGGAAGAGGCGCAGCACCTGCTGCGTCCTTTCCACAGTGGTTTCCTCCTGCGGAAGAAAGATTTCCGCGTTTTTATTATGGAATAGCGGATTAATCTCGTTTCCTTAATATTTTGTGTGTATATTACGGGAGATATTTTACCAAAGATCAAAAGATTGGAAAATATGGAATAGAAACCTCCGGAACATTCCAGAACATTCTGACTCGGTTTTAGAAAATGAAGACGGTTTTTTGACCCGGACTCCAAATGTACTCTAATTACTGCCAAAAGGACCGTATCGGCACGTAGATGACAATTAAGAGGTAGACACAAGTGTTTGAGCGACCACTTGACGATAAACTTACAAACTGTCACAAATCGTTCCGTATGCCAAACATGCGGCCCAATCATCACCGGGTGGTTTACGGGAGGTGCATAAATGAGGTATCTACATGGCCCCCACTTTGATTGAGGAGAGGACAAGGCGAAAGTCAAAGTATAGCCATCAGGTCAATCGAAGATTAAAACCTGACGACTATGGCGATGCGAGGCAGGTCAAGGGGTCTGAGCCAAGGACCTGTCATCGGGAACATTTTAGGGTCCCTTGAAACTCCAGGGGAAACAAAACGCGATAATGGGAGGAGGCAGCAGGACATAGTTAGGAACTGCTGGGAGAAATCTGCTTGGGTCGGCTTCTAACAAACATCGGAAGAGCTTGGGGTCGCTGTTGATTTTCATGTCTCGAGAGGGACGATTGCCTATCCGTGAACTCTCGCTGGTGGAACATAATCGGGAACTGATCTCCATGTCTCGAGAGGGAATGTCTATCTGTGTACTCTCGCTGGGGGAACATAATCGGGAACTGATTTCCATGTCTCGAGAGGGAATGTCTATCCGCGTACTCTCGCTGGGGGAACATAATAAAGGCGTGTTGAAACACCTGTCAAAGAAAAACCGCTCGTTGTAACAAGCTAGGTCTTGGCAAAAATATGACAACAGTTTGCTGTTGGCTTGGGAATACGGGTCCGGGTGAAGAATAAACGTCAGACGGACCAAATACGCGATATGACATCGGGGAAGAGGCGCACCAAAGATGGGCCCACAAAATAACGAACTTATAACGAATCTTTGAAAATTCATATGGAGGGAAACCGAGGAAGAGGCACAGCAAGAGTTGCGTCCCTTAGAAGAGGCGCAACACCTGCTGCGTCTTTTGCTGAGCGTGGCATTTCTGGGTAAAAAACTGATGAAACAGGGGTTTATGTTTCATAATTTCGAAACATAATTCTCTAATTTCTCTCTCAAATTCAAACCAATTTTCGTCAAAATTTGATCAAAAAACCCGCATTTGCCATGACTAATCGAGGTATGTGTATTAATCTTGCATTAATCTTCTGTATTTGATCGAATTGAACCGACAAAATCGGGTTTTCAACCCTAATTATATCGAAAATTTGGGGCTTTTCCCCCAAATGATTTTGCCTTGAAAAATTGACCTTGTAAATGGCTAATTGGCAATATAAGGATAATAATCATGTATTTGTTTTGAATTTCCGTTGAGTTTTGAGCATTTGAGTGAAATTGAGACGGTTTCACAGCTAAACCGTAAATTGCTTCGAAAATAGCCTTAGAATTGCCCATTTATGACGAAACGTGATATTTGGAATCCTTGTATGATGGTTAAACTTCCTATCATCTCGGAATTTTGATTCGTGACGGCTATTTCAGGACACTTTTCTAGGGCATAATCGCCGTTATAACGAAATGCTGCCGGAATTCCGACTCGAACCCATGACTAGGCTTCAACTTATGCTTTACTTGACCCAAATTACCACATGAGCGGACGGGTTTGTGGAAAAATTGCCAAAGATGGCGAGAAAAGAGCGATTTCGGAGTTCCGAAAACTCGAAAATCCCCTAATTAAGGCTTGTCGTCACTTGACGCGGCCTAAATTCACTTTAATTTTGCAGGTGATGAGACTTCTACATCAGGGAGAGCTCCCATGGATGTGGATACTGCTTTTGACCCTTCTCGTTCGCTTGAGGAGGCGTTAGAGCAGGCTTTTACTGCCGCGTGATGGCTATTCAGGACGAGGTCCTTAAGGAGGAGGTTGTTGAGGAGGAGGAGGAGGCCCCGAGACGGGCCAACATTGGACGGGGTGGTCGCCAGGTGAGGGGAGCACCTGCGTGGGCTGAGACTTGGGACAACAGGCACCTACTTTGGGCTGCAGAGGGTCACCTGTCCTACAGGACGGTGAAGAGTTGGTAAATCGAATTCATCACACTTTATTCATCCTCTTTCATTTCTATTTGTAATTCCTTTTCTTCATCATTCAAGCTAAAGATAGCTTTTGTTTCGAATCCAAATAGGAGGCCGGGAACATCAGATCGTTCTCAGGCTACACGACGGCGATGGGGTGCTACAAGAGGCTGTCAGCTGAGGAGCGAGCCATCATCGAGCGGGGAGCGTTCGGTGCTTTGGCGCAGGCTTGGAGGGATATCACGAGGAAGAAGCTTCGGGCTAACCTCAGTCTCGTCCGAGCTTTCTTAGACCGGTTTTGGGACACGACCTCCACATTTCACATACCTTTTGGTGAGGTGGGGGTCACTTTGGAGGATTACGGCATGATTTCTAGTTTGTCATATGGGACTGAGGTGGTGGAGTGGCCGGAGACAGCCATAAGGGTAGACTCGGCTGAGGCCAGGAGATTGATCGGCTGGAATTTGATGCCGAAGGCTCCTGCGGTGCCTGGGTTGGTGCCTAGTTCTTACGTCAGGGACTATTTTGCGGGGAAGACCCCGGCGTCGGTGGTGATCGAGGGGAGGGAGATGGCCCTTCTTCCATGTACTGTAGAGCAGAGAGTCCGTTTATGGCTCTGGTGGTTCCTGTCTTCAATCTACCTCGGAGACAAGGGAGAGAGGCTATCGACGAAGCTCCTTCCCTTTCTTTCTGACCTGAGCGACCTAGGCCGTTGGGACTGGGTCATTGCTGGTTTTGCGGTCCTCATTCGCTTTATGAGGGCCATGGTTCATCCGGAGTTGATGGAGAAGGGGACTTCTCCTGCCGCTGTTAGTCCTAGGCTGTTGTTGGAGGTATGAACCTTCATCTTATTTCATGAAAGATCATTTCCTTTTCTCATCGAACGACGAAAGATCGTTGTTGATTATCTTGTTTTACAGGCGTGGGTGTACTCCTACTTTCCGGGCCTCGCGCCCAAGAGGTCGGAGCCGGTGGAGAGAGCATATCCCGTTGTGAGTGATTGGGTGATGTGCCGCACGAGGAATCGGCGTTCCTTCCACGACGTCTGTCGACGGGAGGTGAACGCTCTTCAGTTGGACGGCGTGAGTACTTCACCTTGCATTTGTTTGACTTTCTTCTTTATTTTTAGAACTGATCATAAGAATGACCCTTCGTTTGCTTTTCTTAGTGGGTGCCCAGGCCTTAGGCAGACTATGCTTGCGCTCCTCCATTTGTGGCTGAGGTCCTTCGACCTAGGAGCTCGAGCCAGTTGCTGCTGAGGACGTCGATGGGTCTTGTGTGGTACATGGGCGAGCGTTTAGCTCGTCAGTGCTCTCGGGATGTCTTGACGGTTCCCATCGACCCTCCTCGACGATGTTTAGGGAGCCTTCTGAGGATGAGAGGGAGGCTGACCTGGCTGGCGTTGGTGGTGACACCCTCCTTCTTCCAGGCGAGGACTACTCGGCGTTCCTCTACGGGAGGTTGGCGTACTGGCCGGTCGTGGTAAGTGTTTTACTCTTATTTTTGATCAATTTAAGAACACGATGAATGATCATCGGTTAATGGAAATCATTTGACTTTGCAGGAGGTCGAGGTGGCGGGCATCGAGGCCCAGAGTACCCAAAGACCCTTGAGTTCACTGACGCGACGGGGATGACGACGATCTCCGAACTTCGTGACTTTGACGCGGCGGTGAGAGATGCTGGTCTGGACGAGTGGCAGCATCTGATTCGGAGGGTGAGTCTCCTAACTTGTATAATTTTGTATAAGAACACATTTTCTTGAGTTTGTCCAAGCGTTAAGAATCTCTTCTTTTGAAATGTAGGTTACGCCATCTCGGTTTGTGGCTTTATGGAGGGTAGCCAACCGGCTGCGGGCTACCGCCGTCGAGGCACTTGCTGGCGGCCGAGGACGTCAGGTATGAACCTTCCGTTTACTTCGTTTTCGAATTTTCTAATTTTCCTTATGTTTGAAATGATTGACATGAGCCAATTCTTGTTGTTTGCAGAGGGAGTGTGAGCTGGAGCGAGAGCTTGCCCAGTCCCGGGAGGAGACACCTCGCCTGCTGAGGGAGCTCGAGGTCCGCGACGCCAAGGTTGCTGCTCTCGAGGCGAGAGTTGCTGAGATAGACGGCGACCAGCAGTAGCTTGCTTGTTTGTTTTTTGTTTTTGGCTGTATTTTGTACATTTTGTACATTTTTAGGACCCACATTTTGGACATTCGGACTTTGTTTTGGGGCTCGAGCTCCCAGTTTGGTGTACATATCCCCTCTTGATTGTATATGAGATGGCCTGAGTGCCTTTGCTGCTAGGTTGCTTTGTTTGTACCTAAAGGTTAGCTTTGAACAGGTTTGGTAGATGACGGTTTGCGCCGTCATGCTGCCGAAATTTACACAGAAATCACATAGAACATACATTTGTACACATGGCCTAAATTAGCGCAAAATAATGACTCGGAAATGCAAAAAAATGCAAAGAATTTGCCGGAAACGACCGGACGGTAGGGAGGGTTACCCCCTAAAAAAAGAAAAAAATAGAAACCTATAAGTTTGAAATGTAATGTGGAACGGGAGTGAAATGATTCCCCAAAAGAAAATTAAAAAAAGAAATGTATAAGTTTGAAAATGAATGAATTAATTGGCGAAATGATTCCCCAAAAGAAAATTAAAAAAAGAAATGTATAAGTGTGCTAAGATGACGAAAATGTCGATATCGCCTCGAAATGCGTGCCCGTGGAATTAGGAAACACGAAACATTGAAATTTGACGAATTTACCAAAATAATAACCCGTTATGAGTAGGAAATTATTATTTGAGGAATTAGGAAAGATCCAACGTGGAAAATCACAGAAAGAAGGCTGAGGAAGAGGCGCAGCAGGTGCTGCGCCTGTTCCCCAGTGTATCCGTCCTGACGGATTTTAGGAAACAGCTTTTAGCATAAATAGAGACGTCGAGGGAGGTTTTATTCACATAATTCTTCCGTCTTTCCTTCGTCTTATTACATAAAGCTCTCAAAATAAGCCTACATCATGAATACTCTCGAAATGTGGAGAAACACGACATGGGTGCTTATAACTTTGGATCACTTTTGAGCCTGAAGTTGATCAAGGTGGTCAAACCGTTCCTAGATGCTTGTCTTGATTACTGGGATCCGAATTATCACGTATTTGCCTTCCCTGGAGGCGACATTTGCCCATTTCCCGAAGAAATTGCTGCGATTGGTGGTTGGGATCCGGAACATTTGTCTGCTATTCCCTCCACTTCTCAAGGGTATAAGAACAAGTTTAGGGACTTCCTTGGGTTGGCAAGAGCTGATGTGGACCGTCTTGTGACCTCCAAGGGAGTGCGAATGTTGGACTTCATCGATCGATTCATCAATAGGGCAGATCCCACTATCTCTTATGTTGCCAGGCGAAGGGCATTCGGGTTTTGCCTACTACATGTATATGTCCTTCAAGGGCATGTTGATGAGGATTTGAGAGGCGACCCTCGTTATTTGAGCTTGATTGAACAAATGGAGCTGCGCAAGAGCCCAGCTTGCCTGTGTTTAGGAGAGATCATGTTGGGGTTAGATAACAGGAAAGCCAACGGCGACCTTCCTTATTTGCGAAGTCCCATCATATTGCAGGTAAAAGAATTTTTTCTCTTTTCTGTTTTTCTTTTTTTTTTTCTTTTTTTTTTTTTTTTCTTTTTTTTTTTTTTAATTCCTGCTTTTATTAGGTTTGGCTTATGGAGCGTCTTCAATTGATCGAGCCCCCAGTTAATGTTCCTGCTTATCATGCTCGCTCAATTGCAATGAGGACCATGCTCTACATGGTGGACTTCACTCGAGTCTACAACTATTGGGAAAACAAATTGAAGAGTGGAGATGGCACCTTGATTAGATGGATCGTACCATGGTGGCATCTTTAATCTGTCACTGGAGTATCATCCTTGGATCCTACCCGGTCTGTGCGCATCCCTGGCTTGGAGTTTATGATATGCGTCTTTCCGGAGAGGTTGATGAGGCAGGTTGGATTGAAGCAGACGATTCCGAAGCTTGACACTGTCCCGCAGACTGCCGTGGCGCTTACTACTGAGAGTCGAAGAGAATGGGCCATCAAATGGGCTCAAAGAAATATTTGGTTCTTGAACTCTTCTGTTAGTGCTCTATGGGTGTTGGATTCCTATCTACAGTGGAGGAATGCTACTACTCCGGAGGAGCGTGAGAGATTGAGGAAACGCGAACCTGTTGACTACAAGGTTCGTGAGGTAGAAAAGGAGAAAGAGAAGCATCTGACCGAGGGAGAGGAAGAAGCCGGGTTTCGAGTTGTTCATCCTTCGAAGAAATCGAAGACTTCTCCTGCCGTCGAGATGGTGGTTGACAAGAATGGTAAGGCTAGACCACGAGAGAGACCATTGGTGATTAGGTCGGAAGTGGCGCAAGAGCGTTCGGCTCGAGGTCGGGACAAGAAATTTGATAAAAATGACAAAGGCAAAGGAAAAATGGAAGAATAGCCTAAGTCTTTATTATTATTTATTATTATTATTATTGTAATAAGAAGGTGGGGTTTTTAGAATCCTAGCCTATTTTATTTTTATATTATGTGGCATATTTTTATTAAAGAAATGAAATAAAAGAGGTTGATTCGTTATGAAACCGTTATGATTTTCTATTATTATTCTTGTCGAATTCCAAATGCATTTGCAAATGTCCATCTATTTACATTTAAAATAATTAATGGGTTGTATCCTGTGAAGGATTGCCTACGTATTCATTTAAAAAAAAAAATCAAACCCTTGCGCGTAGTTCAAGTAAATGTAAAAGAATAATTGTTCTAAGCAAGAGCTTGTAATAAACTTAGAAATTAAGCATGAGCTTTACTTACTCCTAAAAATGCATTCCCGTTTATTTGATGACATGAGGATGACAAATTGTCAAAATGCAAGAGCAAGATGACATTAGCTTATTTCAGCTTGGCCAGGGGCCTTTTATTTCGTGCCACAAGAGCGACACGTGTGGTTACGCGAGGCGCGTTTTTGCTCCTATTTTAGGCATAATAACGTTTCAATTGGTTGAGGTTTCCCGGGTTGGCAAATTCGTTCCCATCTAATTATGTGATCCTAACCGCACCCCCTGGAAGTATTGAGTTAACTAGAAATGGCCCGGCCCAATTGGGTTTGAATTTTCCTCGTGGATCGACAGGTAAAAGAGCTCTAATTGATTTGAGGACCAAGTCTCCTTCTTTTATATTCCTTGGCTTAACCCTTTTGTTGAAGGCTCGTTTGATACGTGCTTGGTATGTTTGCACATTATGCAATGCACGTAACCTTCGTTCATCCAGGAGGATGAGTTCTTCATATCTATCCCTCTTCCAATCAGCTTCTGGGATTTGGCTTTCGAGTAAAATACGCAAGGATGGTATTTCTAGCTCTACTGGTTTTACAGCTTCCATGCCGTAGGTCAAATAGAAAGGGGTGGCCCCAGTGGGCGTCCTAACAGATGTATGGTATCCCCATAAAGCAAAGGGTATCTTGCTTGGCCAATCTCTATAGTTGTCAATCATTTTCTTGAGAATCGTGACAACGTTTTTGTTTGCCGCCCTACCGCGCCATTGGTTTGTGGTCTATATGGCGAGGAGTGGTGATGTTTAATTTTGTACTTGGCTAGCAATTGTTCAGTCTTAGCTTGGAAATGTGATGTTGGTTTTATGAACATTGCCACGTTCTTGGCTGTAAGACTGGTGTAGGAAGCCGCTTCTACCCACTTGGTGAAATAATCGATTGCTACTAGGATGAAACAGTGATCTCCTGTTCCGGCTGGAGTGATCTTGCCGATGATGTCAATTCCCCAAGCAGAAAATGGCCAAGAAGATGTCATTGTGTAGAGCAATGAAGGAGAGACATGCTGCACATTCCTGAAGATTTGGCAATTATGGCAATGTCTTACATATTTGATGCAATCGGATTCTATCGTGGTCCAATAATACCCCAAACATGTGATTTTCTTTGCCATCATGGGTCCACTCATGTGAGGGCCGCATTCTCCATCATGGACTTCTTCCATCACTTTCCGTGCCTGTGAATGATCAAGAAAGCGTAGCATTACACCAAGAGGTGTTCTTTTGTATAATTCTCCTTGCATGAGAATGTATTGGGAAGCTAGTAAGCAGATAGCGCGTTGTCCCCTTTTGTCCATATCTGGTGGATAGGTGCCATTGAGTTTGAAGTTTAGGATCGCTTGGAACCAAGGTTCCTCTGTGATTTCCTCTTCATCGGCAATTTGGTGCACATAAGCTGGCTCTGACCGTCGTTCGATGCATAAAGGCATTTCTACCATGCTATCCGGAATATTAATCAAAGATGCAAGTTTTGCAAGAGCATCTGCAAATTGATTCTCCTCTCGAGGTAGGTGTAGGCAGGTTACTTGATCGAAGAATTGGGCAACTTGGTCTATTCTGGCTTAATAAGGCTCTAAGCTTTCGCTTCGGATTTTCCAAGATCCCGTAATTTGGTTGATGATCAAAGATGAATCCCCTTGCACTCGAAGATTCTTGATGCCTGAACCTACTGCTGCTTGCAATCCAATGAGACAAACCTCATATTCTGCAGCGTTATTTGTCACCTCGAAGTCGAGTTTGACAGAGATTGGTGTATGCTCGCCTTCAGGAGAAATAAGCAACACTCCTATTCCAAATCCTCTTAAGTTCGATACTCCATCAAAATAGAGGTCCCAAGAGTCTACATCGGTTTGGAGTATATCCTCATCCGGAAACGACCAGGTGTCTATCGTTTGTGTATCATTAATGGGATTTTCTGCGAAGAATTGGCAACGACGCGCCCCTTTATAACTTTCAAAGGTATATAATTGAGATTGAACTCTGAGAGAATCAAAGTCCATCTTGCTAGGCGTCCATAGAGAATGAGTTTCTCAAAGAGGTATTTGACAGGATCCATTTTGGAGTATATTTTGACGGACTAGCTAAGCATGTAATGGCGTAGCTTCTTCGTTGCCCACACAATAGCGAGGCATGTCTTCTCGAGTGGCGTGTATTTGCTCTCGTACTCCAAGAACTTCTTACAAAGGTAGTAGATAGCTCTTTCTTCTTTACCTACGGTTTGAGCTAGCATGGCGCCCATGGCCGTTTCAGTTACCGTGAAATATAAACCAAGAGGTTGATCTCGTTGAGGTGGCATGAGCACTGGTGGTTTGGCTAGTATTTCCTTGATTCGATCGAAAGCCTTTTGACAGTCATCAACCCACATGGTGTGATCTGTTTTCTTTAACTTCTTGAAGATAGGTTCGCAGATCATGGTGAGTTTCGATATGAATCGACTTATGTACTGTACCTTGCCTAGGAATCCTCTAACCTCTTTTTCCGTTTGAGGTTGCGACATTTCGATTAGAGCTTTGATCTTAGAAGGGACTATCTCTATTCCTCGTTGGCTAACGACGTATCCCAGGAGTTTACCAGATGTTACTCCGAATGCGCATTTCTGAGGATTGAGCCTCATGTTGTACTTCCGTAGCCTTGAGAAGAATTTGCGAAGGTTCGCAATGTGCCCCTCTCTTTCCTTGGATTTGACAATCATGTCATCTACGTATACCTCAACTTCTTTATGCATCATGTCATGTAAGAGCATAGTTGCGGTACGTTGGTATGTAGCTCCAACGTTGATTAACCCAAACGGCATAACCGTGTAGCAATAGGTTCTCCATTGAGTGACGAAGGTGGTCTTATGCATGTCCTCTATGGCCATCTTGATCTGGTTATATCCTGCGTATCCATCCATGAAGGATAGTAACGCGCGATCTTCTGTATTATCCACAAATATGTCGATATGTGGTAGAGGAAAGTCATCCTTGGGACTCGCTTTGTTTAAGTCTCTAAAATCAACACAAACACGGATCCTCCCATCCTTTTTGGGTACGGGTACTATGTTAGCTACCCAGTCTGAGTACTCGGAAACTTTGACGAACCCGGCTTTGAATTGTTTATCTACTTCTTCTTTGATCTTGAGAGCCCATTCCGTCCTCATTCGATGAAGCTTCTGTTTCACGGGTTTGAAACCTGGTTTGATTGGGATTCTATGCTCTGCGATGTCCCTGTCGATCCCTGGCATGTCTTTGTAGGACCAAGCAAAAACGTCTATGAACTCGTGCAGGAGGTCTATGAAATTAGCCCTTTCGGTAGGGTTTAAGGTCGTCCCTATCCTAAGTTCTTGGGGTTCTTGGGGTTCTAGTTCAGTTCCTACGTTGATGGATTCAGTGTTTCGATCGAGTCTGGGTCTGGGTCATCCTCAATATCATCGTAAACAGAATTACATTCAAGATAAAATGAAGAGTAAGCAGAACCTGATTTATTCATATTAAAATTTGAGAAAAGTTGAAATAAAGAAGCCATATGATCCGTAGTCAGTGGCGGTAAAGGGACAGCCGGTGGGACATTTCCCGAACTACTGTTACTACTTGAAACTAAGCTAGGAGAAACATCGGGAGTGGGAATGACGACAGGAGGAGACTCTCTAGGAACTTCTCTAGACTCCGACTCTGACTCCGACTCTGAATCTGACTCGAATTCATCGTCTTCTGGTTCTCCTTTGAACATCTCTCCTTCTCCATTGGTGAGCTTGAAGAGTCTTCCTTGATTGTTTGTCCATTTGATCGACTTTCTCCATCCTTTCTGCTGATTGGTGTTGGTTTCTGTGCCTAGAGTGGTAATGATCTCATCTATGATGCTTTCGGCGCTCTTGATTAAGGGAAGATCCTGGAGGTAGACATCTTCCTCACTATCCGTCTATATCCCATTGATCACCTCTTCCTTTGGGGAGATAAGATGTGAGTAATCTAAGGTAGATTCTTCACTTGTAATCATCAAAACTCCAAGAGGATTCTGAGTATTGTTAGGCTTGCCTCCAGGCGGTATTGGTAGACGACCGTCTTCAATCATATCTTGAATTACATTTTTCAGTTTGTAGCATTTTTCTGTATCATGTCCCTTGCCTCTATGGTATTTGCAGCACAAATTCTCATCCCAGAACTTGGATTTCTTTTTTGGTTCGGGTGTAGGACCTATGGGTTGAAGTTTACCCAGTTTCATCAACCTTTTTAGAGCGTTGGAATACGTGTCCCCAAGATTTGTGAATTTCCTTGGTGGGATACTCTTCTTAGATGGCTCGAGAAGGTTAACTTCATCAATTTTGCTAGTAGAGCCGTAAGAACGACTTGTTGAGCCTTGATATCCACGACCTACCGTTTTGGACAAGAGCCCTTTACGGATGTCATCTTCAATCTTTGTTCCTAGTACGGTCAAGTCTTTGAAGGTCTTAATGTTTTGGTACCTCAAATGATCTGCATAGATGGGCTTTAGGTTTTCCACGAATTTCTCCACGAGGGTAGCTTCATCTGGACGTTCAACAAGTTGAGTACTAGTCTTCCTCCACCTACTTATAAAGTCGGTGAAACCTTCTTTGTCATTTTGAGTAACAACCTCTAAAGTGCGCATGTTGACTTGGATTTCAGCAATATCCGTGTATTGTTTGGCAAACTCAATTGCGGCATGATCTTAGGTAGTGATCTTCTTATGTTCTAGAGAATAGAACCATTGTTTTGGGATGGTGTCAAGAGATGAAGGAAATATCCTTAAGAACATCTCGGGTTTAGTGCCTTTGATAGACATGTAATCCTTGAAAGCACGAATATGGTTCAAAGGGTTTTCATGCCCCTTGAATTTAGGGATATCTGTCATGTTGAAGTTGGTTGGCAACTTGGAACTCACGGCTTCATATTTTCGATTATTTTCCCTATAAATGTCATCCCCTTTGAGATACATCAATTGTTCTTCCAAGTATTGGAGTCGTTTCTCAGCTATAGTCATACCTATGGGAGGGTTTTCGTCCACAAAGTTATTCACAAATTCATCAGACACTTCACTTTCTCGAGGAGGCATCCTCGTTTGCACGGCATATATTCGGCCTTCGATTGTGACAAGGCGATCGTTTACTTGGTCTTGAGTGACTTGGAGACGAGCTAGCGCGGCTAGGATTTGATCATTACCATACTGGAGTTGGTTGAAGTTCACATCGCTTGTTTCAGGCATCTTGGAAACTGAATAAGAGATCGACGACGAATCAAAACACGATCGACCATTCTAGCACACTTACTTGAAAAAAATGTTTTGGCTTGCGAAGTGGGAGTGTGCCACTTGTGTCAAGTGAGTTTTGAGGAAATGATGAAGTTTGAAAATGTTGGTCCTAGTCAACTTTACTGAAGTTGTAGGAGTGGACTCGAAGTGAGGTTTTGAAATGGGTTTTGAGGCCCGAATTTTGACTCGCCAATTGGACAGAGTTTCGACTGGTTTTGCGCTAATATTAGGCCTAAGTTTCGAAATTTTTACATTTTTAAAAGGGATTTTGATTTTACAAAAATCGTCATGGTTTTGTTTAGAAATGGTGATCACATATGGTAGAAACATTATACAAGCATTATAACGGGATGCTGAGTGCATTTAGAAGGGTTTTGGTTTAAAGGGTGGGTTGCCATACCGAAGAATCAAACCCGAGGTCTGTGGAGAGGCTCGTGCCAAAAAAGAGTAAGGCCGATTCCTAGTCCATTTCCTCAAGTAGTGAAAGCCCTTGATACAAACAAGAGTAAGTACCACGGTATGGGTGACGTCAATCGCTATCCATCCTTAGGCCCAAATAAGAATTAGGGCCGTTTAGACGGGACGATTGGTCGAATGGGTTGGGTTGGGCCTAGGAAGGCCAAATGAAACGATCTAAGAAGATCGAGTTATGAAAACCGACAATTGTCTTGTACAAACTATTCCCTAACCTTGTTCAAGTTTCACCCTTTTGGCTACACGTAAGTGTATTATCCCCAGCGGAGTCGCCAAACTATGGACGCGGGCCCACGGGGGCGAAAAGCGAAGCAAGCTTTTCACTCTTTGGTTTATTTGAATTTGTGGAGTCGCCACCAATTTATTGTGGAAAATTGGAAACCGTTCGAATACCTCGTGTCATGTCAAGACACAAAGTATTGACATGAACACTAAGCACTCGTTACCCTTAGCATTCTATGTCTAGAATGACTCTCGTGGATGCCAATGAACACGGATGTTCACAGAGATCTGGAGTAAGGGGTGAGGGTACGTATTAGGAAGCTCTTTTGATCGAACACCTAATCCCGCCCGCCTCGATAGCCGCCTCTACTAATGATTAGGGAAATTGTCTATATTCGATATATTGTCGATTATATGCATGCAATGCAACATCCGACGTTTTAATCCTAACATGTGAAAAATTAGACTAAGTCGGTGAACAATTAATTTAACATACAATTAATGTCAAGGTAGAAATTTAAGTTGATTATATGTGAAGGCAAAAAGCAATATGACAAAAGAAACACAATAATAATGCAATAAAGAAAAATTACAATAATTACATCGGATTTAATGATTTATGTCGAAAATACATTTAAAACGGATGGTCTTAGAAAAGAAAGAATAAATAAATACACGAATAGATTATTAGGGTGATAAATACGAATAATAGTTAATTAAATACGTAAGCTAAACTAGGTCAAAGCAGAAACGGGAGTTCAGGGACAGAAATCAACCGGGAACAAGCCCATCAGAGCTGCGTCCCTTGGAAGAGGCGCAGTAGTCGCTGCGTCTGTTCCTGGGTTGAGTTCTGGCTGTGAAGTCGGAACCGCATCTCGTTAATATTCATTGGTGAATTTAATGGTCGATTAGTGAATAATTGACTCGGATGAAAGTGATTAACATATTATTTACATATGAATAGGGTCATAAAAACGATAAAACATCAATCAAACTGATTAGAACGAATTATTACAAGATTTATAAGAGATTAATTAATTACAAATTAACAAACTAAACAAATTAATTAGGTTGAACAAGTTATTAATGATGAATTAATGATGGCGACGGTAAATAACAGATACAAGTATATCAAAGATGAATTCCAGAGATTCAATATGGGTAAATCGAATCTCTAAAACCCGAATTGCCTTTAATGACGAAAACCCGCAAATATGGATTATAAGGAATTTAAGTCGGGATTTTGAAAGATGAATAAATTAACAATAAATTAATGAATTACAGGTTAAAATTATCATGCTTAAATTATCATGTTAATGAAACAATGAACAATTGAAAACGAAACAAAACAATCGAATTATCAAAAGACGAAGGAAGAAGAAAGGAAGCAGGAACTGCGGCAGCCTCACGAAGAGGCGCAGCAGGTACTCCGTCCCTTCGAAGAGGCGCAGCAGTTTCTGCGTCCTTTCTCGACGGTTGTCTTCTGATAATTCGTAAAAAGGGTTTTTAAACAAGGTTTTACAAATCGGTTTTAAGAATACTTTCGACATAACACTTACATTAATGATTACAAAAATAAATAACAATAAATAAAAGAAGGATTTACACCCTCAGACTTACATGTTTGAAACGAGATGAACTAAGTTAACGTTTAGTGATGCTCGACTCGAATATAGACGAAAGTGCCCTCTAGGAGGAAAACGAATAAGATTGATTAATGTTGATTGATGTGGAGTTGGTCAAATTGGTCGGTCATGCAAATTGAGGCTGGTACTCAGAAGGATCCGAGTTTACGTGGTCGAAAGTTCAAGCACGTAGACGCCAAAAAGTAAGAATGTGGCCTCGAATGCAAAGGGAGAAGAGAAGGGCGGACACTCGCGTGAGAAATATGTGAGACCGAAGGTCTCTATTTATACTAATCAAACGGAGGAAGTAAGGTTTTTGGAGAAACATTGGAAGTGAATCTCGAAAAGATCGGAAAATACGCAGAAAAGGACTGAGGAAGAGGCGCAGCAGGCACTGCGTCCCTTGGAACAGGGCCAGCACCTGCTGCGTCCTTTCCTCAGTGGTTTCCTCCTGCGGAAGAAATATTTCCACGTTTTTATTATGCAATAGCGGATTAATCACATTTCCTTAATATTTTGTGTGAATATTACAGGAGATATTTTACCAAAGATCAAAAGATTGGAAAATATGGAGTAGAAACATCCGGAACATTCCAGAACATTCTGACTCGATTTTAGAAAATAAAGACGGCTTTTTGACCCGGACTCCAAATGTACTCTAATTACTGCCAAAACGACCGTATCGGCACGTAGATGACAATTAAGAGGTAGACACAAGTGTTTGAGCGACCACTTGACGATAAACTTACGAACTGTCAGAAATCGTTCCGTATACCAAACATGCGGCCCAATCATCACCGGGTGGTTTGCGGGAGGTGCAGAAATGAGGTATCTACAACAGCAACACTAAGCAAAGGCTTCTTACCTTTATTCTCAGAGCCCAACGGGTCAAACGGAAAAGCAACACGCTTACCATTAGGATTCACAGCAAGTGTGTCAACCACAACAAGGAGCTCCCGACTAGCATCAGAATTATTTGGATCAAGATGCAAAACATGCTCAAAGTCATCAAGAGCATCTTTGAGATGATTCAGCTGCTTATAAGCAAAGCCTCTCCGATATAAGGCTTTGACATTAGAAGGGTTAAAATGTAAAAAAAGTTTACAGTAACGGCTAGCCATATCATAACGGGAGGGTTTTAATTCGCAAGAGGCTAAATTAAGCACAAGGGATAAGCCTAAGGCCGAGGTACCCTGTTGATCACAAAAGGACAAAAATCCGACAAAGCACAAGAAATTTAAGGCTTGTCTATAAAGACTACTTGCAAGGGCTATATTTCCTTTTTTAAAAAGAGATTTTCCCATATCCTTCATCAATCGAATAGAGGAAAAAGATGGCTCTACTAAACTCATAATCTAGGCAACCAGGTTCGCATCGTTTACAGTGTCGCCATCGAAAATAAACAACTCACTAAGATTGGAAATAAAAGATTGATAATTCATCGTAAAGGAAATGGAGAAATGAGGAAAGGAAGAACTGAAGAGAAGAAAAAAATAGGGTAGAAAAGAAAGAGTCAGACAACAAGAGAGTAGAAATCTACTACAACCCACCCACACAACACCAACCCAAACGACCACCTCCGCCAAAGACGCGACCAAGAAAGACGCCACCTGAAGAGAAGGTCCTGACAACTTATGGTACAACACGAACTTTTGAAGAAAAAGGTCCAAATTGCAAAAAACAAGCAATTGACATACGACATGTTGTAGAAATCAAACTTAGTAAAAAGACCAAATCAGGTAGAGGGAATGAAGCACTATAGCGGATGTAAAAATCAGAAATGAACTAAAAGTAATTAAGACGATTTATTATCTGAAATTAGAGATGAGCTTACGAATATGAAAAGAAAATCATGGTAGAAAGTTACTACATCTCTCCAAAAATCAGATGAAAGAGAGATTTGACTGAAGCGAAAAAGGGAATAAAGCAATCCCAGTGACCGACATATAAAAAGGAGAGAGGATAAACCGACATACCAATTAAAGTGGCGGCCAAGATATGGGTGAAGAGTGCCGATTACAACCACTAGAACAACAAGTTCAAACAAATCAAATTCGTCTCGGGACAAATGGATAGAAAGACGATGTTGTAGAACAGGTGGGTCAAATCGGAGCTAGGAAGCGAACAAATTCTTGGTCGAGCGATGGAAGCTGCCAGAGAGTAGCCTTAGGACATGCCACATCTCCGGCAGCACCGGAGGGGAGGAGGGAAGGTCAGAGAGGGTGGCGGTGGTAGTAGATCAAGAATTACTTAATGGGAGAAGAAAGGTAGAGAGAAAGGGGGATAGCTTTTTTCGTGTTTCTTATTTTTTGGTCCTCATACTGCAACATATTAGTAAAATCTCTTCATAAAGCGAGAACCGTAGAAGTATTAAAAAAACAGCTTTTCATATAGTATAGTATATATCTGGTATGGATTTGGGAAGTCGTACATAAGACAGTAATATAAGACAACATTTATTTTAGGCGGTAAAGAAAGCCAGCATTTGTTTTAGTTTAAGATTGCTATTGTCTCTAATAAGTGACAATAAGTGACGGACATATCCTCGCAAAGTCATAGTGCTTCCGTCGCAGTGCTTCCCGCACTTCTGATTTTCTTTCTCGGTCATAGTGAATACGAATGCGACTAATATTCTGACTCGGAGTGCTCTTGTGCTTCTATCTATATTCAACAAAAAACTCAATCAAACAAAAGAATGTCTAAGCTAAATATGTACTCTCTTTTAGTAACAAACATAAATTTCATATACGATCAAGTAATCAACTCAAAAGACCACGGGACTCACTCATTGTAATTGTATATGTGAAAATTTGTAGTAACAGAAATATATGTTACATGAAAATTGTACTTAGTATTAACAAAACTACAATTTCATATACAATTAACATAATCAGCAAACTTCATCCAAAAGAAAAACATCATAAGCAAACTAAATAAAAAAGAAGATAACTCTAATCATTTTACTTGAATTAAAAATCATATTAAACCACAAATAAAATTTCATATTGAGCACCAAATTATCTTTCAAAATTTAATTACGAGCACTTATATGTGATCAGGTATAATTACCTTTGTATTCGATCTTGCATGAATATTGAATATGCCAAGATGAACCGATTAAGCAAAAAGGTGGTTTAAATACAATTTCAAATGGACTAACAATCCAACATTATTAAATAAGGTTCATTCGTCCTCCTATCTCTGAAACGAAAAGCCATGAAAAAACGTTAAGATTACGAAACTATGTCCAGGAACCATTAGGCGAAAAAATAATTAGAACTCAATGTTAAACATGTTACAGTAAATACTAAAATTGGACAAATAAGCTAATATCCGGGAGGGCAAAGAAGCTAAGGCTCTGTTTGGCAAAACTACCTGAAAAGGTCGCTGAAAACTGAAAAGCTAACTGAAACCTGAAAAGGTAACTGATAAGGTAGCTGAAATTATGAGCTGATAAGGTAACTGATTATATAAAAATGTGTGTGGCAAACTAGCTGAAAAGTTAGCTGATTTTGGTAAA
Organism: Silene latifolia; assembly: GCF_048544455.1. NCBI lineage: Eukaryota > Viridiplantae > Streptophyta > Magnoliopsida > Caryophyllales > Caryophyllaceae > Silene > Silene latifolia. Next base: position 97,453,373 of record NC_133526.1, read on the forward strand.
ATGACGTAAAAGGATATGAAAATTATTAAATAATATAGAATAAAAGGGTAAAAAATGGAAAATAAGTCATTTCTGGTACCTGATTTCTCAAATGCTACCTGAGGTAGCATTTCATTTCAGGTACCTTATTTGACCAAATAAACTACTTGCCAAACATTTGCTAAAAAATCAGGTAGCTGAAATTTTGGTCAAATAAGCTACTTTGGTCAAATAAGCTATCTGAAGTGTCATACCAAACGAAGGCTAACTATGAGTCTATGAGGAAGGAGAAAGACGATCAGGGGCATATAATATAAATAGTGTGATTAAATTTCCCATAATACTTTAAAGACAAAGAAGCTAAGTTTAACCATAACCCATAGGGAACACGTACACTACAAGTTCACACAGTGTTAATCGTTTTTACCTTAATTTGGATAAAGACTAAGCACTCATCACAATGCAATGAGTCTACCCCATATAAACTAATCATGATGCAAAAATTAAAAACAAATAAATCAATCATCAGGTCAATACCATGAGCAAAGGGATAAAAATTAAGTGTAAAATAAAAAGAAAGATTAATGGTGAACCAAAAGAATTGACGAAGTGTGTGTGTATATATATATATATATATATATATATATATATATATATATATATATATATATATATATATATATATATATATATATATATATATATATATATATATATGGGCGGGTTTAGGTACGAACTACCTTATTGTACGAACCACCTAAAACGGGAAAGTTAACGTGCTGTAATAACTCACAACTCACCTAAAAATCCTACAACAACAAAAAAAAAAATTGTTCGAAGACACGCGAATCTCCATTGCTGCAAATCATCCTACTTTCCGCCATTTTTCTTCCTGTCCACGCGAATCTAAGAGGTAAGCTTTTATTCAGATTTCTATTTTGATAATCGAAAAATTAGGGTTTGAACAAATTGAAATTCTTAAAATTAGGGTTTATAAATTTTAATCGTAAATTGTATTTTGGGATTTTAATGGTAATTTAGTTTGTGTTTTGATACTATTTTTAGGATGGTTATAATTTCATCATCTTCTACTGCTTCAGGTATGAATTATTGTTGTAAATACATTTTTGGGAACTATTTTTCGATTGAATTTGGGATCCATTTCTGAAATTGCTTAAGGTGTTGTAGGTGATAACGGAAAAGAGGATGATTCAATCACAGAAGAAGTTATAGGTACACATTACTGTTTTTTCTTATTGGGGGGATGTCAGATACATGCTTCTAGCTAGAACTGAACGAGTATGTATCTACAAAACTGAACTAGTGTATCTAGGACCACAAAGATGTGTATCTATGTATAATTTTTCTACCTCTGGATAATTTTTATGCCTATTTTTGTATTTTTTTGTGTTTAATGGAGGCATGACAGAATAAAATTCTTAGCCAAAGATACATCTCTTCAAGCTGTTAGATACATGATTCCAGCTAATTTGAAAAAAAAAATGCATCTGGCTAGCTAAAACAGTGTATCTGAGGCATGGTGTTTATGTATTTGATCAAATTTAGAAGTTGTGTAATTTATAATTTGTGGGTATCATGTACCTAATGTGGCATTTTGTGGAATATTACTCAACCATATTGCTCTCATCTATTTTTTGGGTCGTAGCTAGCATGGTTGCGGCTTGAGTGAGAAAGTCTGTGCTCCGTATTTGATAAATACTCGTATTGATTATGATTTTGTGCACTGTAAAGCAGACTTTCAAAAAATTGAGCTAGTATAGCATTTGAAAATTTTTGGATGAACCTTTAGCAGTTTGAAAATCGCAACTTCTTTTTCTCTACAGCAAATTGTTGATGTATAGTGACATATGAATTATTGTATCTAATTTGAATGAGATGTGTACCTCTGCAGATAGTATAACTACTACTAATGTCCATGCCTCAGATACACTGGTTGTACTTCCCTTGACAGATGCAACAGATACAAAAAATGTAGCTTGAGCATGTATCTAAATACATTAACTATTGTATCTAATATCATAGTAATGTGTACCTATGGAGTATATTTTTTGGCTGATTTTAGTACTGGAACATAATTCGTTTTCTACTGTGTGTCATTTCCTATGCAGACAGTATAGCTGCTGCTAATGTTGATGCTCTAATGAACAATGATATACCTCATGTGCTTCCATTGACTAATGCACCAGGTAAAAAAAATTGTGGCTTGTTCATTAACAAGATTTGATTTCACTAATATAATGTACTTGCCTTAAAATAACAACCTTTTGGTTAAACCATCTTGTAGAAACCCCAAAAGTTAGTTCTGAAAACACAATTTTTGGATTCCCAAGTTGTCCAGAATATCTAAAACCAATCAACGGTATGATATTTTCAAATTTGGAAGATGGAATAGATTATTACAACAAATATGCAAAAGTTTGTGGATTGGAAAGGTTAGATTCAACAAAATTAGTTAATGGGATTATTACACACACGCGTTGTGTGTGTAATAAAGAAGCCAAAAGTAGGAACAAGGGGACTGAAAGAAAGAGAACTGTTACGAGAACAGCATGTGAAGCTAAGGTTAGTTTTAAGAGAATTGATACCGGTGAATACCAAATTTATGATTTTGTTGAGGTACACACACACACACATAATGGTTACACCAGCTACAATGGTTCATATGAAACCATCTAGGAATTTGAACCTCTTTCACAAGAAAATGATCATGGATAATTCAAGGGTAAATCATGGTCCGGTGGATTCCTTTAGCATGTTTAAAGAATATGTAAAAGGGTACAGAAATGTTGGGGCTTCTTTAGAAGATTTCAAAAACTTTTCAAGGGATGTTAAGAAATATATCAAGGAATATGATACTGAGATGTTATTGGAGACTTTCATGCAAAAGAAGGCTATGTCTCCATCATTTTATTTCGACTTTGAGGTGGATGATGAAAAAAGACTAAGTAAGGTTTTTTGGGCAGATCCAATCTCAATTAAAAACTATGCCCTTTTTGGTGAAGCCGTCTCTTTTGATGCTACTTATAACTTCAATGAATATAAAATGGTGTTTTGTCCGTTCACTGGTGTGGACAACCATAAAAGATGCGTCACTTTTGCGGGTGGTTTGTTAAGAAAGGAAGATGGAGAATCATTTACCTGGTTGTTTGAGAATTTTGTGAAGGCTATGGGTAATTGCTATCCTACTACAATTATAACTGACCAATGCAAAGGCATCAATCAAGCTGTAAAAGATATGTTTGGTGACAAGACACAACACCGATTATGCATGTGGCGTATAATGAAAAAGTTGTCAGACAAAGTCGGGCCACCAATTTGCCAAAACACAAACTTTTTGAAGGAAATAAATTCTATTTTTTGGGATGGAGATATTGATACACAAGAATTCGAATTGAGATGGAAATCGATCCTTTCTTCGTATGAGCTTTCTGATCATGAGTGGCTAAAGTCAATGTTTGTCATTCGTTCAAGTTGGATTCCTGCCTACTTTAGAGACAAATATCTTGGTGGGATTATGCGCACAACATCAAGGTCAGAATCTAAAAATAGTTTCTTTGGAAATTTCACAAACCCGCACCTCACTCTTGTTGAGTTTTGGATGGGTTTCCAATCGGCTATGGATGCGCAGCGTTGGAAATATGCTAAGGTGACTGCTGATGATAAGAACACTTCTCCAAAATTATCAACATCTCTCCTTCTAGAAAAGAAAACTTCTGAATTTTACACCACCACTGTTTTTTATCAATTTCAAGAAGAACTCCAAGCTGCGTGTTATACTTGTGGTCTTTCACCGAGGACAACTGAAGACAACAATGAGCATATTTCAATAATGGACCGCGAGAAAGACAAGGTATACAAAGTTGATTTAAGTGGTAATAAATTTTCTTGTTCGTGTAAGATGTTTGAAAGAATTGCGTTACTTTGTAAGCATGTTATGTGGGTGTTAAAAGATAGAGGGTTTGATGATATACCTAGGGAGTATCTATTAGACAGATGGAGCAAATATGCAACCTATCGTCCTATTTTTAATGTTGTTGGGACAACCCTCCTAGCTGATTGTATGTCAATAGAAAACCACCAAGGCAAGATAAGTGAATTGTGGTCGGAAGTATTTACTTCAGTTTCGCTTGTTGAAGATCATGAGGAACTTAGTGATGAGCTGCATGAACTTCTTCGCGGTTTCAACGAGAAATTGATGATTTCAGTTAAGCGTGGGAAGTCAAAACACAAGAAAGCTGAAATTGAGATGCTTATTGGCTCGAAAATACCGTCTGAAGCTAGTGTTCTACCACCAGAAAAGTGTTAGAATAAGGGATCAGGAAGACGGATTACTTCAAACAAGGAAAAGGCAGTACAAGAAAATGCCAAGCCTTTGAGGAAATGTCGTGCTTGCGGTGAAATGACTCATCATGATAGTAGGAATTGCCCTAGTCGAGCCACTCAAAAGTGACTCCAATATGATTTCAGCTAGAAAAAGTTTAAGTTTTATTAAGTATTCTAAAAACTTTCTAGTATGTAAAGACTTCTAATAAGTATGTTGTATTTGACTTTAAATAGTGGTCTTTCTAGTGTGTAAAGACTTTTAAAAACTTTCTAGTGTGTAAAGTCCAAGGTACATTGTCATGTTTAATTAACGCATCTTGGGCCATAATTCCTTAGCGTGCTTTGTGCTTAGTTATGATGGATCCCTATAGTCGCGATGGTTTGCTTTTGTCTAATGTCTCACATTTACCGTTCAAACACTTTGCTTCTCTATTATTATACAAACTTTAATTGTGTACCCTCAAAAGTCGAGCTGTGACACACGTAAGAAATATTGATTGATATAGAAAACATACAAAGTAGTTTTAGGCCGAAGGACGATAAACATAGTCTTCTTGTTTCTACATATGTAGAATAGTCTACATGTAGGAAGGGGTGGAAAAATAGTGGTGGTACCATAATTAAAAATAAAATATTAATACAGATTGTAGATTAAGTTCATTATTTCATAAAAATTGATGAAACAATGTGAATACTGAATTGGTGTAGTTTTTCTCGTATCTTGAATGTTGCATGTGGTGTTTCTTCTTACCATAATTGTCATATGTGTCATTACTACCTCGCCTATTGTTCTCACCAAATCATTACTAAAGTCATGGTAGCTATACTTAGCTACAAATCGTTTGACCCACATCAATTAAGATTATTTGACCCACAAATTGTTCAGAGGAATTTTGATGAATTAAAAATTAAATTTACTTTATTGGTTATAGGAATTTAATAACTACTAGCTGGGTATTATTAATAGTCGCCATGTATATACACAAAACATGAAAAAAGTAACGTTAAGTTAGTTTAAAATAATTGTATCATCTCCGGCACATGTGTATCCACAAAGCTGGGGATGTGTATCCAGACAGCCAACAATGCTTATCCACACAGATGCAGGTGTGTATCCACACAACTGCAGGTGTGTATCCACGCAGCAGCTGTGGTGTATCTGCACAGCCGAAAATCTGTATCCCCACAGGCAGTGTACCTAGAAAGTCATAGATGTGTATTTACACAAACAGTAATCTGTATCCACGCAACAGCCGCAATATTTGTTAATAGGAATTTAATAACTAAATAGTGTTAATAGTAGCCCTACATTGAAAAAGGATTGAAACAAAAACCATTGTATCAAAAATGTTCCTGGAATGTTTGAACACAACACTATTAAATTCGATTACACTTCAGTACGCACAATACATCCACAAAACACACTCCCATCTGCTAAAATAATCTACGAACTCACCTGGCCATAAAACATGAAAAAAGTAACGTTATGTTAGTTTAAAATAATTTTATATGTAAAATAAAATTAGCATCTCCGGCACATGTGTACCTACAAAACAGTAGGAATGTGTATACACAAAGTTGGGGCTGTGTATTCACACACCAGCGGGTGTGTATCCAAACAGCCAGAGATGTGTATCCACACTAGTGGCAGGTGTGTATCCACAGAACAGTAGGAATGTATCCATCCAACAACGGAGGTATATCCGTACATTCTGATATGTGTATCCAGACAGGCAACAATGCGTATCCACACAGCTGCCGGTGTGTATGCAGAGAGCTGCAGGTGTGTATGCAGACAGCTGCAGGTGTGTATCCACGCAGCAGCTGGGATGTATCTGCACAGCCGCAGAAGTGTATCCACACAGCAGGAGGTGTGTATCTACACACTGAAAGAAGTCAATCCAGCAATTTAAGATTGTGTGCCCTACTAACGTGTTCTATCGCACCTACATATATGTATCTATCAGTTCCACATATTCAAAAATTACCTTTGCAGTATTTTTCTCCCACTTGAGTAGTTTCAACATAATTTGTCGACGATAAGCAATCATATTCTGCAAATTAAAATGATGATAAGCAATGACACGTAAAGTGAAAAAACCGTAAAATATGAAAATTTCTTATCAAGTCTATTAAACTCCCTTTGAAATAGTTTTGGTCCTCCCATAATTTCTTATCGTGTATTGCACCCTCCAGAAACTTCATAACAAATAGTCCGCAATCATAACTACACATACAGTATGAAAGTATTAGATTGAAAAACTGCATCCTGTTAAAGGACAAAACTTTATAACAGTGGAAATCTAATATATGAAACCCCCCTAACCCCAGCTTAATAAATAAGGAATTTTTTAGAAAACTTACGTGTTTTGTTGCTGAGGTACATTGATAACAACAGTAGTAAACAAGATGATGCTCCTAAGATGATTGTAACCCTTGTGGGGCTCAAACTGATTTGCAACATGGAACACCTTTGAATGACAACAACTTATCAAAAATAGTAATAAAATAATTTCTTCCTAACTGATAATAAAAATGCAAAAATATAACAAAAAAAGTGGAGTCCATACAATATCCTCCACATAAGAATTATACTCCTCAATATCATCTGCTTTTTCTAAGTTTGGCTTGCATGAGTCCAAGATATAGTTTTCCTGCTTCTTGAGGTCCGACACACAAGCTAACCAATGATTACCATTTTTGCCAATTGTGAAAAACACCTACCAATGTCATAGCAGCAAAGGTCATACAATGACATTCCACCCAACTCCAAAACAACTTTTCCACTAGATTCTCAACAAATTTACCTTTCCAATAGTTGCTCCATTTTCAGGCTTGTAGTGCATCTTAAGATGAGGGCACTAGACAATATTTCCCTTCTGAGGACTTAATGCGGGCTTAGCAAACTGAAAATTATAAAATTATTTAGATATTGAGGACTAATACATCTGAAAAAACTGCATTTTTGAATCTGAATCAACATGTATAAATAATAATAATAATGTATAAAAATGCATTTTCGAATCTGAAAAACTACATTTTCGAATCTGAATCTTAATTATCTACCTGCCCTGTTGTTAGCAAGTAGAGAATATCAGTTCTATCATATGTGCACATCACACCATACATATCAAGCACCTACATATAAATGATCATGTTCTAAATATCACAAAAAGATCAGTATAAATAATAATAATAATAATTATATAAATAATAATAATAATATAAATAACAATAGTAGTAATAATAATAATAATAATAATAACAATAATAATAATAATAATAATAATAATAATAATAATAATAATAATAATAATAATAATAATAATAATAATAATAATAATAATAATAATAATAATAATAATAATAATAATAATAATAATAATAATAATAATAATAATAATAATAATAATAATAATAATAATAATAATAATAATAATAATAATAATAATAATAATAATAATAATAATAATAATAATAATAATAATAATAATAATAATAATTGTTCCGGGTGTAATTCCAGATCAAGTATAGTTACCACCCTTGGCTTGTTGAATGATGTCTTGAGTTGGATTCTCCTTTGGTCTCAATCGTTCCTCACGGCCTCTCCTGCAACAATGAACGAACTGAGGGCTTGGCTTTGTGCCAAGCGTACTCACTCCGACGCTCAAGTCAGTAAACTTAAGAGATAAGTTGTTACTTGGCTGAATGTGTATTGTAGAGAGATAAGGAAGATATTACCAGATGAATAGTGTATTTAGGTTGAATTGTGGATCCTTTCCTCAATGAAGGTTGAGGAGTATTTATAGGCTTTCACCTTTTGTCACGTAGTGGCCAAGTGGCCAAGTGGCTAGCAGGTGGAAAGACTGATCTACCCCTCGGCCGAGGGGCCTATGGCTGGCCGGCGGATCCTGTTGACTCGCCGCCGAGGGGTCTTGGATATGAGTACGCGGATATGTGTCCCGGCTGGCAGGTTACCATGCCGAGACCAGTGACAGTGAGCCGATGGGTCAGACGGCTAGGGCCGCATAAGTCGTTGACTTGCTGTGGGTATCTTTGACCTTGCTCAATCATGTTGACTTGGTCAGCGGTGCAGAATATGCCCCATCAATTTGCCCCCAGCGTAGTCTATGCCGTGGTATGGGCTCCGATGTATTTTTGAGCGTATATTCTGCGCAAGTAATTTGTAAAAAATTTTCCTGCATCGGCTTCTTCTGCGGCGGCTTCTTTTGCCTCGGCCTGGTCTTTCTTAGGCCGTACCATATCCCCCCTCCACATGGATGCGTAAAGGGCATCCGATGTGGAAAAGAAAGTGACGCTGGCCGAGACCAGGGTTGAGAGTGCCGGTTGTTTTTGATTGCCCCCGGCCGGCGCTTTTTAGCTTGGTTGATTATGTGGCCGGCGGAGAGCAGATGCTTGGGAATTTGTTGAGGAAGGTGAATAGGCAAGGAGATATGAATAGGCGTGTTGAAGACGCTTGGTCACTGTTGCATTGATTGACGTCTAACTGTTGCAACGATTGACATCCCGTGGTTGCATGTCCGACACGTGTCTGCACGCTGATTGGTTGACGCTTCATGGGCTGTTCTCTGATTGGTCCTTCTTCATGGGCTTTTCCCTATAAAGAGGGCAGTTATCCCGTGAATTTGGCCACCAATTTCATTCTCTAAAATTTTCCTCTGAACTTTCAAGGGTTTTCTTCGTCTTCGATTTTTCAGAATTGTTATTCCGGCGAGTGTTTTCTTTAAGGTAAACAAACAAACTTCCTTCTTATTTTGTTAAGTAACTATTGCTATCATGTCTTCTGTCGACGCTGGGGCTAGTACTTCTGCACCGGGGGGTGCTAGGTCTCCTTCTCCTGAAGTTGATCCTCGAGTTTTGGAGGAATGGGATGACTCCGATGAGGTTGATGACGATTTTGGTGATGATGCTGAAAAGGCTCGCCCTAATGAGGAGAGGCAGCGCGTTATGGATCACGGCGACGCTTGTAAGGTCAGCCTTGACTGTGCTTGGACCCATAAGCTTGCCCGTTGTTCCGGCGAGAGACTTTTCGAGAACCATTTCTTCTTTGGCGAGGGGTACGAGATCGTTATTCCTAGGGAGGGTCAGGCGGTCTGTTGTCCTCCCCCGGGTCATACTGGTGTATACATGCGGCATTTGGAGTACGGGCTCCGGTTTCCGCTAAATGAGTACGTTATGGCTATTATTAGGGCCATGAACGTTGCCGTTGCCCAACTACACCCGTTGGCCATGAGGACCATAGTCGGTTTTGTTTGGCTGTGTCTCTTCAAGGGAGAGGCCCCGACAGTGAATTTATTCCGCCGGCTTCATTATCTCCGGCCATCAGTACCTAACCGTGTCGGATGGTACAGTGTGCAAACGGAGCATGGTTATGCTTCGTTGACAAACTTACCTCCCGCAAGGACCGGAGGGATCGGTGGGTGTACGTTAAGGTGCCGGATGACTATCCACGCCTCGCTCCTTCCGGCAGACCGGTTAATTTGCGGTGCGAGACTAAGGCGGAGCGTGACAAGTGGGTTTCATACAAGAAGCTCAAGATGGATGCCACCGTGTCTACCTTAACGCGGATGAGAAGGCGGCGATGAGGCTCTTTGAGACGGATGAGAGTGGCTGCCGAGAAGATGGATTCCCCGACGCGAGATCATTCTTCGGGATGAGCCGCTTTGCTATGTCGGTCTCATACCCGCCTAGCGCGGGGGGTGAGTGGGGTCGGTGCGAGGCCCATCATCGCTCTCAATGTTCTTGTTCTTCGAACTTTGATTTATTTCTTCCACCTAATTCCTGCTTTGTTTCCTTTGCAGACCACTTTGGGCCGGACCTGTCTGAGAATATCCTCCGGAGAATGGGGCTGCACAAAGATAAGACCGTGTCTCAATTGCATCCCAAGGCTCTAACCCATGACCGCAGGACGTCGCCGAATGAGCTTATGGACCAGCAGCTGAGACGCTTGAATGCGGTGGAAGCCCAGGCGAGGGTCATTAGTCAAGTGCCGCGCCGTACGCGAAGAACAAAGTCTTCGGCGGTGGTGGCGCCGACACCAGTTCCACCCCCCATCCCCCCCCGTCGAAAGGAGACGGTGGAGATCGTTTACATCTCTAATGGGGATGATTCTGACGAGGAGGAGGGGTCTCCCCTTGTCCGTAAGAGAAAACAGACGACCTTTACCGCTGCCGTTGCTTCTGCTGCTGACGAGGAGATGTGCCCATCGGCCAAGAAGGCCAAGCACGGTACTGATCTATCCGGTGGCTCAGATTTAGCCGGTTCATCGAGCGCCGATGACAAAGCTCTTCGGCATGTCGATGTATGTTGATACTGATGCTTTCTTTAAATTTTGTAGATCAGCCGCTGTCAGTCGCCGCTCCTGTTGAGCAGCAAGTGAGTGAGAAACCCGCGCAGGCTGATCATGACGTCGCCATTGGGTCCTCATCCCAGAAGGTTTCCCTTTCCCGACCGCAGACTAGCGATCGAAATGTCACTGTTGACCCTTCATCCCAGAAGGTTTCCCCCTCCCGGCTCGTGGCGGAAGGTGCGAGGTTGGTCGAGGAGCTGGCGAGGTGGAACGAGCTGGCCGGTGCTCGCATTATAGAGCAAGAGAAGGCCGTGGCTCAGTCCGCTCTTGAGGTTGATGTCACTAAGAAGGTGGCCGCGAAGGCGAGGCTGGATCTCCTCAATGAGCGAAGGCTTAGGGAGGACGCTGAAAAGGAGGTCCTTGCTGAGAGAGCCAAGGCCGAGGCTGCTGCGGCCGAAGCTGCAAAGTTGCTGGAGAAGTGTGACCTTGTTCAGAGGCATGCCGACCTTTATCTCCAATGAGAGGAATGAATTTAGGAGCAAGTTTCGAGATCCGGGGAAGGTGATCCGGAGCAAGGAGGCCATCATTCGGCAAAAGGAGGACGACATTGAGATGCTCCAAACCAAAATGCTCCCGACCCGTGTTCCGACTTCCGGATCCGGCCGGCAAGCAATGCCAGGGAAGTAATTGAGGAGCTTTTTCCTCTTGAAGGTTCCTTTCCGTGGGACAAATACGACAAGCTGTTTGACGATAAGCTCGAAGCTAAGGAGAAAGCCGTGGAGGAGAGGGTCAAGGAGGCGGCGAGAGTGAAGATAGAGCAAAAAGCGGCCGAGGAGGCGGCAGCTATCGCTGAGAAAGCTAAGGCGGCCAAGGCGGAAGCCGACTGGGCAAGGGCAGTTGAGGCTGCCGAGGCTAAGGCTGGGGCTGCTGAAGCTGAGGCTGCCGAGGCTAAGGCTGGGGCTGCTGAGGGAGCTACTGGGTTGCCCCTTGAAGAAGGTGCTGCTACCGCTGCTGATGGCGAGCAACGGCAGACATAGGGAGATGATATCCGTAGCCTTTTGTCTTTTGGTTTGTCCTTGTAATTTCTTGTAATTCGTTTGAACATTTTTTTAATAAGAGCTCGTTTCTTCTGCCTCCGGCCTGGCCGAGGTTTTTACCTTACCTCTTTTTCTTGCGCTAGTGTTTGAGCCTCAACTGTACTTTTAGCGCTTCTGTCTTCGTCTGGGTTGTCTCCTTACGTTATTAATTGAGTGTCTCTTTTGTTTCCGCCTCGGCTTGGCCGAGGCAGTCTAGAGCGCGTATCTCAATCGTGTTAACGCTTCTAAGGCATTTTGATTGCTTCGCGAGTATCAACTGCGATGGTCGTGATTGCCGCTCTTGTCGGTGTGACAAAGGTGAGCCGATCGCTTCTTCATGAATCTGCCGTGGCGTCTACCACTTGGAGTGACTGCGACGGCGTCCAACCTCTTGGGGTGACTGCCGTGGCATCTACTACTTGGGGTGACTGCGACGGCGCCTATTTCTTCATGAGACTGCCGTGGCGTCTACCACTTGGAGTGACTGCGACGGCGTCCAACCTCTTGGGGTGACTGCCGTGGCGTCTACTACTTGGGGTGACTGCGACGGCGCCTGTTTCTTCATGAGACTCGCCGTGGCGTCTACCACTTGGAGTGACTGCGACGGCGTCCAACCTCTTGGGGTGATTTGCCGCTACTTGGGGTGACTGCGACGGCGCTGTTTCTTCATGAGATCGCCGCTCTTGTCGGTATGACAAAGTGAGCCGACATCTCAACTTCGATAAAGACTGCCGCTCTTGTCGGTATGACAGTGTGAGTCGGCGTCTGCTGCTTTCTAGCGACTATGGGAAGAGCGAACATTTTGGTGGAAGACTTGGATGATTTTTTATTTAGGTAAAAACATGCGTCGGGGTGCCCACAGCTGTTTTGGACACCTCCGCCGCTACATAGGTTATTCCCGAGATTACCAGCGTCCTAATGGCCTGTCGAAGGCACAACGTCCTAGTCAGCCGCTAGTTACATCCATGAGGTCGCCCTCCTGTTGTAAGGATAGACCTTTCCCTTTCTCTGATTTCTTGGCCACTTTGAGGGATTGCATGTTGCATCCTCTGGCGGCTATCTGGACGTTGACCACCTCGTCATTCTCGTCTTTGGAGACGAGCTTATGCGCTTCCCCCCGGTCCGAGACATACATCAGTGTTAGGGCCCGGATGGACATTACCGCGTCAGCCTCGCTCAGGGTGACTCGGCCTATGAGAACGTTGTAGGCGGACGAGCCGTCGATGACCACGAACTCAGCTAGGACATTTTTAGCCGCATTCTTTTCGCCGAACGTCACCGGAGTCGATTGATCCCGGTGGTACCAAGCCGGCCCTAGAGAAGGCAGTATAGTGGGTTGGTGCGGGGGCTCAAGTCCTTGACTTTCGGAGGCCGAGGAAGCACTCCCTGAACATGATGTTCGTGTACGCGTCTGTGTCAATCAGGCACCTCTTGACCAGGTGGTTGGATATGTCCAAATTGACTACAAGTGGGTCGCTGTGAGGAGCGATGACTCCTTCGTAGTCCTTCCTTCCGATGGTTATATCGGGGATGTTGGAAGCGGGGATCGCTGTGTTGGGCACAAAGTTGATGGCCTGATATAGCTCGTTCAGGTGCCGTTTGTGCCCATGAGCGGACCCTCCGTTCTCGTTGCCCCCGATGACAACATGGATCACTCTTATCCGTTCGAAGACGGATTTCTTACCTGAACTGTCGGCATCAGTCTTTTGGCCTTTGGCAACGTACTTGCCGAGGCTCCCCTTCCGGATCAGCTCTTCAATGGCATTCTTTAGATGCCGGCAGTCGTTGGTTAAATGGCCGGTGTGGCCGTGGTACTCACAAAGATCGGCTCGTGTCACCGTCACTTTTTGGCTTGGGGGGTCTTTCCCACTTCTGGCCCTCGCTTTTGCTCAGGGCAAAGACCTCGGCGGCTGATACGACGAGAGGGGTCTTATCACTATACCGCCTCTGGTGGTACGTTCCCGAAATCCACCCGGCGCCTGTCGAGTCCTGTCTCCTGGCAGGTTTGTCCGACCGTGACCTATTATTCTCACGGCGTCTTTCATCGGACCGTGACCCGTTGTTGTCGCGGCGTCTCTCATCCGGGTTGTCCTCCCGGTGACTCTTCTTTTCTGAGTGCTCGGCCTCGCGGGGCCTACCCGTCTTGTGATAGTCCTCTACCTTGATGGCCTGGTCGGCCATTTTTCTAGCGGCGTCCAAGTTCAGCCCTCCGCACTTGATGAGCTCATTTTTCAAGTCTCCCCTTGGGAGGCCCTTCATCAGCGCGAAGGCCGCCAATTCGGGATTAATTTCTCGAATCTGCTGGACCTTTCCGTCGAACCTCTTCACGTAGCTTCGTAGAGACTCGCCCCCCTCCTGTTTGATAGTTAGGAGGTCCGATGTCTCCACGGCCCTTCTCTTGTTGCAAGAGTACTGGGCTAGAAAGGCGTCTCTTAGGTCGGCGTAATAGTATACCGAGCCGTCGGGAAGCCCCTTGTACCGACTTTGAGCCATCCCATGCAAAGTTGTCGGGAAGACTCGGCACCAGGACCTCATCGGGCTGTTCCCATACCGACATGTAAGACTCGAAAGCCTCGGCGTGGTCGGCTGGGATCACCGTCTCCCTTGTATGATAGAGGTGGTAACTTGAGCTTAGTTGGCACCGGACGTCTAGGACGTAGGCGTTGAGGGGCTGTCTGACCGCGTATCGAACGACGCGCGGCGATCGGCTCCTCGCATTCCTAATCCGGCTCCTCTCCTCGTAGTGGGAAGGACTTCTTCTTCGACTCGGACTTCTTCTCCAACTCTGCTGAGTCGGACTCCTCTGGTTCCTCCGGGGTAAGCCTCGTTCGTGTTGCGGGGACGCTGTCCTCCCATGAGTGCGGGAAGGACTTAGGTCTACCACGCCCACTTTGGGCTCCCCGCGACTTGGGCTGGTCGGCTTCTCCCAGTGCTCCGTTCAAATTTCTCGGAGTTACGTTTCGGGCCCTGGTCTCCTGGGCGTTTTCCGCCGCTCTTGTCGGCGTGACAGTGTGAGCAGGCGTATTACTAATTAGGTCCAGGACCATCTTTAGTTTTGCTATGTCAACCACGTGTCCCATGATGGTGACCTGGTTGGCTGGCGGCGACGTGTCCGGCATTATTGGCATGCCGAACTCCGGTTGGATTACCCCGCCGGTGGAGGGCTGCACGACTCCAGAATTGTTGAAGGTGTCATCCTGGTGGAATGGGGTTTCGTCGGTCACGACCGCGTCTTGTTGTTTTGACATCTTCTTAGCTTTTTGGGTGGGTTTTTGTTGTTTTTTTTTTTTCGTTTGGGAATGAATGTGACTAGCTTCTAGTGTCTTTTCCCACAGACGGCGCCAATTGTTCCGGGTGTAATTCCAGATCAAGTATAGTTACCACCCTTGGCTTGTTGAATGATGTCTTGAGTTGGATTCTCCTTTGGTCTCAATCGTTCCTCACGGCCTCTCCTGCAACAATGAACGAACTGAGGGCTTGGCTTTGTGCCAAGCGTACTCACTCCGACGCTCAAGTCAGTAAACTTAAGAGATAAGTTGTTACTTGGCTGAATGTGTATTGTAGAGAGATAAGGAAGATATTACCAGATGAATAGTGTATTTAGGTTGAATTGTGGATCCTTTCCTCAATGAAGGTTGAGGAGTATTTATAGGCTTTCACCTTTTGTCACGTAGTGGCCAAGTGGCCAAGTGGCTAGCAGGTGGAAAGACTGATCTACCCCTCGGCCGAGGGGCCTATGGCTGGCCGGCGGATCCTGTTGACTCGCCGCCGAGGGGTCTTGGATATGAGTACGCGGATATGTGTCCCGGTGGCGGGTTACCATGCCGAGACCGAGGCCGACAGTAGATGGTCAGACGGCTAGGGTTGCATAAGTCGTTGACTTGCTGTGGGTATCTTTGACCTTGCTCAATCATGTTGACTTGGTCACCGGTGCAGAATATGCCCCATCAATAATAATAATAATAATATTAATAATAATAATAATAATAATAATAATAATAATAATAATAATAATAATAATAATAATAATAATAATAATAATAATAATAATAATAATAATAATAATAATAATAATAATAATAATAATAATAATAATAATAATAATAATAATAATAATAATAATAATAATAATAATAATAATAATAATAATAATAATAATAATAATAATAATAATAATAATAATAATAATAATAATAATAATAATAATAATAATAATAATAATAATAATAATAATAATAATAATAATAATAATAATAATAATAATAATAATAATAATAATAACAATAATAACAATAATAACAATAATAACAATAACAACAATAATAATAACAACAATAACAATAACAATAATAACAATAATAATAATAATAATAATAATAATAATAATAATAATAATAATAATAATAATAATAATAATAATAAAAGGTCTAGGAAAACTTACCAAATCCATTACCCAGTGCCGATTTTGCAAACTTTGCATTCCTTTTCGACACACTCCCATCCACTCAGTATTTACAAGAGTCTCGTCTAAACTGTATATGAATATAATTAGAACATAAAAGTGCATCAGCAAGAAGTTCTGTGTCTGTGAGTTGACGTTGACATTGATGTTGTGACTGCCTTCTCATTTGGAACTCTGGGTCAACTGTTTCAAATCTAAAAAAATCAGGGACAAATAAAAAATTAAATTTATCAAGAACTTTACAACTTCATTAGAAAGTTATGATTATATTTACTCAAAGGAATAGAGGGATACCTCATATCAAAACTCAAAGATCCAGCTTTTGATAAGAGTTTATCCTTCAGTTTATTACCGTCGAAACAACAAATCTGAGAGCAAACTCTTGCAGCAAAAAGCATAACTTGGTTGTGCTACAAAACAAATTGGAATATATATTAAGCATTACATGTGTGTAGAAACAAATTGGAATATATGTTAAGCATTATAGAGACTTGCAAATTGATTGAATTGTATCTAGGTAGCTAGATGTATACTATATGAATCATAACTTACATCATTTAGACCCAAAGGAAAACCCTTTCTAGTGCCTCCGTACTTCTCCAACAAACGCATGAGATAAATCCCAGAATCAACTCCATCACCCATATTTGATTTCAGAATTCACTCCTCTGTCACCAGATTCTTGACGTCTTGTATAGATGGGATCTTGTTTCGGACCAAGCAATTCATAACAAATTGTACCTGCGTTTCACAAAATTGTTTAGCAAACCAAAATAAATATCACATTCAGAAAAGGACTTTACAGGTCATACCGTAGACTCAATCATTGTTGTATAATTGACAGATTTTGGCTTCATCACATACAGGATTTCCAACTTCATTGCTATGAAGTTAAAACAAAACACAAATGGTGTCTCAGAGATTATTGGAACAAAAATCTGCAATTTCATGTTTGTAAAAAGTCAGTAAACTTGCAGTTTAGAAATAATAGTAAACTGGCACATTGAATAAAAAAATAAAGTCAGAAAATTTGCGGTTTAAAACCCAATATTTACTTACGAGATTTTCTCCTGCAAAATTGTGATTAATGCCGGTAGTATGAGTAGCAATAAGGGGATCCTGGTGATTAAAAAAAATTATAAGAAAACGTAGCGGAGTATGACTGCAACAGAGATAAGCATGAGTAATTCCAAGAATATCATCAGATTATTATAAAACTTACTTCATCATCGGTTTGCGGGAAATACAACCTATACGGTGAACTGGCTGCTCTACGTGTTTCACTTTCGTTCAAAATGAAACACCAAGCATGTATGACAGATTTAGGCACTATGTCACCTGTCACTACCGTCTTCAGATCTGCCCGACTAAGTTTATGGTTATCACATTGGAATAGGATCTCACTGAATAAACATGTATCGATAAAAGTTAGTTATCACAATCATACTTTATAAACAAAAAAGTGTGTAACACAAATTCATACACAATGTTAGTAAAATCATACCTTTCATCAGATGACTCTGAAAATACATATTCCAATACATCTTTTTCAACTTTATTCAAATTCCCAGCAACTATAATACTTCTCTGAAGGAAAGGAGATCTGAAAAATTGTGATTCAACTCTCTTCCTCTTAAGCATTGCTCTTGTAATGTGCACTGGTTCTTTTGGTGGCAATGAGTAAATCGGTTCAACAACAAGTGGTTCCACAATTTCAACTCCATCTCCAAGATTTATAGCCATATCACAGAACTTTTTTAACTTATCTTCTTGTGATTGTGATTCCGAACTAAGTAATCTAAATGAAGGTGGGGTAAAATCATTATCCGATGGGAGGGAAGCTGGTGTAAACTTTGGAGGGGAGGGGTGTATAAACCGTGGAGACCGTCGAACAAATGTAGAAAATTTTTGTTTCTTCTCAAAATTCAGTGGCTCAAACTCTTGCGACTCGGAGTCCAAAACAATAGGAGAAGCTGACTTAGCTTTGGTGTTGACAGAAACAGGAACTGAAGCCGTTGCACAAGTTGGTTTGTTGATAACATTACTTGTCTCCTTTGCTGGCCGTTTTCCCAAAGCAATTTCTAGTTTAAGAAGAGCTGCCAACAACTCATCCTCATTTTTAAATTTGAGTTTACCAAACTTAGTAAGTGGATCCTGCTCCTGACTATCACCTTCATTACAAACAGCTCCATTATCTCCCACATTGTCAGCTCCTCTCTTGTTCACTTTTTCAGCTCCCTTCTCTTCCACTCTTACAGACTCATCAACTTTCTTTTCAGGAATATTCAATCCCTCTGTTGTAGGTTGTGATGAATAGGAGCAATCACTTAAAGTAGACGCGATTTGAGCCATCTGTTGTACAATCTTACTGTCAGGATAATTCATTCTAGCTTCTGCCAAAGACTTTGAGAAGCTAGAATAGGCAAGAGCAAGATTGTTTGCATCTTCTGCCAATTTCTAGAAAGTAAACATACTGCTCGGGTTACCGTCCTCCTCTACTGTCTCAGTAGCCTTCGGGTCCTCAGTAGGCTTTGGGTCCTCAGTAGCCTTTGGGTCCACTCTAGCCTTTAGGTGCTCAGTAGCCTCTGGTTCTCGAATAAAAGCCTCAGGCATATCCAATTGTATTGGGATACTAAAAGTTACATGCTGAACCGTAGCCTAGACAATGCGACATAGAACACCTCCAATACCAAACCCATCCTTCATCTCATCCTTAAGCCTAGATTTTATTCTTTCTTTCGTCCATGATGCTATTGTTGGGAATACCCGAGGGACTGAAAAATAACTGAAGGATACTCTATCAAGATAGATAAACACGAACACCATGATAAGCCCAGCAAAATTATCATTTTCAGACATTCTCCAATTTTTAACAGCTTTAATAAACTGTTGTCTGGTAAATTTACACCAGTTTAATGATTAAACAGCTGAAATATCTTCTAAACACTTCAACCCTCGTAAGCTGGCACAAGTCCCTTTTACGCCCATCAAAAATGCTGAGACAGTGAATACAATAAAGTTTCTTTTAAACTCTTCCCCTCCGTCTATTTGGCTGATTACCAGTTGTAATATATCCTTAACATCAACCTTTGTGGGATCTTTTGTATTGAATTGTGTCAACCATCTACTCTTTAACTCAACAAAGTCAACACTCCTATCAGTTGAGGAAGCTATCGTGACATCATTTGCACCCATAGGAATACCAAGTGATAAATGAACATCTTCATCCGTTATTTGAAGTTGCCCTTTCATATAGGAGCATGACGATATGTTGAATTTGGTAACTAGCCAATGTGCAAGAGCACCTGGAACCATATCTGTCCGGAGATTAAGAACACCACAAAAGCCCATGTCCTTTATATCAGCTACTTGTTTTGCACTCAAATTAGTGTTGATAAATGTCAACAACATTTTAGGTGACATACGTGTCCTCAAATAACACTGCCCCAAGCCATCATCATCTTTTAAATTCTTTTTAACATCTTTCTTGGATCGACTTCTCTTAGTAATAGCATTCTGGGTTTGTTTGATTGTACTTGCACCATCATTATGTAGCATGCATCAACTTATCCATGTGTGGTAATCTGAAAATATGATTAAAATGTGTGGTTAAAAACAAGTGTATCTATAAAGCAAAAAAATACCATTGACAAAATACATTATTCACGAATGACAAGAATTTTACATTGTAAAGAAGAAAAATGGAATACGAAGCACAAATAGCAAGCACAAATCTTCCAAGGAAGTGAGACAATGACATTTGACAGACACACGTATCAAACTTTAAATAGTGAAGCTAGCGTGCTAGACGTAAGTATCTAACTACTGTAAAGATGTATATATATAATAGACATATATAACTAGTTACTAAACACAGATGCATCTACATAAGCAACAAGAGCTATGTATCTATCCAGCGGAAAAAGGATGAAAAGACGGGACATAGATAATAAAATTACAACGTGAAACACTTTAGGGTGAACCCTCTGAAGGACCGTGATTAAACTAGAAGATTCATGCTAATATTGGATACAAAAGAAAAAAATTATATTACAATAGAGGGTACGCAAAATGTTAAACAACTTACTACATAATTATACAAAAGAAGTACATAATTATATAAAAGTTTATAACAACTACATAATTATACACAATAACTACTAAACTGCTAACAAAAGGAAAAATTTAAAAACCTTACACATATAACACCCTAAGTACACATAAACTAGCTTGGGCTATATGTCGAGCAGGAAAGGGAAATCAAAAAAAGAGAAATTTTCACGAGTAATTAGCAAATCTACAGCAATGGAAATTGCTGTGCTTCTTGTCTCAGATGGCAGAGCTCTAAGAAACAACAACACTTCGCCAATTGCAATATCATTAGGAATGTTAATATGCATATTAGGACTTTCATTTTTTGCATGGTGAAAATGGAGGATGAACTTCGCTATCATATTGTCTGTTAAAAAACATTTGCATCTTTGATAAAGGATGTTAGGACCCCTACGAGCAATCCGTACCCCATTCAAATCATTTAGTACTAAAGCCCCCAAGAATGCCATGCCAACACGAGGTGTATTTGGATGTATGAGAAAGAGTTGACACCAATTTCTACAAACCATTGCCCTATTTGCCTTATTTTCGTACAAATCAAGTCGTGTGAAGATCTCATTCACTAAATGTTGATTATTATTTTTTTTTTTTTTTTTTTGCTAAAAGGTAAGAAATTATATTAATCATGAAGAACTGCAAAACAGATACATTTTGAGTACCATACATTTTTCAGTGCAAATGCTTAAACAAGGTGCACTCTAGACAACCAACAAGTATCTTTAGCAGATATAACTTGAGGTTTACAAATATGAAAACGCTGTGAAATACTGGCCTTAATAAACTTGAAGACATTCACAACTCTCTGAACTTGTCCATTAATCCGGGCTTCATTCCTTTGAGTCCATATCTGATACCACGCAGCCAAGATAGTAATGGTACATACTTGCTTTCTAAGTTTACTCCACCTCTTGTTGGCAATACTGGCTAGAATAGAGGGACAGCTGAAATCAGCAGTCGGCCAATTGCCAAGTAACTGCAAAATCTGTTGACTGTATATACACTCAGAGAAGAGATGCACATGAGTTTCAGTCTGATTCAAGCATATACAGCATAAATCATCAATGCTGATATGCAGCTTGAACAGTTTATGTTTCAGCATCAAAGCTTCATTTGCAATTATCCAAGCGATAAAGGAATGTTTTGGTATGGCCATTGAATTCCATACAGAATTACTCCAAGAGACATGATTCCTTTTAATTCTCAACCAGTTATAGCAAGAGCTGACACTGTAACCCCCTTGACTGATACTCCAACTATGATTAACAAACCCATCCTGTATAAGATCACGAACTTGACAAATCTTCCTCCAATGCCAACTAGCAGTGGAAGTAGGTTGATGTTGATGCCAAGCCTGACCCTTACAATAAATATGATGTACCCATTGCACCCAAAGCTTGTCTGGTTTCTCTGCCAACCACCAAACAAGCTTCCCAATGATAGCTTGATTCCAAATCTGGCTTTGCTTGAGCCCTAACCCACCTTCCTTCTTAGGAACACAAACTTTTGACCAAGCAATGAAGGAAGCCCTATTATGCTCTGTGCTTCCTTCCCATAAGAAATTTCTACAAATGGCATCAACTCTGTGCAACACTTCTTTGGGAAGAACAAACATAGAAGCCCAGTAATTATAAAGAGTAGCAAGCACAGAATTCACTAGTACAAGCCTGCCTGCATAAGATAGACGTTTGGCTCCTAAACTCTTAATTCTAGCAACAATCTTGTCAATTAAGACAGCACACTTCTTCTTTTTCAGTCTTCTTGCAGTGATAGGAACCCCCAAATATTTAAATGGAAGTTTACCTTCCATAAATGTTGATTATTAAAAACATCATATTGTGCTTCATAACTTGTGCCATTGAGGGTAACTTCCTTTAACGGATCAAATGAAAACCGCATTCCCGTTTGCTTTTCAGGGACATAATTTCTAATAAACTGTTCTTTATCTTCTGCTAGAATATTAACAACACACCCATTGCACCAATTTTCCATAGATGATTATGTAGACTTAATTAAGACTAAATTATCTGCACCTACATTTTTAGCAAGTTAGTAAAAAAAGACAATTAGTTACAAACAAAGAAACTGAAAATAACTAACATGAAATTTTAATTCTGTTTCGACACAACTCCCCCACATCAGACTTATCAAAAGAATATTCAGAGATGTACAAACTATTGATAGCAGTTACATGAATCATTTTTTGTATCCAGTATAAGAAACATGTGTATTCCATAAGTGACAAATGTGCATCCTACGTCTAGGCTTAGCCAATTAAAATCTTCTAACCTAACAAAACTCGCTAAACATTAATATAATGGTGAGACATGCACAGGCTATTGCTAGCGGATACATGAATTGGTTTGTGTATCCTACAGAAGTAGCATGTGTATGCTGTAGGCAAGAGATGTATATCTAGAGGTAAAGTACAGCTATGAACACAGCAACAAATGCTAATATTGGAAGATACATAGGCTAATGCTACCGGATACATGAAGCAATTTGTGTATCCAGCGAATGTACACTCTTCCTATTCAAGGCATCTACCACCACATTAGCCTTACCCTCGTGATAGATGATCTGCATGTCATAGTCCCCAGTCAACTTCATCCACCATCTCTGTCGCATGTTTAGCTCTTTCTGTGTGTAGATATACTTTAAACTCCTATGATCTGAAAACACCTTAAAGATTTAACCCATAAAGATAGTGCCTCCAAATCTTTAGAGAACAGCTGGACCCAGCTCCAAATCATGAGTAGGATAGTTCTCCTAATACGGCTTCAGCTGCCTCGACGCATAAGCGATAACTTTCCCATTCTGCATCAATACACAACCTAAACCATTCTTTGAAGCTGTTGTGTACTTCAAAGTTCTCACATCCCTCAGGTAGAGCTAGAATATGAGTTGTGGTCAAACGCTCCATTAAGGTTCGGAACGCCGTCTCACACTCTCATCCCAATGAAATCTGGTTTCTTTCCGCATCAAAGCTGTCATAGGTATTGCGACCTTAGAAAAGTATTTCACGAACCTCTTGTAGTAGCCCGCTAAATCCAAGAAACTCCGGATCTCAGCAACATTCTTTGGTGATTCCCACTTAGTCACTGCCTCAATCTTGCTAGGATCCACCGACACACCCTCCTTTGAAATCACATGACCCAGAAAGGCCACTTTCTTCAACCAAAACTCGCACTTAGATAGCTTGGCATATAACCGATTGTCTCGTAAAATCTGCAAAACTAACCTCAGATGCTCCTCGTGCTCCTCCTTAGTCTTAGAGTAGACCAAGATGTCATCAATAAAGACGAACACAAACCTATCCATGAACGGGCCGGTTCATAAGATCCATGAAAACTGCTGGTGCATTCGTCAACCTAAAAGGCATCACTTCGTACTCATAGTGACCATATCGTGACCGAAAAGCTGTCTTAGGAATATCCTCATCTGCTATCCTTAAATGATGATAACTCTATCTCAAATCGATCTTAGAAAACACCCCTGCGCCACTTAGCTGGTCAAAAAGAGCATTAATCCTTTGCAAAGGATACCTGTTCTTCACCGTGATATGATTCGGCCCCCTATAGTCGATGCATAGCCTCATACTCCCGTCTAATAGGTCATTCAGCTGCTTCTTCAACTCCTCCAACTCTTTAGGTCCCATACGGTACGGTGCTTTAGATATAGGTCACGTCCCCGGTTTGAGCTCAACATTAAAGTCGATAACTCTCTTAGGTTGTAACCCCGGTATCTCATCTGGAAAAACATCACCAAACTCCCCAACCACAGGTATGTCAGATGCCGACGGCTCCTCCATACGCATATCCCTCACTTGAGAAAGGATCAAAGGACACTTCTTCCTCAAACATGACTTTAGAGTCATTACCGCTATAAACTTAAGCTTAGGTATCACCACGAACCCCCTATATGATACCTTCACACCCTTAGGCCCCTTTAAAGATACCCTCTTTTGTCTGCTATCTATCTTAGCATCATACTTGCCTAACCAGTCCATCCCAACGATGACCTCGAACCCATCCATAGGAAACTCTAACAAGTTAACCGGTAAGTCTACCTCCCCCACCAACATGGATACATCTCTATAAACCTTAGAACATGACACCGACTCCTCTAAAGGTATAAACACACTATCTTTTACAAGCTCATACTCTCCCAAACCCATAGCTACGGCATGACTCATAGACACAAAAGAGTGGGTTGCCCTCGAATCAAACAGGATAAAAGATGGCGTATTATGAACAAGAAAAGTACCGGCAACAACATGAGCATTGTTCTCCGCCACCTGCTTGCCCATCGTAAAGAGCTTCCCACTACTTTTCTGACCTCCACCCTGGACCGAGGTAGTCGACGTAGTCGGCTTGGCTGTCGAGTTCTGCGTCACACTGTTGTTTGGACGCTAATAAGACCCTCCGTTATTGCGGTTGTAGCTACCATTGTTGTTGTTCTGCCCTCCGCGATTACCCCACGACCCAGATGGCTTGTTGCTAGCAAAGCTTTGGTTTAGAGCCTGAAAGTTCCCCTGGTAAGTCCCTGGAAAGCCTCATCCTCCTCCTCTAGAACTAGTGCACTCATGCCTCTTAGACCCACTCCGCCACAGTTAAAGCATGTAAGGTTGGAGTTATCACTAGTACTTCGATCGCCTCCTCTTCCCCAAGCCCGATATCCCCTTGTATACCCAGACCTTCCAGAAAAGGCCCTAGCCTGACCGTGATTGCCCCTCTTGTGGTCCAACTGGTTGTCACTCTCACTCTCCGCCTTTCTCCTCTCATCATTCCTTTCCTTAGCCTCCTTCGCCAAGTCCACTAACCTCTCAGCATGCCCAGCTTGTGCATATACCTCTTTCAGATCGGTTAGTACCCCAGCTGGTAGTATATCCATGATCTTCGGGGCCAACCCCTTTTCAAAGCGAAGAGCTAAACCTCGTTGACTCATCTGCATATCCTCTATGTAGCATGACAACTCTAGGAACCGGTGAGAGTACTCCGTGATGGTCATATCATCAGCATGGTGAAAGAATCGAACTCAGCTCTCAGCTTGTGACGAATGTGCTCCGGCACAAAATGCTCCCTCATAGCGCTCTTGAAGCCTGGCTTTGGGATAGCGTCATACCCCTGATCCTTATAATATGCCCTATCATCCTCCCTCACGTTCTGCCACCAGACCCCAGCCTCATTCCTTAGGTAGAACGCAACCTGTTCTACCATCACGACCTCTAGAAGACTCTCCATCTCGCGGTGCCAATTGTCGAGCAGTTTTGGCTCACCGGTGCCCTCATAAGTATAGGGGTGGAAGCGAGAAATGGTGGTGCTTAGTTGGGATGCGTCCACCAGTTTCTCACCTCTCTTACCCATGTTCTTGAGTGCCTCCATGAGCGCATCTTGCTGCTCAATCATACGGGCAATATCATCCACAGTCATCTGGGTGGCTTGGATATATGCAGCTGACCTCTTTGGCGGCATTTTGAGCTGATATAACCAAGGAAACGTAAGCACATAGCCTACGGCACGAGTCAACTCGGTGGGAGAACTCGAACAAGGCAGTAGACGATGAAGCGTCGGAAGTTGTCGGAGCAATGACGGACCTTTCGGTGGTGATGGCGTAGTGCATGGTCGGTTTGAGAGAAACAACGTTTGTTTGATGGGGTGGTTATGGTAATGGTGGTTTTGTAGTTTGGAGAGTGAGGGTAGCATCCATGGTGTCGGTCTTAATCGATCATCTCACAAAATGTTGATTATAGAAAACTTACCAGTTTTATGTTCTTTGTGTCGGCATAAGATCTCAGCCATCTATTTGCTATCATCTAATGGTTGAGATTTTCCAAACTCACAACTCACCATAAGAACCAAACTCATGAGATCCCGCATATATATATATATATATATATATATATATATATAATCAGGATCCTGTACGAACCAAATTATACTGCGAACCGTACGATCACTCACAATCCCTCATTAGACTCCCGATAATAGCAAGGACGACTTCTCTGTCATCACCGACCACCGCTCCCCGACGGCGACATCACCGACGACCGCTCGTGACGGCAATGGTGGAGACTTGATCTCCTATTGCCTTCCGACGGTGACGTTTCTGTCCTGCCATAACCCTAATTTCTTCATTTTATGTTTGTTTATGTTTCAGCTGATTTCTATTTTTGATTTTTGATCTTTATTAAGCTGCAAATATTGATTATTGAAGCTCAAACGTATATAATTAATGTTTTAATTGCTATGATTATCTGTTGTGTTATGTTGTCATGTGTTTTGAGGATATGCGATTCATTTTCTGGTTGTCGTACTGGTGTGAGTTCTGTTGACTGGTATGCTCAGTTGTGCTGTGTTTATTGGTGTATTTTTAAGTCTAGCTACACGTCTCTTACTTAAAGGATACACATGCTACTTCTATAGGATCCACACAACTGTGTCATGTATGCAGTAGCAGTAGCTTGTGTATGTCCCACCATTAATATTAATGTTCGCGATTTTGTGCTGGGTCATAATTCAGAAGAGTCTAACGTTTTGGGCTAAGTCCACAATTAGGATGCCATCTTAGGTCTTTGTTATTCTGGATACACATTTGTCACTTACGGAATATACATGCTATAGAAATCGATGAGTCAATGTCTACCGCCGACGAGTTGTTCCTCAACGGTCAGATCCGTCAAGCTCTTCGCTCATCTTAGTACTAATCAAGACGATGTAATCAGAATTCCTAGGGAATTGAGATTATGAAGCAAATCAGGACGGAGAAGTCGATCAAATGTTTCTTTACTGTTGTTTCTGTACTCAGTCGGACTCACATCTGCGTTTATCTTCCTCTCGACGCGGTTTCCATGGCTGCTTCTAGCAAGTTATAATATAATCATTTTATTTAACTAAATGTGATTATTTTATTCGAATTGTGGCTTAATGTTGAGTTCAGCTACCATTTCTCGTCTATATTTCAGCAAATTTACAGCAAACAAGTGTTCAACTGTCTCTACTGGATAATCTGTTCCTCTGAGACGCACTTCCAGATTAGCTGCATAAGCAGCTCTTTTATGATGATGAACAGTAAGTAATTGCTCACTTCTCTTTTAAAATTCAATTGTTTATATGAATCGAATTTAATTGGTTTACCTCCTTTTCCGCGTCATTGCTCATGATTCAAATCGTTTTGATTTCTAATTATGCGTGATGTTTGAAAAGAGTTCAAAAGAGATAGCAATGGATAGAATTAGGAAGATTATGTCATAATTTGGACGAAATTAGTAAAACTTAGGCGATATAATAAATTAAGGGTATGATCTAATTTTGTTTTTATTTTCAAGTTTGTGATGTTAAATCAGTAGATGAGACTGAGAAGACTGCTAGTGTCGCTAATAAGACGGAAATAGATCTTCTGGATACATTTGAGGGCAGTCTAAAGAAGAGTATGTCTTCTGATGGATCATGGAAGCGGATATTTTATATTTGTTTGGGTGTTCGTATGGTTAATTCGTTACTGGTGCAGACATATTTTAACCCGGATGAACATTGGCAGTCCCTTGAAGTTGCACATCGTCTTGTTTTTGGGTATGTAGTTTTGGTTAGAAGTTCCAGTGAGTCTTATGTGAGACGGTCTTGGACGCGAGACCAACCTAAACACTTAATTACTGCTCGGTTAACTATATATTTTATAGTTGATCTCACATGTGAGTCCCTCTCATATATGTTTTTTGTTCGCTAGAATAACAGCACAATAACACGTGGTAAAAAAAGAGTAAAAAAATCATAGTAAAAAAAATAAAAGTGACACCGGAATAACATCACAATAACACCAGAATAACAATAACACTAGAATAACAACACAATAACATGTGGTAAAAAAAGAGTAAAAAAATCAAAATTGTAAAAAAAATCAAAGTGACACCGGAATAACATCACAATAACACCAGAATAACAATAACACTAGAATAACAGCATAATAACATGTGGTAAAAAAAGAGTAAAAAAATCAAAGTAGTAAAAAAAATCAAAGTGACACCGGAATAACATCACAATAACACCAGAATAACAATAACACTAGAATAACAACACAATAACATGTGGTAAAAAAAAAAGAGAAAAAAAATCAATGTAGTTAAAAAAAATCAAAGTGACACCGAAATAACATCACAATAACACCAGAATAACAGCACAATAACAAGCGGTAAAAAAAGAGTAAAAAAATCAAAGTAGTAAAAAAAAATCAAACTAGTAAAAAAATCAAAGTGACACCGGAATAACATCACAATAACAGCATAATAACACGTGGTAAAAAAAGAAGAAAAAAATCAAAGTAACAGCGGAATAACATCACAATAACAGCGGAATAACAATAACAGCACAATAACATGTGGTAAAAAAAAGAGAAAAAAAATCAAAGTCGTAAAAAAAATTAAAGTAAAAAAAAAAAGCACAATAACAGCATAATAACACGAGGTAAAAAAATAAGAGTAAAAAAAATTCAAGTAAAAAAAAATCTGGTACAAAAAGAAAAAGAAAAAAACACAATGAGAAAACTAGAGAAAAACATAAGAGAGAAAAAAAAAATCAAAGTTGTAAAAAAAAAAAAAGCATAATAACACGAGGTAAAAAAAAGGAGATAAAAAAAATTAAAGTAAAAAAAAAGAGTAGCACTAGAAAAAAGAGAAAATAAGTAAATGACAGTGATTTTATATGACAGGTAAGATAGATCTTGGTCATTCATCTCTAATATAATCTAGTGGCTGAGATTTCCAAGCACAAACTCACAACTCACCATAGGAAACAATACTCACAAGAACCTATATATATATATATATATATATATATATATATATATATATATATATATATATATTCGGGATCATATGAGAACTACTAGGATGATGAGAACCATGAGAACCACTAATAATACTACTAATACTAATATAAGTAATTAATAACAATAATAATAATAATTTTACGTTGCTCACCCCCAAACCCTTGAATCTCAATCATTCCCCATTTTCACTTTCTCACTCATCTTCTTCTCTCTCTCTTCGACCATCATCATCTCCGTCGCCATTTCCGATCAACTTCTCCGACTCCGATCATCACTCTCCTACCTTCATCGTCTCCGATCATCACTCTCCGATCATCTGCTTCTCAAATTACGGTTCAATTCATTCATCACCAGCATTTTCGCGAGATTTATCAATCTCATTCCTACAAATTAAGGTAATATGCTTATCAAATTAATGGCTATTCCACTCTAATTTTATCATACATGTATTTTTCCCCCGACATTCATCAATTCCTATCCAGCTATTAACCCTAATTTGCAGTAATTTCCCTAATTAAGGTCTTTCATTGTTATTCTATGACGAATTCTTAGATTTCTAGTCTTATTTTCGACTGCATGTTCGAGTTTTTGTTCTACGTTTCAAAAATGTGGAATTTAGATGATCTCTGGATTATTAATGATCTATATTGCTAAGATCTGTCAATTTGCTTGATGATTTCGGATGTTTGCTATAGGTTTAGGTTCTACGGATTATAATTTCCGAGTGTCTAGCATGGTAATCTGATTGTGTCACCAATTCGCATTGAATTTATTTTGAATCAAATTTGTACATTTTTCAAGTCTTTCTGCAGCAACATCAGATTGTGTCAAGAGTCAAGACTATGGATTTAACTCATTTGCATAGAAATTCATAGTTTATATGTTGCTTATAGTTTAGTGAGTTCTGCATTTTTGTTCTGATTGCATGTTCAAGTAATTTTTTATAATTGAATTTGCGGATTTGTGATGATCTTTTGGTTTTAATGATCTGTATTGCTCGGATCTAAAAAAATAGTCCAGCTGGTAGTTGCTTGATGTTTTCAGCTTTTTTTAGCCAATTAGGCTTAGGTTTTAGGATACCCGTCCTCTGCACATGCATGAAATAAGGTCCAGTGTGCATGAAATAGGGTTCAATGTGTATCAAATAAGGTTTGTTTTTTGGTGTAAGGTAATTATATATTAAGCTCAAAATTTGGTACATCGGTCCAGACCCCCTTCAAGGGTATACAAAAAATCTATCTCAATATAAAAGCTATGGTATTATAAACATGACAATTTCCATCTATCTGTAAATGTTGCGAATACTATGAAGCCACTCAGTTTCTTTAGGTCGAAGAGGTTGTTTGTTCTTGCTCTCAAATATTTGGACCACACTCCTGATAATTGCTATGATCCGAGGTCGAGGTTGTTGTAGGTAAAGTTGATGTAGTGCATTGTTGCGTGCTTGCCAAATATCGTAAATTAACCCTACATGACATGCTAAAATTACTTGTCTCTGCATTTTGCTCCTTCCTCTGTTGCTTTTCATCCACTGAGGCATATTACCATGGCTGAAATCCACTTTTAACAGTTGTTGCATAATGGCGACACAAAGCTTCGTGTAGTTGCAGTGGTAAAACAAGTGATCATGAGACTCACTATCATTCTGGCACAAATCAAATAAGGTTCTGTCTGCATCAAATAAGGTGTCACTTTAAAATTAGCAGTTGGTCCATTGTCAAGAAGGTGTCAATACTTAATTAGTAGTTGGCCCTTGGCTCGGAAAATCTGCATATTTTGTTTACATTTTAATGCTCTCGATTGTGCATTGGCCGAAATTTCTATTTTCACCCGTGATAACATCAGTCAATGCATTCACAGATATGAGGCGAAAGACTGTTGCAAGGAAGAAAAAAAACACCAGTAATAAAAACACCAATAAAAGGAGCTAGATCGGTGAAAGGTTATTTCCCACCAAACCCAACAAATTCAAGCATAAATGATGCTGTTGACCAAAGTACGTTGAGTAAGAAAATCTTCATAGCTTCGTCTGTTTTTTGTGTTTCATCCCTTACCCCAAAGTAATGATAGACTACATTTTAATGCTCTTTTTAAACTTGGATGCAATACCTGTACTGCATGCTTAATGTGATATTACCTGAATTTATCTTAGTGCTTTTCTGCATGCTTAATGTGATATGTCAAATGACGGAATGCTTGCACTCTTTTCCTTACTAGTTTCTATTTCTGCTTTTTTCATTCGAGAGATCAATTTGTGATGCTTGTAGGTCATTCTCTTCTTGGTCAATTACTTATACACAGCCAAGTATGGTCAATTGGTGCAAGGGGTGGGTAGTTAATATTATTGCAGAAGATAAAGCACTTTTTGCCGAAAATTACGTAAGAGAAAAAGAAAAAAAGAGGCTATGAGTTTGCCATTTGATCCCTTCGTCAAAGTTCAGCTCACTGACAACCGTTATCAAGCCCAACTTGATGATGTTTTCAATAATCAAGATCTAGTGGCTAACATATTTAACCGAGTCAATTGTTACGAAGATAAGGCAAACATGGCGTTGGCCTGTAGGAATTGGTCTCAGCTTTTCCTCATACACCCAAGTGCACCTCGCATTGAACATGCATATGGCCTTTCTCTATGGACCAATGATATCAATGGTGTAAGAATTATTCGTAGGGGTCCTAGAATAATTTATAAAAGATGCAAATGCTTTATGACTGAAGATTTGGCAGCTAAACTGCTCCTGCATCACCAACAAGAGAAAAAATCTTTTCAAAGAGAATACCTTAACGCTCTTGATGATGCTGAACGCGCACATGTGAATGAGTTGCTTTATGTTTTAGCTACGCCATCTCCAGCACCTGACATAGCAGTTGCCATTTCAACAGAGTTAACAACTCGGGCAACTTTCCCTTTTTTATGGTTTTTTCCTCGATAAATAACTCAACTGCTCAAGTTTGTACCACTTTTTGGCATTTTGATATATGTGTATTTAGGCCTTTAACCGTTCAGGTGTTAAAGTTACCCTATTTTCAGTCTTTTGTAGTACACTTGTATAATTCCATGTATTAAGCCACCCTTGTATAATTATGTACTCGGCTTTTTTTCATTTTGGATGTTGTAAAACTTTGTCATGTATGGATGATGTGTTTTATTAATGAAGTTTCTTTTCCTTATTTTGTCAATCTTCGAGCTTTCATTGTTTCAAAATTACATGTTTAATTGTAAACGTAGAGGGTTTGGGGTACAATTGACTTCTGAATTCATAGAACAGCCTTATAGATGCATAAAAAAAAATCTATTTACATTAAATAACCCTGTATATGCATGAAACAAGCTGCCTTCTTGATGCTACGTACTTTGACAGATAATCCTCCCAAACTAAGTACCACAGCTGTAAGACCAGAATAAATTCCTCCGCGTCGAGAGAGTCCGCGTATCCAACCAAAAGTTACCGAGCAAGTAACACCAGATATGCTTTCTAGTAACAACAATGGTGAGGGTTTACCCTTTTCTATCCCTTCTAATGATTTCCAGTCCATGTCGTTTATTCCAATATTAATGGTGATGGTTTGGGGTGCAATACCCTTATGAATGCATCAAGTAGCCCTGTAAATGCATCAAAAAGCAATCCATATGCATTAACCAACCCTGCCTTGTGGTTTTCTTCCCGTTCGAATGACAATAACAAAGGAAAAGGTTTAGGTTTGGACTAGGCAGACCCGCGGTAGCGGTTCGCCTAATCCAACCCTAAACCCTTTTCCCGTCCCGTTTTGGGATACCCGGGTCCCTATTTTTAATCCCAGTCCCAATAAAGGGGTTCACTCTGCCCCTCTAGGGTATCTTTAGGTTTTCCTCCCTTTCGAATGACAATAGCAAGGGAAAGGGTTTAGGGTTGGATTAGGCGAACCCGTGGTAGCAGTCCGCCTAATCCAACCCTAAACCCTTTCCCGTCCCGTGTTAGGATACCCGGGCCCCTATTTTTAATCCCGTCCTGCTTTAGGATACCCGGTCCAATAGACTTAATAATGGCTAGGGTTTGGGGTCCAATAGTCTTAAGAATGCATGACTTGTAGATGCATCAAAAAGCAATCTATGTGCATTAACCAAGACGGTATATGCATGAAATAAACTGCCTTTCTGATTCTCATTACCGGTGGGATTGGGGTGCAATTGACTTATGAATGTATGGCGTAATCTTGTAGATGCATCAAAAAATACTCTATGTGCATTAAACAACCCTGTATATGCATGAAATAAGCTGTCTTCCTGAAGCTAATCACTGTTCGGTTTGGGGTGCAACAGTCTTATGAATTAATGGACCAACCTTGTATATGAATCAAATAACTATCTATGTGCATTAAACAACTTTGTATATACATGAAATAGGCTGCCTTATTGATGCTAACTACTTTGACAGATAATCCTCCCAAACCAAATACTGCAGCAGCAGAGGCAGAACAAATTTCACCGCGTCGACGGAGTCCGCGTATTAAACCCAAGGCTCACAAGGAAGTCCCACCAGATTTGCCTCCTAACAAGAACAAGAGGAAGGCTCCAGAAACAAGCAAAGGGCCAACGCAAACTACAAAAAGAAGAAAGCGTTCTGAAATGTATAAGCCTCTCCTCACTCGGATGAGTCCTTCCTTGATCACTAATTTCATGAAGTTGGGCCCATCCGAAAAGCAAATTGAAGTCATCCACGGTATGGGGTTTGGAGGTTTGTTACAGCTTAAGTCAGAAGAAATCAATGGCTATTTGGCCAGATGGATTGTCGAGACGTTTAATCCGTTCAACTGTTCATTAATGAACCGCGATCTGGTTATCTCGGATGAGGATGTCCACGTTACAACTGGACTTCCTACGGGACCGATTGACATTGTTACAGCTGGAATGTTCTGTAAGGAAAAGGAGTACACAAAGTTTGTCAAGAGGTATAAGGCTCAGTTTACCACCTCAGATATTACGAAAAAGGTTCTCTTAGATAAGATGATGGAGCAACAGGATGGTGGAGACGATTTCAAGAGCAATTTCCTCATCTATATCGTCAATGTTCTCTTGATGGGGGTAGTAAGTGATCATCCTAGCCCTCGGATATTAAGCTCCCTTTCAAATCTCTCTGATGTCCCTACCATGAATTGGTGCAAATTTGCACGGTCGCATATGAGCAGCAACGTCATGTCGTGGGAGGCGGCTGTAGCTAATTCCCCTAAAACTTATTTTAAGGGACCGATTCTGATTTTCTAGATTATCTACTTAGATAAATGTGTTTTCATGACGAGAACGGTGCGTCGATCATTTCCCTTATTAGAGAATTGGACGGATGAGAAAATTAGAGAAAGGGTTAAGTTGGAGAAGCATAAGGGGGCAGCTTTGGCAAGGGCTCTGTTGAACCCATATTTGCTTATGTTGCACCTAAACTTGAACGTGAACGTGAACCTGAACCTGAACCTCAACCTAAACCTTAACCTGAACCTCAACCTTAACCTGAACTTGAAGCTGAACCGGTTGATGAGAGGAAAGAATACATCAAGGTTTTGGCGGGCACATCCATTCGACTTGTAGACATTTATGGTGACTTTACCAAAGCAGTTAAAAATGCTAAGTGTAAGGCTCCCGCTTTTTCGGCTGTCACGCAAATGTCAAAGTTGGCAGATTGTTTATTTGAAGGATTTTCCCTTTCACGACAGAGTACAGAAGAAGGTGAAAGAGAAGGTGTTGAATGTGAAAGGAAAGGTGCTACCAAGGAGAAGATGGAGGAGGATGAAGTGTAGGAGGACAAGGAGAAAGATCAGAATGAATTGAAGGAGAGAAAGGAGGAGGGGGCAGTGGAAGAGGAGTTGAAGAAGGATAGGGGTAAAGTGGTGGAGGAGTTGAAGAAGGAGGACTTTGACACGAGTTCTGTAGATGATGCATTTCTAAACAATCCCGCTGTCATTGCTGAATTAGAAGGGATCCTTAATGATGTATACACTCATATTGGCAAGGTGTTTGATTCACATCATGAAAATTTGTTGAAGGAAAAAAAGAAAAAGGGAAAAAGGGAAAAGGCGCTTCTGGAAGGACCGTCTTTCAGGCTTTTTAGTGGTGATGATGCACCATATAACTCTCAAGAGTTCCTTGAGTCCAGGTTACAGGCTGCTTCAAGTGTTACTCATGCAAGCACAACAACTACGCCATCTGTTCCAGTAGTTTGTCCTTTATCGCCAATATCGCCAATTCTGATCTCGTCCCAACCATCCCAACCATCACCTGTAGTTATCTCCTCTCAAGTATCGTTGGATTAATCGCCAATTGCGCCCTCTTCTCCAACTACCCGCTCAGATTATGCCATTGAGAGTCGGCAACATAAGAGGCAGGTAGCGAATGATTACCGGTCACCTTTCTTTATCAGAGACGTGGACATGGTTCGTGACTTGAGTCGGTCGGAAAAAGTGGCAGGAGACTAGCATTTTCAGAGAACTTAGACGAAGAGTACTTATCACTCACCTATATTTTTTTAATCTTATTCGACATATATGTATTATATTTTCCTTGTATAACACTAAGGTTTCATGTTATCATAACTATATAGGGAGGTTTTGTTTAGCTGTACGGGCAAGACTCTCACACGAAGTCATATGAAAAGTTTGCTTCTTCATCGTCGAGTTCATACAAATGTCATTTCTGTGTGGTGTGATTATTTGAATGAGGGAAATATATTCCGAGATCGTAAATGCCTTTGCCGTCTATTTATCACAGAGACAACTGACGTAAGTTTTCCATGGTTGTTATCAACCTTGGGCTGCAATAGACTTTTGAATGCATGAAGTAACCTTGTAGATGCATGAAACATCAATCTAGGTGCATTAAACAACACTAAACATGCATGAAATAAGTGTCCAATTATTACAGGTCTTTATTCTCTAATACGGGTCACCTAATTTAATGAACAGATTGACTCATTGGATGTCAACTTTGCAGACGTGGAGTTCGTAAGTCCTTCAAGATTTTTACATTACCATGGCTGTTCTCAACTAAGCGTCTTTCTTTTCATTTTCGTCTTTCTTTTAATTGTTGTCATTGTTTTTAATGTCATACAGGTCTTAATTCCTATTGTTACACCCTTGCCATTTGTTTTCTATTACCATGTTAGTAAGAAGATGTTAGAAGTGATGCACTTGATGCCTCCGTCAACTGACTATTCTCGCCATGTTAGACCTGTGGTATATCTTCAGATCTTTTGGCAATAAAGTGCCTGATTTTCGTCTAATTTTTGCGCGAGATTATTTACCTGTCATTATTTTTCCTTTATCAGAAGAACTTGTTGAGTACGCTTTCAAGTAAGATTCTAAAGCTGGTGTCTTCATCGCTTTTAATTCCTAAGTTGTATCTTCCGCACGTTGTCTTAGATATCGAGCATGATATTAGAATCTACCTCATGCGTCATATGGAGATGTACAATGGGGTTAAGGGACGCTTAGGTTCAAATGTGGGTCTAAAGGGAGTAAGTCCGTATTATTTAATTCAACTTTTCCTTGTATGTGCATTAACTATGAAAGCACTGATGTTGATTTCTTTTCTTGTTATTCTTCAGAGAGTTGATGTTAAACATTATGTTGTGAGGGTTTGCAATGAAATTCAAACTTGGAGATACAACTCTTACAAACTTCAAGTGACGGCTGTAGCAAAGGCTTACAAGAATCGCGGTCAGATTCGGTAATGTGAAATCTTAAGTAGCTTTGTTTTCCGTTTTTCCTTTTTCCTTTTTCCTTTTCCCCTGTTAATCAACGAGCCTTTATTTTCTCCTTTTCCCCAATAATCAAGCGTCACACGATGATTTATCATATACAGATGCACACTTGATCAATTATATTCGGAAAAATGGGGAAATAAGGAGTAAGTTCTAACTAACCATACAACTTTTTTTAAACTTCGTTTTTTGTCCACTCTTTGTTGTTCCGTGTTTTCTAATTACAACATGTGCATCATTAGTGAGGTCGTTGTAGAAACCAATTGGTTGCAAGTAACCCAAGGCGCATTGCAGACCTTGCTGCCAGGAAATTGGCTAATGAATATGGTTATTGATGCCGTTGGTATTCGTACTACAGTCGAAAACCCAAGTGTTATGTATTTTCCGACAATAATAAAGGTACTCATATTCCTTATTGAGTCAAATGCTTGTTTTTGGTTTTTGAAGCTACAAAGAATTTTGACAAATGTTCTCAAATTTCTGGGAGTTGTCGGTAAAAAAGGGGTTTCGAGGTCAATACGTCCTACTTGACTACTTGCCCCTCAATCTAAACACAACCCAACTGGTAAATAAACATTCTCTTACTTTTTTTTTCCATGCACTTTTTTTTCAATGCACTTTTTTTTTCATTTGAAGTCGATACATCCTACTTGACTACTTTATAATATTTCGGGCTTTTTTTCCTTATTGTGTAGAGAGATCACATTGGTTTGCATGTGTTGTTGACTTTGGGAAAATGATGAACTTCATACTCGACTCCAGCCTGCCCAGGCACCCTGAAGTCAGACAAAAATTTTTAGTTGAACATGTATGATTTATTAGTTTTTTGCACAAAAACATGTTCCCCCTTACTTATTATATCCGGAAGGCTGCTCAACAGTTTTTGACTGCCCAAAATGCATTGTCGAATTAAAATACTGTTGCTGATCTTTATGTGCATGAAATACCCTTGTATGTCCATGAAATAACCTTCAGCGTGCATGAAATACTCTTTTAGCCTTGGAATAGCATTGGCATTTATTTTTTGAAAGTTATGTCGGCACATTTAGCTGAGATTTTATTCAACGAGTTTATTCAATTGTAAATATGATATACAGAAGGCATCTCAATGGTTTTCGACTTTCCAAAATGAATTGTTGGATAAGAATATTGTTGGCAATCTTTATGAGCACGAAATAACCT
Organism: Silene latifolia; assembly: GCF_048544455.1. NCBI lineage: Eukaryota > Viridiplantae > Streptophyta > Magnoliopsida > Caryophyllales > Caryophyllaceae > Silene > Silene latifolia. The sequence continues at coordinate 97,491,386 of NC_133526.1, forward strand.
TGTCTGTGCATGACATAACCTTGTATGTGCATTAAATACCCTTATACCACAATCACAATCCATCACTGTCTTGTTTTTGTATAGTTCCTGCTTGCTTTGGAGATCATCGCAAGAGACTCTCCGAGATACACAAGGTTGTTGGAGATCAAAACTTTTCAGTGGGAGGTTGTGCAAGTGCCTCGACAAAAGAACGGGTACTCTTGTGGAGTTTATTTGTTGAAGTGGCTAGAAAATTTGTGTGATCAAGCATCATGGACTGATGAGCGTTCTTACGAGGTATAAATTTTTCAAACTTTTGTAAACATTATTCAGTATATTTTATTTCAAACCTTTCAATATTTGTTGTCAAATGAAATTTATATGTAGGATTTGGATGAATATGCTACGAGTATGATTGCACGTCTCATCAAATGGAAGCGAAACACGAGAAACGTAAATATCAAGAACTTTCGAATGCCTAACTTTAATCTTCTTTTCATTAGAATCTGTCTCGGAGTAACTTTTACGTAACAGTATCCCCCCCCTGTTGGGGACACTTTGGAGGCCTGATTCAAAAATATCGACGACGCTTTAGTAATTATCGACGACGTTTTTCATAAAAAAGACGTCGACTACCCCTACTCTCTCACTAACATACTAACTATCCTCTCTAATTCAAAAAAAAAACCCAAACAATATACTCACCCATCCACCAATTAACCACCACCACCACCACTACACGCCACCACACCACACCACCACACTGCCTGCCGGCCGCCACCTCACGCTGCCACCAGCCGTTCATTGGACCGACCACCACGACATCCACTACTTCCACCACCACCATAACAAGTAAGTTTCAATTTTTTAAATTTTTTTTTTGTTAAAGTTAGCTAAATCATTGTTTTTAATTGTTTGTTTTCCTTTCCCTTCCCTTATTGTTGTTGTTAATTGATTATATGACTTTAATTTTGTTTTGTAATTGAATTAGTTAGTAAATTAGGTTATGTGTTAGGTTTTTATTAAAATTAATTGAATTAGTTTAGAAATTGTTAGTTTTTTCTTGTAAAATTCATGTTAATTAGTTGTTATTATATAAATTTTATTATTGTTAGATGTTGTTTGCGAAATAGACTTGATTTTGAGTCGATTTTTGATGTTGTTAAATCGGATTGGGAGTGATTTAGGGGTCGATTTGGGGGCGAGACCATGGTAAACGGTCGGAATTCACGTTTGGCCATGGTCTGAACGTGCAATTTTCACGTTTGGCTGCGGTCAAACATGGGTTTCTCACGTTTGGCCGTGATCAAACAACCAGATTTTATGTTTGGCCGCGGTAAAAAAAAAATCGTTTATCCATGGTAAAAAAAAAACGTTTGGCCATGGTAAAAAAAAAATTACGTTTGACAACGGTCAAACAAGGAGTTTTTTTGTTCGTCCGTGGTCAAACAAGGGGCTATTTTGTTCGTCCGTGGTAAATTAATTTTTTTAAAAAAAAAACCGTATTTTTTGCAATTATTTGCCGATTTTTGTTACTTTATATGTTTTTTAGTCGATTAACGTGTTTTCTAACAACTTTTATTTTCTTAATGCAGATGGCAGATCGAAATGAGAGAGGAAAGGCCATCATGTATGTTCCGCCCCCGCCTAACGTACACGACCGTACCGCTGGGCGGTTTGTTACGGGCTCGAAGCGTCGTTTGCGAGTTAAGAAGGCCCACAAAGAGCCACCGCCACTTCGAGAGACGTCTCGAATGGTTATGATGCCTACTCCCGGTCACGTCGGTAGTGAGTCGGTGGAGGCGAGGTCACGGGAAGTTGCTGGTAGTTACCAGCATGATAGAGAGGATGAGCCGTCGGATGACGGTTCTGAGGAGGAGGAGGAGGATGCTGGAGAGTATCGGGTCAAAGAGAATCCGCCACCGCAGAGAGTGTTAAGTCTGAGGTTGGGCCGGGATAGTAGAGGATGTTATTCGAGTGTTAGAGAGACGTCCTCTAGCACCGATAGGTCGAGGAGGCCAATGAGGGATAGTTCTTGGATCCTGAGAGAGCCCGTTCCTGGTGGTCCTAGGAACCCCGGCACCCTACGGGGTTTTGGTGGTCACGTTGCGTTCAACTGTTGGTCGGACCCTAACCCGGAGAATATGAGGTCGTGGATCAAGCTCTACGAGAGGCCGAAAGCTGCGAGGGAGATTAGGCAGATGTGTCTCAGTGAGGCTGTTGCAGGTAGGGTACAGGCGAGCGGGCTTGGAGTTTTGAGGGAGTGTTTTACCACCGGTCTAGATGATAACCTCCTTAGTGTTTTATCAAGAGGTGGCACCCGGATACTAACAATTTCCATATGCCTTTTGGAGAGATTAGTATCATGCTCCATGATGTCCAGCACAATCTTGGGATACCTGTTAGTGGTGATCGGGTGCTTGTGGACGGTTTAAGCGAGGCTGATGATAGTTGTCTAAGGGGCAAGATTGCGAGGTTTTATGGTGTTTCTGAGTTCGATGTTGTACCACCGTGCTACAAGAATGGCGGTTTACTTACATCGGACTTGAGGAATGTTATTTACCTAGGGAACAAGCATGGCTCATTACGGGATTACCTCTTGATTTTACTGGGTCATACTATTTTCATGGATAAGAGTGGTGATAGGGTGTCCGCTCAGTTGTTTCCCTTGTTTGATAGTCTTGATCGGGTTAGTTCATATGCTTGGGGTGCGACTTGTTTGGCTTACTTGTACCGACAGTTAGGGATAGCATCGCGCCGAGATAGTACTGGTGTTAGTAGGTGTCTACCGTTACTCCAGGCATGGATATACGAGTACTTTCCCAGGTTCCGACCCGGCGGTGGTTTCTTTTTTTAGGACCGTCCTCCTGTTCAGGCTTGGGCCAGCTTGCCTCGGGGTAAGGGCGATTCTCATACTTTTCAGCTGTATCGTCATAGTTTGGACGATCTTAGGTCGGAGCATGTCCGATGGTTTCCCTACGGGAACCGTCCCCAGGGAGCTTACATAGTATCGCTTTACTCAAGTTTTATCAGGCATCTTGATATAGTAGAGCCGTACCAGCCGGATCGGTGCATGCGTCAGTTTGGGTATATTCAGGGTATCCCGGTCCCGATGCCTATTACGGTTGTTGAGTCTCGGCCCGCGAACGAGACTTACAGGCTGGACTTCGGGCAAGAGCCCGATAGGACATGGATGACCGAGAACTCCATCACACCGTTACGAAACCTGTCAAGGAAAGCATATATGCCTTTCGAGTGTACTGATGGATACATGCCCTGGTATGCGGAGATTTCACACCCCTACTTTTATCTCCCCTCACACCGCCTCCATTTTCGGTCTGTCGAGTTTCATGAGGAGCCGGAGGTCGCCTTACCTCTTAGTCGTAAGTTCAAGAATGTCTTCCAGCAAGATAATGAGGAGGCCGAGAGAGAGACTCTAGAGGATTTGTTTGCGGAGATGCGTCCCTACTATGAAGACGTGTATGAGGACTAGTTTGTTTTTATTTTTTTATGTTTGTCTCTTTGTTTGGATTATGTTTGTATGGGTATTTTAGTATCTTTGTATGGATAATTTTTATGGTTTTTTTAGTTTTCGGATTTTTTAATTTTAGTAATCTTTTTATTGATCGATCCCGTACTTAAACGATACAAATTAAAACGTAGTTTACGGAAATTAAGCGTACCCGGGAACTTAATTTTTAACACGATACAATTTAACATTAGGACATAATACAGAGACAACACTTAACTGAAAATAAAACTGAAATGGAAATGAAAAGACGACATAAATTGAAAACACAACTTAATGGAAATGAAACGACGACATAAATTGAAAAAACAACTTAATTAAAACATAATTAAATAACGATCGAACTTAATTATCTTCCGATGATGAAGATGACGATTCCTTATCTTGTTCATAATCTTGAGCGTCAATTTCTTCAGGTTGGGTAGCCACATATTGATACAAAAAATCATTGATGTAGAGATACACATTTCCTAGGTTGAACAATCTACCGGCACATAAGTCTGATAGTCTTGCGTAATCGATCACGGTGAGGATGCGCTCAAAATATGTAAAGAGATCACTTCTTAACCTGCGAAACTCCCACATCTTCTCGGTTAATGCTTCATCAGAAACAACCTCATCTCTAACTGCTGGAGTTAGAATTTGATCCGGGTTTCCGGCTAAAATTATACAAAGGCTACCAATTGGAGGATTTTCAAGCATGTGCCATACAGTGGCACTGGGAACCACTAATTCAAGTCGAGAAACTAGCACTGGTAAATTTTGAACAATTAGATGGATTCTGCCTTGATAACCTCTGATTTTATGAGTATTTGTGAGAATCATTTTAGTATTGTAGCGAGTGAATAGGATTGGATGTTGTGATTGAAATTGACATAGAATGGCCTATTTATAAGCTCTGAACTGTAATGGCTATTTTGAATTATAACGACTATTTTTGAATTATGACGGTTTTTTGAATTATAACGGTTAATTTGAATTGTAACGGCTATTTTGGAATTATAACAATTTTTTTGAATTATAACGGTTAATTTGAATTGTAACGGCTATTTTTGAATTATAACAGTTTTTTTGAATTATAACGGTTAATTTGAATTGTAACGGTTGTTTTTGAATTATAACGGCTATTTTTGAATTGTAACGATTTTTTGTCTGAATCTCAACTATATTAACATATTCATCTTCTTCCAGTTTTCAATCATCCTCATCTTCTTCTACTTTTGACTTCTATTTTCTTCCTCATCTCTCCACTAATGTCGACATCATCCTCCATGTGGAGAAACCACCCAATTAAAGGCCTTAATTTTAAGAATCAATGTTGCAATCGTTGTGGCAAAAACGCTATCATCAAGATTTCCAAGTCAATTAATAATCCTATGAAAGCGTATTTTATGTGTTTAGATTGTAATAATTTTGTGTCGTGGTTGACTGAAGATCATTTGACAATAACAAAAAGGTTGAAGATAGCATGTGAAGATGAAGGTGATGATGCATCAAGTGGAAAAGTCATGAAAGAGCAAGTGATAGGTTTAAAAGAAGAAATTTCGGGTTTGTCAAGGATGATGAAGTTTTATTTCAAGTGTATCTTGTATTTGTTTGTTTTTCTTATGTTAGCTATTGTTATGAAGTAGTGAGTATTTGCAAAAATATCCAAATTTGTATCAATTGTCATGAATTCCAGAAATTTCAGAAATTAGTAAAATGATTGTTATGGTTTTCAATAATATATTACATTACACAAGTGAACTTAATAGTTTTTTCACTCAAACAACTACTAACTGAGATAATTGTCGCACTATCGGAATTTCGGCTTCTACGACGTCTTCTCGGGGTCTCTCTCATGAATGCTTGCCAATTCTCAATGTTCTGTTGGTACAAATTATCTAGGTGAGCGACACTAGGATCTCGGAAGGTCAACCAAGCGAGATCAAGTGGCGGCATAGGCAGACTCTCAGGGGGGCTTCTAGAATGCAACTGCATCCAATGGATATGCTGTAAGACAATCCACAAAATACCACACGGTAGTCGGCCTTCAACTCGGGTCTTCAATGGCATGATAGTTTTGCAACTTCCTTCCCAAACATTCTTCCCGTCTTGCCGTGTATGACCAATCACACATATCGTCCAGTTGAACAGCGTTGCAACAACTAGCAAATCGTCACTACACATCCAATTGTCTGGACCACAACCAATCTGCTCAAAAAACTCAACTCGTCGAAGTCCTACCTCCAACCCTGTCATACCGGTGAGTGGTGATCGAAAACCTCCAAACAACTCTGTGTATATATAGTCGGTCCTCATCTCCCTCGAACACCATTCCCGCATAACTATATAATCTGTCTCTTGGCCCCGCTGGGCGTGAGATATTACCCGGAACCCACAATGACCATCATCGCCAACATCCTCCCAACCATCGAAGTGGCCCCACAGAACCTCAGGAACACCCCACCGTTTGGCCCATGTTAATATAAGGCCAATGGTAAAGTTCCTTCCCAATGGAGCACTGGGAGGTCCTGATTCGAAATCACCAAGTCTTTGTTGTGATTGATCTGTATTTGTTGAACCGTGAGTACTTGGTGTCCCAAAATTCCTTTCTGCATGCTCGAAACCCGACTTGTTTCTAGTTGTTGAACCTCTCGGACGACCTTTCGGTTGCTCATTAATAGGGGGTGGCAAAATCTCTTGGTCCTCCGGGTGCTGGAAATCACGCAACAAGTCTATGGCCGCCCTTAGTTTAATCGGGTCACTGTTTCTCACACCGTCAACTAATTCCTCCCATAAATCACCGTCATTTTTTGGCATTTATTGGGGAGTATCATACACCAATGTCTTCCTAAAGACATGAATATCCTCGAGATGGACTGGTCGGACTATATTTTTCGGTTACTTGTCGTTAGGAGCACCTAGACCAAAACAATATTTATAACTTCACAAACTACTCTACTATTAGTAAAGAGGTAATTAAAGGTCGGATCCCAAGGGACGGGTATTGATATAGGATTTTCGATTGCAAGTAGTGGTGTCTAAGGGTGTCACAATTTGGGTTGAGATAAGAATATCACTAAACTAAATAACAATGTAAATAAACAAGCAAGATAACTAAAACAAGATGTAAACAATTGATTAAAAGCACTAGGGTGTCATGGGTTCATAGGGGATTCATGGGAATTGATCATACAAACATATTCTCAAATTATAAGCAAGCAATTATTGTTGTGATAGGATCGAGTTGGTTTATATCTTACAATCCCTAGGAAGGTTTGGGTCCCGAAACCGAATCGATTAGATTGTACAACACCTACAAGTCGACTTAATCCTCCCTATCCAACTATATGCATGGTCTAATGAGACTCGAGTTGGTTTATGTCTTACACGTCTCATTGAAAAGGTAAGTGATGGGTAAAAAATGCAAGGATTCATAGGCTCGCATTTCATCAAACATAACATGTGCATAAGTTGAGATCACAACAAGCAAGCAAATAAATTATGTGAACATATTAGATTAAGCATGAATCATCCCCCATGTTGGTTTCCCCTAATTCCCCATTAACCCTAGTTAAGGAAACTACTCACTCATTATCAAGTTTAACATGCTAACAAGGTTGTCAATCATATTAACAAAGCAAAACATGATGAATAAATGAAGATGATTAACAATAATTAAAAAGGGATTAAGAGAATTATACCTAATGATGATTCCAAAATAATAAGCAAAGAATGATAGAAGTACTTGATGAATGATTGGAAGGTTGTCAATCCTCCAAATAAACCCCAAATAATCTTCAATTACCCAAAATAAATGATGAACAATAGAGAAATTAAGGAAATGATATTTGTATTAATGCTTAATTAAAAGTGGATTACAAGATTAAAGAGAGATTAGAAGAACATAAATTACACTAACAATAGAGAAATTAAGGAAATGAGATTAGAAGAACATAAATTACACTAACAATAGAGAAATTAAGGAAATAAGATTTGATTAAAGAGAGATTAGAAGAACATAGTGGGGATTAGGTACATAAATTAGGGTTACTAAGGGCTTAAATGATGATTAAGACCCTTAAGAAAAGTTGAGGAAATGCTCCTCTTGAAGAAAGATGCGAGTCTCCTTTTTGCTAGTCTTTCAGAAATATGCGCATCCCGAGTAGAACAAGGAGAAGGCGTGCTGTACTGGATGACAATCCGAGCGGCCAAGGGGTCGGGACGAGCGGATTGTGGTAGTTGAACGAGCGGGCAGGCTGGAGGGACGCTCGGATTGTGGAGGTGTTGGACGAGCGGACTGGAAGGAGGGACGCTCGGATTGTGGAGGTTGGACGAGCGTCCCGATGCTGCGACGGGCGGATTCTAGTTCAGTAAGCTTTTTCTTCTTTTCTTCTTCCAACAATCCTCAAGGATCTTGTCGGAGATGCAAGGATCGTCTTCACCACTGCCCATTATTTACAAAGGCCTTCTAGTCTCTTCTTCACTTTGATGCTTGGTCATTAGATTCGGTCAATTTAGCTCCATTTTGCCATTAAAATGCAAGGTTTGCACTCCTCTCCTACCAAGGGAACAAAACCTCAAAGAATATGCAAAACAAAGGACTAAAGATAGTAAATGACCCAATTATGCACTAAAAAGTATAGGAACGAGGCTAATTCGGGGACTAAATATGCTCAAATATTGGTCACATCATGAACCCTTCTACCTCTTTTGTGCAAAGATGCCAAATTGCATGCACAAGGTAATCCATGTGTCGTTCGTAGCACGTGTCGGCATCGATCCTCCACTTCGATACCCAAACCAAGGCCTCTCGTAAGTTCTTTCTCCATTAACTCTATGGCCTTAGTAGACACGTTTCCATGCAATAAGGAGAAGGTACGAGATGTTATCCTTGGTTTACCCATTTCATCTTCGAGTTCTTTCTTAATCTTGGAGTGTTGACCTTCGTTCATGCCGTGGATACAGGACCACATGGTGTCATGTATGAGATGATTTGATTTCAACCAAGCCTTCAATAGATAATGTGCTGACTCAACACGGGAAGTTGCCGTGTTACCAAGATGGAAGACCTCGTTTGTATAGCATAAAACGAACTTCCCTGCGTGTTGACCCCAAGCACTCCGTATATAATCGGACATACATGGCCACTTACGACAGAAACACTCCCAAACATGCTGAAACGCTTCCTTTGTAACTGCATTGATCACCTTATTCCAACCGTCTTCTGGATTTGTGATGACATGTGACTTCATACCCTCAGTTTTGTATAATTTCAAGGCTTTTGCATTGATGGCTTTGTTCACATGCCATCTACCCAACAAATGATCAACCCCGGGAAATACTGCCTCAAGAGCGCTGATCAAACCCAATTCCCGGTCGGTGACAAAAACAGAAGGGGACTCTCCGGTGACATCTAAAATGTCAGCTAACTTTCTCAACAGCCACTTGTAATTCTCGTCAGACTCGGTAGGAATCATCAAACATGCAATTAAGAAGGACGATCTCGTGGGTGTCACACCAACCATCTCAATGAGTGGATTCTTGTAAATGTTGGTTTTATAAGTCGAATCCATGATGACCACATAAGGATAAGCCCGGAACAACTTAATCGCTTCAGGATGTGCCATGAAAATGTGAGTCAACTCTTTTGACTCGGAATCAATCTCGTGCCAATGGATGTATTTCGCTTCTACCGCTAGAGCCAACATTTGCTGAGCGGTGTTTCTTTCACCCCTAACTTCTTTCCAAATTTTCCTTGTTTCATTATATAGTTGGTGCTTGACGGTTGAGGTTTTTCGGGGGTTCTCAAATGAAGACTATTTTTATTATCCCTCAGTAGAACCCCGGCCAATGTTTGTTGCCTAACATATGCCTTCTCTTCCGCGTCCAATCACGCAAAGTGCCGATCCCCGTCCTTATAAACGGCTACTTTGTGGTTGTGTAGTCCAGCAACCTCGGAGTTTACAATGTTCCACACTACCGTCTCTTGATCATTTTTAGACACGAACTTTTGAACGGCACGAATACGAAACTTGGATGAACACTTCTGCGACCTCCTTGGCTTTTCAAGATCGTCCGATTCTTTTGGTAACCCATGTCTTTTACATCAAAAAATAACTTGCCAACAACCCGTTCTTTGTCCTATTTTTAGCTCCGTTATTTACTTTAACCAAAGGGAACCCATTCTCGAATGCGATTTTATTAGCCCAATTAAAAGCATCGTCACGCGTTTCGAAATCTATAGTAGTTTCGAACAACGGGTTGTAATCAATTGAATTCTCGCCAAAAGTCTCCCACAATTCCTGTTACAAGCAATATGGACTATAGTAAGACAATAAAAAGGATTCATAACCTAAATAAATTGCGTAAAACGAAAGAAAAACAGGTTAAAACGAGTAGAAAACGAGTAATTCATGCCTAAAACACGAGACTCAACAAACGACCGTGGCCAAACATTACTTTCCAACGATCGACCATGGACGAACAAGGAAAACCAACTTTCATCCACGGCCAAACAATAAAATCAACGTTTGACCACGGCCAAACAATGAAAATAAACATTTGACAATGGCCAAACCAAGGATTTCAACGTTTGACCATGACCAAACCCAGAATTCCAATGTTTGACCATGGCCAAACGTGGAAATCCAACGTTTGGACCATGGCAAATGTGGAAATCCAACGTTTGGTCGATGGCAAACGTTGACTTCCACCGTTTGGACCATGGTCTGAACGTTGGTTTCTATTATTTTGCCATGGTTCATCTTTCGGGGGACAATTTTCAGAATTATGCAAAAAATTCAAAAATTCGCTACTACTTAGTTAATACGTCAAGTAATTCAACTATCGAATAGAATGAACGATGCGCAAAAAAAAATTGAAAATTAAGCAAATATTGAATTGATTAAGTTGTTTACGTACCGCTGAATTGAGATCCAACATATTGTTAATTGTTATTGTTGTTTTTGTTGTTGTTGTTTGTTTTTAATTTAGTTGAGTTTGAGAGAAATTTTTTTAGAGAGAGAAAGTCAAAAGGGCAGTCATCGTCTTTTTTATGAAAAATGTCGTCGATATTTACTAAAACGTCGTCGATATAAATCAGCCCTCTTTGGAGGTGGGGAGGGTTTTGGATTTGATTATGGCGGATGGCCCTCGTTTTGGACTTCATCTTAATGTCGCTAAGACTGAGGTCTTTTGGCCCATTGAGGATCCTCAGAGTCGGCTTCCTGGTGTTTTCCCTCCTTCAATTGCTCGGCCCTTGCGTGGTGTCTCTGTTTTCGGTGGACCTGTCAGTACTTATCCTATTTTTGGCAGTGAGATTGTGGCAAAGAGAGTGACTAAGACCATTGAGCTTATGGACTTGATCGTGAGGATGGAGGACCCGCAATATGAGTTGCTTCTGCTTAGAGCTTGTACTGGTATTTCTAAGCTTTATTTCTCTCTTCTTACTTGCTCCCCCGTGTGTTTGGTTCGATCCATCTTCTATTCGATGCCGCCCTTCATTCCAGCTTGGAACGTATTGTCACCGCGTCCGGACCTAGTTTTGGGGATTGGCAGTGGCGCCTTGCTACATTCCCTTTTCAGCTTGGTGGGCTTGGTGTTTATGCGGCGGGAGATGTTTTACACTATGCCTTTTTGGCGTCCCGTTTGCAGTTTGCAAATTTGCAGGCTAAGCTCCTACGGCCTTCTGGTAGATGCTGGTCCTACTTTTGACGATCCCTTGTGAGTGTTTTCTGAGACTATAGGTTTTGCTTTCTTACGTGATCCAAGTGAAATCGCTGCCCCTAAACTTATGAAGAAATTGGCAGATATATATTTCGCGACGGTTGCTGTTGCTTCAGAATCTGTTTTCTCTTTGACACCGCGTCAGCTTGCGTTGTGGAAGTCTCGATAGGGTACCCACTCCTCTGATTGGTTGCGCGCGGTTCCTATCTCTGGGTTGGGTCAGACTATGAACGGGAGGACTTACCGTAGTGTGCTTGGATATCGACTGGGTGTTCCGTTATTCACGGTATCTAGGCCTTGTGCTGCTTGCTCTCGCGTTTTTGCTGATGATGTTTATGGGGACCACGCTGTTTCTTGTACCAGTACTGTGGGTGTTAAGTATCGGCACAACCTCGTTCGTGACACCTTATTCGACATCTGCTATGGGTTTGGTATTTTTACGGGTAAGGAGGTTGATATCTGTTTGGTTGACGGACATGGTGGCTCTCTTCGTCCTGCAGATTTGCTGCTTTATTCCTGGGACAGAGGACATAATGTGTGTGTCGATTTGACAGGGTCTTCCCCCTTGACTCAGACTTGGATGACGGATTATGTGCCCGGGCGGGTTGTCGCTGATGCTGCTCAGCGTAAGTGTGCTAAGTATGGGGATTTATGCGCAGCAGCTGGTTATGGTTTCCTTCCCTTCTCTATCTCTTCGCTTGGAGAGCTGGGTTCGGATGCTGTTGCCTTGCTCAAGCGGATCCAGAAATTCTCGGTATCTCAGGATGCAGGGGTTTTTACTATACTTAGCTTTGCTGTTGCTAAGGGGGTGGGGCCCGGATTGTCTCTCGGCTCCCGACTAATTTCATGTAAACTTTTATTTTTCTATCTATAATAATAATAATAATAATAGTAGTAGTAGTAGTAATAGTAGTAGTAGTAGTGGTAGTAGTAGTAGTAGTAGTAGTAGTAGTAGTAGTAATAATAATAGTAATAGTAATAATAATAATAGTAGTAATAATAAAAGTAATAATAACAACAACAACAACAACAACAACAACAACAACAACAACAACAACAACAACAACAACAACAACAACAACAACAACAACAACAACAACAACAACAACAACAACAACAACAACAACAACAACAACAACAACAACAACAACAACAACAACAACAACAACAACAACAACAACAACAACAACAACAACAACAACAACAACAACAACAACAACAACAACAACAACAACAACAACAACAACAACAACAACAACAACAACAACAACAACAACAACAACAACAACAACAACAACAACAACAACAACAACAACAACAACAACAACAACAACAACAACAACAACAACAACACATGCCATTGTATTCTACAATTTATATACATATTCCACTATCCCCTCTACCACTCACCTTATCCCATAAAAACTCACCTTATCCCATAAAAATCTACATTCATCTTATCCACAATCACAACATCACAACCCACCAAAAACAAATAGAGAGAGAAGAGAACTCAAGAAATCTAGAGCTTTCTTGTCCTTCACCCACCATGTAAGTATCCCTAATCCTTGTATGAGTCTATTATGCTTCTTTTAAGCCTTAATTATCCATGTAATTAGTGATAAGGTCGTGGTTAAGTACATAAGATGAAGATTAACATGTCGATAAAAGTCCGCGAATTTGATTGTATTGTGGAAAATGGTTTTAAAACCTAACTTAGGAAGCTAATCTTTTATGATGGGTCTTTCTCATACATCAAATTTGGAGAGTATATTAGGCTTTGCATTTGCTTAAAAGTGATTTGTTAAACACGTTTTATAAGAAAATACTTTTTATGGGACGAATTCTGTCAGTTGTTGTAAATTGGCCTTTCATCGTTTCGATTTTCTAGAATTAGTTATGAATTTTATAGTGAGGCTGTTCTATTTTGGAAAGTCATAAAAGTCGAGTTCAGTCTTTAAAGTTGAAATTACTTAAAAGTCATAATAAGTCTAAGCGAGTTCATGAAATGGTTGATTGAGCATGAAGTAATTATAGATAATCATGCTATATTGGTGCCGGATGTGTAAGGGATTGGTTTTAGTTGCTTGGTTCTTGGTTGTGGAGCACTTGTGCTTGTTGGTAGCTTTACAGAATTGCTAAAAGGTAGGTTAATCCTACTCGGTTTCAATAATGTGTGTGTATATTTGTATGTCTTTTGCATCATTTGCATATTATGAGTTGGATTGCATCATGTGGTAATGCTTGAGGATCTTGACGAGTCTCTTATGTTGTTAGATTTGCATTATAACATGTGGTTGTTGGCATACATGGGTATGTGGTATGATTGGCATTCATGATTTATGAAAAATAACAAAATTGGTAAGAGTTATGCATATTCATTATGAAATGGGCATATTGGCATATTGTGATGAATTTAATGATATATGTAACGGTTGGTAATTGTTGGTGGTGATTCTTGTTGTTGAGGAGACGTAAGACGGTTGGGAGACCGTCTTATGCTTGAGTCACCTCTTTGAGCTTCCCACTCCAAGAGGGATGTGCACATTAATGACTTGAGTATGGAGGGACTCGTGTGGTTGAGGCACGAAGTCTGGCAGGGGATCCGGTTGACTTCCGGACCCTGTACGTCTGGGCGTGTCCTGGTACCTTTGTGTGAGGAGTTGGGTCGTGGGGGTGTCTCTGGCACCGGTGGTTATGAGTACGTCTGGGCATGTCCTGGTACCGAGATGGTAATTGTGTAATCGTATCTCATTCATATCATTAGCATGCTGCATATTTAATTATCGTGTTGTGTCCTATATTTATTTATTGAAACTGACATGTGTGTGTGTGTCTGTGTAAATTGTCACCTATTTCAAAGGTGATCTTTGTCGATCCATATGATATTTCCGATCATATGGGGAGCAGGTTAAGTACAGATTGGTTTGATGTCACGCGGGAGACGGGATGAGCATCAGACATGGAGTCGAGTAGTATAGATAGATAACTTAGATGGTAGACAAGTTGTATAATGTCTAGTTCACATTTATTATTCATTTTTTCATTTGTTTGTAAATCACTAAACTTATTATTTATTTAAGTTCTTTCTTAATTGCAACTCCGATTTCACCGCCTCGGGTAACTGAGATGGTAACATCCTCCCATTACATTGGTCGGGTAAGAACGGGGTGTTACAAAGTGATATCAGAGCGACGATATTGGAACCTAAACCAATTAACCAAAATGAACCAAGGTATGTCAAATAAAATGAACCTGACATGAGTACAATAGGAGGTCGGTTTTTGATGAGTAGGCGGCCTCATATCAAAACTAGTGCATATTGTCTCGGTTGGTCACTACGTGGGTGGTCATAAATATGGGTAAACGCTATGTTAAACATAACGTGGATGCATGTATGCCTTGGCGAGTCCTTGAATTCTTGTATGATATAATCGTTCTTGTGGTATTTGGTGATATGTGGGAGTTGGATGAAGTAAGTGATGTGTATAACGTGTTTTGAGAGTGGTTATTACGTGTTGGTGTGTGAGGGACATTAACTCCGTCCTTTGACATTTTAATACCGAATGTGTGTTTGGATTTCACTAGTGCTATAGTTAGAGTGTGATCGATAATAGTTTTTAGTAAAGTAGTCGCTAGTACAAGAATAGTAATTTTTAGTTGAAAATTGCAAACCATAGAGAGTCAACCAACCGAGTGCGAGCTAGTACTCGTCCGAGTACCAGTCACTCAACCGAGTGAACCCTAGCACTCGGCCGAGTGGACCATTTTCCGGAAACTTGAAAATTTCTGAAGTGGTTCACTCGACCGAGTGGAGAAGGCACTCGACCGAGTGGACGAGCACTCGACCGAGTGGACTCAACACTAGACCGAGTGCCATTTTCTGGGTTATGAATTTCGCGAGATTTTTAAATCAAATTTAGGTTCTTGAATAGCGGTAGGACCGGTCAAAGTCCACCACCTATCGGCTTCCTTCACAAGAAAGTGGGAGGCTAACTTCATTTTGTCCCTCTCTTGGACATCATAAAGAGAGAAATTCTTCTCCATGTCACGAAACCATTCTGATAGCTCAATAGGATCCACTTCACCACCATAGGTTCTAGCTTTGTTCCTTGCAAGTTGGCTTACAACCCAAGCAAAGCTTCGTTGTTGGTTTCCTTCTTGTTGAGCGGGATTGACATTCACATGGGCATTTACATCTTTTTGATTTTGGAGAACTTGGGTGAGCGCTTGCATGATAGTATTCTCCACATTGGTTGGTCATACCATCTTCTCAAGGCAAAACAAAAAAAGAACCAAACAAGTTAGCACCTAACAAATAGCACATACAAAGAGACTACCAACGTAGGTCCTTAGTTCTACCCATCTCTCATTCATTATTACAGGTCACGTTCAAGTTTAAGTTCGGGGTACACGTGTGTGCGTCGGGAGCAACTTAGTCTCCGATACCAACTGTAAACCCCCGCGATAATGCGAAAAATAAAACAATTAAAAAGTAATGGAAATCATGGATTTTTAAAAACTTATTGAGTTTAAATGCGAAGGTTCACTAACATAACAAAACCAAGTGCGATGATAAGTAAACTTAGATTATTACAAACCAAGTCTAGCAAAAAAATAGATAAAGTCCGAGGATCAAGTACTCGCTAGCTCACACGTCTTCACCCTATAAATGCACCGACTAATACCTGTCATTCATGAAACAAGAATGTCATGGTCAGTGGGGAGTAACTCGGGATTCTTTTAGCCACATTATATAAAAATGCACATAAAGAAGAACTCAATTAAACATGGCAAATCAACAAATGTAATTAACTTGGATAATAATAAGCATGGGATCATACATATCATTAATGAGGGATAGTAAGATGAGATAATAAAAGTATAGCATAAGCTCATCCAACATGTGAGATAAATGATAAAACGAATAGAAGGATACGATAATTAGTCACGAGCACGAATTCCAATAAAACACGCCATATGTAACTAACCAAGCAATGCGAGACCTTTACTACTCTTAGGCTATAATTCTCCCGGTAGGATGACGATTATATAATACGGTCCTAGTCTAAACCTCGCTAGACTCTCGGGATGTACTTTACCCGATTCGACATGCGATACACATTTTGCATCCAACACTCGGTCGACAGAACGGAAGTCGAGTACCCCGAATTCGGCAGAACGGCACAAAAGAGGCGGAAAGGTCATGAGTTAACCAACACTTGGCAGAACGGCACAAGTAAGGCGTAAGGACAAGTCAAGCAAGAAATTATAGGATTATGACATTTTTATGAAAATACGACTCAACTCAAGTAATTATTTAAATTAAATCATTCATACTTGAGGTACGATAAATAAATGAAAATGAATATAACCCGCATATGAAATATACTACGTCATTTCATAAGATTATAACAAGGGTAACCAATTTATTTCAGACTTAAATGTCATTTTTATAAAGTATAAATAAACGATAACAAATGAATTGTGTTATATAAAACACGAGACAAAACATATATAATTGGAATACGGAACAAAAATACACATGAAAAAGGGCCATATTACACGGCCAAGGACAGCCATTCACGGCGTAAAACCGCCAAGGCAACACCACACGAGCCACCATAGACGGCCATGAAGCAAGGCAGCCATGCCGGTGGTCCAAGGTGTTTGCCGACCGGTACGGCCAAAATAGAGGAGAGGAACGGCTGCAAACAGGGCTGTCCCAGTGGGACAATACACATACCGGCTGGTACGGGCACATTCATGCCGGTGGGATGGTGACTGGTACCGGTGGGACGAAGCAATGGACGCAAAGGGGTGTTCCCTGGACTCCATCCCGGCCTGGGATGGCCACTGTCCCGGTATGAGGCCTGAGAAAGTGTAGGGAAGGGGCGGGATCGCTAAAGAGACGAATGGTTTGATTTCAAACTTATATGGGGCGGCTTTGGGGTGGTCTTAAATCGTTCTAAACTCGTCTCGCTCGATAAAATTCATATTAGGTGGTTTTATGAAATACAATTTCTACCCCTTTTAAAAACAAATAAACATTTTTCATACAAATTTTCCAACAAAATTTAACTTGTAATAAAATGAGACAATTTTCATAAATTGAGACGGAATTTATTAAACCAACTACGACTCACCCAACTTCACCCATATCGCTCCAACATCCAATATTCCAACAACAAAATTACTACTCATCTTGAGACGAGAAATTAAGGCACCTATAAGACGGAAAAATCAATTGTTAACATTTCCAGACTACCATCTTCACCCAATTGTTCTTAACTCAAACAATTCTAAACTAGTGAATTTAAACCATAATTAACCACAAAATTTGCCATGAATAAGAAGGTTTACGTACTCACTCAACATGTAAGAAAACATATGGTCACAAGATGGAAACTTTCAACAATCAAACATGTCATCTTTCACATATACACACTAAACATGAAAATCATACAAAGATACATACTTTAACATTCATAAGATTAAAATTTAAAAACTAAACACACAAAATTGACATAATGTCGAGTAACCCATCACCGTTACCTTCTTTGCTCTTCAATCCTCAAGAGTGTCGTCAATAATGTAAGAATCTTCCTCCGGGTCTCCAAGTCCTTCTCCTAAACATAAGAAAGTACAAATTTAGACTAAGAACCGAAACTCCCATAAGATGGGTCATTTTGAAATTCCTACAAGAGGGCACCTTTCTTACCTAGAAGGGTGGAGGACGGAAAGGGGAAGAATTTGGCACAAAAATCGACGAAATTGGTTGAGAAATGAAAGAGATATCTTGGATCTAGGTTAGCAAGGTTGTTGTGTGTCAATGGTGTTTGTTGTAGTATGTTTTTCAAAAAAAATGGAAGCGAAGAAGATGATATGTAATGAGTGGAAATGAGTATGGAGGTGTTAGGAGTAGTGAGGAAATAGGTCCATTAGTAAACTAGGCCCAATGATTGAATTGAGATGGTTTTCACTAAAAACACGTCTCATAGCTAACGATACGACTATGTTTATCATAATTATTATTATACGTCTAAACTATATTTTTATGAAAATAAGATTTAAAATATAATTATTTTAAATAAAACGATTGAAATATCTTAAAACTATAACGTGAAAAGTACGGGTGTTACAAAGCACGCAGGAACCACGCTGGGTGAAAGGCTTGTAATCTCGAAGGTCATTTAAGACAAGTTGGGTAAGAGATTATAAGCTAACCGGGGTATGCTACTTAGCAAGGCGGGGTGGGAAATTATGACAAAGGCGGTTGCCCTGTAATACTCCACTAAACCGAAGACGTTATTCGGGTCGAGTATCCCCTTGAAGAGGTCCACTGTTCGGCATAAAATCTAACTATTGCTTAAAAGGATTGAAAGTACTACTCATATCAACAAAGTGCACTTTCTTTTCTAGTTATCCATGAAAAAGAACTCACAGTTAAGCGTGTTTGGCTGGAACTAGTATTAGGATGGGTGACCTCCTAGGAAGGTTTCCGGGATACGCATGAGTGAGGACAAAATATGTTGGAAAGGACCCGTGTTGATTTGTGGGCCATGTACACAGCCTGGCAAGCTACCGTGAGTGATCGCTCCCGATCCTAGGCTTGGGCCGGGGTGTTAAATTGGTATCAAAGCGACCCTGCGACCGTGTGGTGAGCCTGTGGTCAGGAGTACCCGGGTCACCCACCTAGAGGAAGAGGATTCCGGGCTTGGCTTAGCTGCGGTCAGATGCAACCTGGCGCAATGAGGATGTTGCGTTCTTCAAGTGGAGGTGTGTAATACTCCACTGAACCAAAGACGTTATTCGGGTGGGGTATCCCCTTGAAGAGGTCCACTGATAGGCTTAAAATCTGACTAGTGCTTAAAGGGATTGAAACTACTCCTCATATCAACAAAGTGCACTTTCTTTTTTGGTTATCCATGCGAACGAACTTCACAGTTAAGCGTTCTTGGCAGGGAGTAGTCTTAGGATGGGTAACCTCCTGGAAAGGTTCCCGGGATGCGCATGAGTGAGGATAAAATGCGCTATAAAGGATCCGTGTTGATCTGTGGGCCATGTACACAGCCTGGCATGCTACCGTGAGTGACCGCTCCAGACCCAGGGCTTCGGCCGGGGTGTTACATGCCCAATATATCCCGACATATGCCATGAGCATCTTCATGCTGCCCGCTAATTTTTGTAACGAATTACGCTCTCTTGTGTCTTGGTTTTGGTAGGGTCCGGATGGGGAAAAAAGGAAGATGGCGTGGCTAGCTTGGAATAAATTATGCGTTCCCAAATCTAAAGGAGGCCTCGGATTGCGCGACTTCAACAAATTTAATTGTGCTTTTCTTGGTAAACAGGTGTTACGACTCGTGACCAAAACGATCCCATCATAGTACAAGTTTTGAAGGCAGAGTATTTCCTGGATATGAGCTTTATGGTGGTGGAGTTAGAGGCTCCTTCTTGTTACACGTGAATGAGTATATAGGAAGCTTGGGATTTTATTAAGTTGGGTGCGAGAAGGAGGATTGGGGACGAGCTAGACACGAGTGTGGGTAGACTCTCGGATACCAGGAACGAAATCAAAATGAGTTTTGAGGCCACAAAGAGAAATAAACATGGAGATGCGGGTTGCAGATTTGATGACATAAATTTTATGACACAGGGGTCTGCAAGATGGAACGATGCCTGCCAAGTTCAACTTTCTCTTCTTTTGAAGCTGAACGAATTATGAATATCTGATTGAGTCATAATAGCCCAAAGGATGATGGGTGTTGGATTGTTGGGAGTTGATGAAATATTAAGCAACTACACCGTGAAGATGGCATATTGGGTGTCAGCGAGAGAAGGGAGTGAGCAAGAAGAACAGTCGGATTATGCGAATGAGAAGTGGTTGTGTAATAAGATTTAGAAGGTCCACGTCTTACCTTGTATTAAAATATTCTTTTGGCAGTTGTGTAACAAAGCCATTGCTATGAAGTAAAACATAGCTAAACGGCTTAGTGGAGTAGCGAATGGTTGTCCCATCTGTTTGTTCAACGTGGAGACTTGTCTCTATGTTGTACGAGGTTGTAATTGGGTGGGAGGTTTGGGACCGGTTGAGTTTGGAGGTGATGAAGGACATTGGGTTTTGGCGGGTAAGGGAGTGGGTGAAGGCTATGCTAAGGGAGTTTGGGATTAAGGAATGTAAAGAGTTGATGACAAGTTGTTGGACAATATGGGAGATGCGCAATAAGGTCATATTTGAAGGCGAGTGGTGAAGTGTGGATGTCGCCTTGAGAAAAGTGAGGGAGCTTATTTGCGAGATAAGAGGGATAAAGTCGGGAATGGATATGGTGCGTGTTGATGAGGCCAAGGGAAGGAGAAAGCCTCGGTCTGGCTGGCTCAAAATCAATGTTAACACTGGGAGAATGGAGGGAGTGAGGGTGGGGTTAGGTGTGGCATGTAGGGACGAAGAGGGAAAGGTGGGATGCGGAGTTACAGTGAAAGAATGTGAAGACCGCGATCAGTCGTCTTTGGAGGCTGAATCGATTCAACAGGGTTTGACTGAAGCTAGGAGCAATGAGCAGGCAAAAGTGGAGATCTAGAGTGTCTATTTGAGGGTGATTAAGGATTTGCGGAAGCGAAAAAGAGGACGAAGTGATATATGCCTTATTTGCGATGATATTTACTCTTTGTGTTCTTTCATTGAAGAAGTTGAATTTTCTTATATTAGAAGATCGTTTAATAGACTGCACATGAGTTTGCTCATGTATGACCATGGTTCGTAGGTAGATGAAGTTGGGTTGATGTACTTCCTTCAAACAGTAATGCACTTGCGTTGTTTGACTGTGTTATTAATGCGATTCACAAATTCTCATTTGTGACGAGCACTTTTCGTCACAAGCTTGTGACCTCTCACAAGATGCAAGTGAGAGAGCAAGTGGAATTGCAAGTGGGAGAAGGTATGTGAGATGTCATAAGCTTGTGACGGTCACAAGTGAGACCTTTTAAATGTGATTAATGCCGTTGTGATTTTTTCTTTAAAAAATAATCCCTTTATTCAGTATCTGATGAGAGTGTCATTGGGGCTCTCAATCAAACACATTTATATTCTCAACAAAAAAACTAGTTAGTGGTAAGTCGAGGTCGATCCATGGGACTGTGGTACTCAAATTATTCAATCTAATTATGGTTGTGCTTCGGTTTGTCACATTTGTAATGGGTTGATGATTCTAATCTAATAGAAGCAATGCAAAGTAAACAAGCAACAAAATTAAGAAATGTAAACAAATGACTAAAAATGCTAGGATATCATGGGTTCATAAGGGATTCATGGGAGTTGATCATACAAATATGTTTCCTACTAGATGCAAGCAATTATTGTTATGATGGGATCGAGTTAGTGTATATCTTACAATCCCTAGGAAGGTTTGGGTCCCGGAGCCGAATCGATTAGATTGTACAACACCTACAGTCGACTTAATCCTCCCTATCCAACTATATGCATGGTCTAAAGAGACTCGAGTTGGTTTATGTCTTACAAGTCTCTTTGAAAAGATAAGTGATGGGTAAAAAATGCAAGGGTTCATAGGCTCGCATTTCATCAAACATAACATGTGCATAAGTTAAGATCACAACAAGCAAGCAAATAAATTATGTGAACATATTAGATTAGGCATGAATCATCCCCCATGTTGGTTTCCCCTAATTCCACATTAACCCTAGTTAAGGAAACTACTCACTCATGATCTAGTTTAACATGTTAATAAGGTTGTCAATCATACTAACAAAGCCAAACATGAAGAATAAATGATGTGATTAACAATAATTAAACAAGAGTAAAAGAGATTATACTTATGAAGATGATTCCAAATAATAAAGCAAGAATAAAAGAAGAGAACTTGATCGATTGATGAAGAGTTGTCAATTCTCCAATAATAACCCAATAATCTTCAATTACCCAATAATAAACTTGAATTGCCCAATAATAAACTTGAACAATAATTAAGGAAAGATTAATGTGTAATTTGTGGAAAGATTAAAGAGTAATCTATTCTAATCTACTCCTAATGAAGGCTTAATCTAATCTAAAGAAGGATTGATTTTATCTAAGGAAAACTTGATTGTTTGATTA
Organism: Silene latifolia; assembly: GCF_048544455.1. Taxonomy (NCBI): domain Eukaryota; kingdom Viridiplantae; phylum Streptophyta; class Magnoliopsida; order Caryophyllales; family Caryophyllaceae; genus Silene; species Silene latifolia. The sequence continues at coordinate 97,513,711 of NC_133526.1, forward strand.
TTACAAATGGAGTATATATAGTGGTACATCATTAGGTTAAGTAAGGGTAGATTAGTAATTAACAATTCTAATTGTTGAGTTGAGGAAGTGCTCCTCTCCAAGGAAGATGCTAGTCTCCTTTTTGCTAGTCTTCAAGAAGTATGCGCGGATCATGGATCACTTAGCAAGGAAAAGCTTCCTATCCAGCAATACGCTCATCCCGTGCTGAAAATGAGGATCCTGAGCCTCAACCCGAGCAGGTTGAATTTGACCCGAGCGGGTTGTTCTGTGTCCCACTCCAGATAAGCTTGACCCGCGCGGGTTGAGCTGCTGTTCCCTTTCTTTTTGCTTTTAAGCCTAAGATGCCTCTATATACTCTTTATTTTTACCTCCTTGGTCATCATTCTTGCCTCCTATTCATACTTAGTCCATCAAATATCGTCAACAAGCTTTCAAATATGCACGAAAGACGGGAATTTTCGCCTTAATATCTCCTTTCCTATAAAACATATAGAATGCACTAGGAAAGCAAATAGGAAGGTTTTGACGGATAAAATGGCCATGAAATGTTATAATAGTATGCAAAATAGGCTCAATTAGGGGACTAAATGTGCGTAATTATGAGTCACATCAAATATCCCCAACCGGACCTTTACTCATCCCGAGTAAAGAGGTGACAAAAACTAGGACCCTTATTCAAACTAACCTACTAATATAACCGATGTGAGACAATTAGCGGGTCTCACTCTGCCCCTTCAACTCACAACAAGACAACCATGAGGTAGGATGCCTTATTGCAATTCAAGGTGGGTCTTGCCAAAATGGCGACACATCCAATCATTAAAGCACGTAAAATCAAGTAATGGATGCATCTACAAAAGAGTAGCCACTTTCCTCATCTAAGTGGCGGAAATTATCTAAAGGGGAAGCAATTCAAGGGTACACACTCCTTCAAAGATACGGTTTCTTCAAACTACTAGGCCTAGAAGGATACCAATAAATCACATCCAAGTTGTGTCAAGCTAGGTTACCTTTGTACTCAATCGTTAAATGCTTTTGTCAAGAGTAGACTCCTTATGGTGTTAGAAATACTGGAGGATCGCGGAATTCCCTCTCTTGCCTAGACAAGAAGAAGGGTCGACCCCTCTCTACCATGCACAAAAGTGGATACAAAGGAAAAGGGATCAATAGAATTTGAGTTTCATATGGGAGTTTGCTTTTTGTTGTTGTTCTCCCCCCCCCCCCCCCCCCCCCCCCCCAAAATTTATTGTGGCATTTTGACATTTTGAGAACATTTCTTTGTCATTTCTTTTGATGTTTGGCATTTTAATACTTGACAATTTCAACTTTTCTTCGCATTTCTTTTTGAACATTTTCAAAGTCACCCCATTTGTAGTGAGGGTGCTATTTTTACTCCTCTTTTCATTTGATGTATTTGCAAACTTTTTCACTTTTCATTTCAATTCTTGAACTCAAATTTTTGAACAATTTTTGTGCCCATTCCCTTTGATGACAAAAATGTGGTAGAATATGGATGATGGTTGCATGGTTTCAAGGGTCACCTTGGAATAAACGGTAGCCAAGGAGTTATCACACCACAAGGTACTCTTGACTAGGCCTTAATCCATGGGTCAAAGGATACTAGCATGACACATCCTAGGGTGTTTTACAAGTATTCTAACAAGCAAAGTCTTAATAAGAAAAAGTATCAACAAGGGCCTATATACACTTGTCAAGTTTCCCAAATAGATGCTTTCACAAAGTTTTTCTAACATGCAACTACATGCCATGATGCAACTAACATATATACATCCTAATACATATGCTTCTACCAACTAGCATGCCAAATAATCTTAATGCAATCCTAATTTCACATTGTTTATACCGCATCAATCAAAATAAAGCCACATAGTCATTAACATAAAGAGGAAAAAGGATATTGTAAAGATCATACCATGCGATCTTCTATATCCTCATGTCTCGGATGTGGCATAATCGATCAATGTGAAAAAGGATGAACAAACACAATATATAAAAACAATATATACAAGACTACACTATAAAGGAAATGAACATGTTTTTGGATTTTTCAATTTTTCAAAATTTTTATGGGTTTTGTTTTTATGAAATTAAAAGACATATTTTTGTGATTTTTCGAAATTTTTCAATTTTTATGCATTTTTGGAATATAAATTCTCATCCCCCACTTTATTTTGGATATTGTCCTCAATTTACATGTAGGAGTAGGAATAAAAAGGAAATACATTTTTATGGATTTTTGATATTTTTTTTTTTTGAAATAAAGTACAAATGCAATGATATAATATGAATGCATGCATGCTCTAACTAAATGCAATTCTAAATGACATATATAACAAATGAATGCAATCTAAACTATACTATATGATGCATGATTTTTAGTAAACTATGGTCACCTATGATCAAACCTCCCCAAACCGATTTAAACACTATTTCTAGTGTAGAAATGAATAGGTTTGGCCATTAGTGACTATGCATGAATTCTAGTCTATATGCAACTAACTATATGAATCATGTGAGATAAATTATAATGCAAACTAATCTAATCATATGAAATATATTACAATGCTACTATACTATATGAGTTAACTAATGTAAATGCAGTATGAAATATAATATAAGTGCAAGCCTAAATTATATGATATATGTATGTTGCTTAATGGTTTAACCTCCCCAAACCGATTTTAAACACTATTTCTAATGTAGGAAGAAAGGGGTTTAATCATGAGGCAAATACATAAATGCAACTATACATGAGAGATAGGGAAAGAAAAGGGTTCTTACAATCATTGTAGGAGATGAAGATGGTAGATAGGAAGCATATATAGCCATGACACGAGCCAAATGAGAGAAAAAGATGAATTTTAGCCTGAACCCGCTCGGGTTAGGATTGACACGCTCGGGTTGACAGTGAACCCGCTCCAGATTAAATGAACCCGCTCGGGTTGTTAGTGAAGACGAGCATTTTCCTCAAAATCTGCGTGGATTCTTGGTCAGAGAACTTTTGCTTCTTTTTTTTGTCCTTCAACCCGTCGGATTAGTCTCGGGATGCGCATATTTCGATCCAACACCTTTCTCATGATAACAAACATACTCACAAGCCCAAATTCTCCATTTTCTTCATTTCTTTACATTTTTCATCTTCTCATTTTCATTAATTTCCTTCAAAAGCTCAATTAAAGTATGAGATCCCTCCCTTTCATCTCTCATGCAATTTATTAAATGAATGCAAAACTACACTAAATGCATATATACAAATTAATAGCTATTAAGGAACTCCATCAAACCAAAGATTATCAATAAACAATTTCATGGAAGATTATCACTAGCACTCAAAGCACGTAGAAGTCGGTCAAATTCTTAGGAGTGAGATATAAATAAGCATGGATAACAACACAAGATTATGCGATGAAATAATGCCCAAGTAAAAGACCGAACAAGCATGTCAAGAATGCTATGACAAAAATCATAAGAGATGTGATGGATGGAAGGAACATGAAATGGGTAGTTGGTTGGCAATTCACTCAACTCATCCTCCAAATAGTCAAAATCACCACATTCAATGCAAGTACTCTCATTATCATCTAAGGTGATTTTAAGGGTGTCTATTTGGGGTTCCCAAATGTCCTCATCATATTCCTCATCCCAACAAGGTCCATTATCAAAGGGGTTGTCTTAACAAGGCTCACCAAGTTCAACACAATTGTCTCCCTCTAATATGTCATCCTCAAAGGGTGAGTTTTCACTCAAGCTCACATCCATATCACTCTCACTTTGCCCATTAACATCAAATTCCATGGAAGTTGGGTTCATTGATACACAAGAAGAGTAAGGTGACGGCATCCAAGCATTGGTTTCAAAATCAAGAATGTACTCCTCCTCATCATCACTCTCTTCATCTAGCACACCATCTTCCCAAGGAGGGGCAAATTTGTGGGCATAGTAGGTTGACTCAAGGTTATAGGAAGGTTTCTCATTCTCACATATCTCATTTTCATCATAATTTTCATCAATGAATTTTTGAAATGTGGTTTTTGTCGCTTCCATACCTTCCTAGGCACTCTCAAAGATGTCATGTACAATTTGCTTAAGACAATGGATGGTCATGAACTCAACAAATTCCCAAAATTCCTCACAACTCATCTCACATATCATACCACCACTCAAGTGAAATGCCAAGTTGCGGGTTTCAAGGTTCATGCCATTATAAACAACACAACATGCTTCATAATTTGAAAGAGTAAAACCATGATGCCAAGCATGAGTCATATAATCTTCAAATCTTTTAATTTACTTATCAAAAGAGTCATTTTCATATTGCCAAAAGGTGACTGTAGACATGTTGATCAAATGAAATAAAACAAGTACAATAAAACTCAAGAAAAATAAGCACAACTAAAACTAGACAAAAGAACGATTCAAATACACAACACCATCCCCGGCAACGGCGCCATTTTGATGAAAGTGTCGTTGGGGCTCTCAATCAAACACATTTATATTCTCAACAAACGACTAGTTAGTGGTAAGTCGAGGTCGATCCAAGGGATGGCGGTACTCAAATTATTCAATATAATTATGTGATGGTCTCAAGTTAAACCTCGCAAGTGCACGATTTTATCGTTGTACACTTAAAAGGGTCGATCACACAAGGAGTAGGTGGAGTACTAATCGTTCTAATTCACCGGTTTAGCTAAGTCGATAAATAACAAAGAGGGTGGTAACAAACTAGCACTAGAACTAACCAATTTAAAGACTATAAACTAGACTAGATAAGAACAAGCTAAAAGACAACGGATAGATCAAATAAAGAGAAGGACTAGAACTCGGTTCTCCCACAAATATAGGTAATTCCACATACTAATCGTCTCGGCTAATCAAAAGGGGTAGAAAGGTAAGGGGGAGATGGCTCTAATTCGCCTAGAACCTCCCTTCCGGTCTCACAATAGGACACTAGCTACTCCGACTAACCCCCCCTCCCGGGTTCGAAAGCCGGTCTCCCTAACTCAAAACCCGATAACCCCAAGAACATGCATTTTCCCTAGGAGGTCAAGTAATGGTCAAGGTCATTAAGTACTCATCGTATTCCGGGTCATCCCACTCCCCCTTCCGGAGGTCGATTTCAAACACTAGCCTAGAGGCACCCTCCCTCGGTTCTCCCTTCCGGTCTCAACCTTAGTTGGTGACAAGGTCAAATTTCGGGTATCCAACTAACAACCTAACCAACTTCCGTTGGTGGACAAGGGTCACAAATCGGCACAACCCAAAACCCAAACCTTAAACATGCAAATTCCCCTAGACTACCCTCACCAATTTTCCCCACAAATTAGCCTTAGTGATAATTAGTTAGTGAAATTACCCATATCGGGTCAAACCGAGTCCTAGAAGGAGACTACTCACTAATCATGTTTTTAGAAGTAAAGAAAACAACAAAGATAGAGTCTTTAAGCATAAACATGGTGATAGGATGAATTTTACTTATAAACATGCAACAACTCAACAATAATTATGAAGAAAGATGATTTTAATCTAATAGCAAGGATGAACAAACTAAAAGACACAATCTTTAACAAAATCAACTCAAAGATTAAGTCTTTGAGGACAACTAGCCCAAGATGAACAAAGGAGAGAGAAATAATGAAAAGATGAACAAAGAAAAGATAAACAATGGTGAAACAACAACAATCAAACAACAAGGATGTAATTTTACCAACAACAATCAAACAAACTAGAAGGAAAAACAAAAGTAAACAAATGAAAAATAGGGAGAGAAATAATACCAATCAAATAGTAAGAAAGGAATTAGGATAGAAAATAAAAGAAGGAGAAACCTTCAATTCTTCTTACAACCCAACTCCAATTACTAATTAATTGAAGAACTAGTCTAATTAAGGAATGATTAGCAAAAATGATTAACAAAGTTTGAAACTTGGAAGAGGAAATAATTCAGATCTAGGGTTGTGTGTCAAAACACCGATTTTTTGGGGGTATTTATAGTGTCCTCCTACTTAAGTTGTAAAAAAGGGGAATTAAGACAAAACACGGGTAGCAGCGACCGCCAGCCGGTCGACCGGCGGCCGGCTGCCCATCCGGCGCCGAGGAATCTCTATTTTTGAAGCTTGAGAATGCCATTGTGACGTCCCGCCGGTTGGGCGGCGGCCGGCTACCCGGCTCAGGGTCATCCTCCGTCTTTCTCTCCTCTTTCTTCTTTGCTATCTTCCTCTTGTGCCTTGTTTCTTCCCAAATTTCCTCTAGCTAGCTCAATTACCTACAATAGAGCACCCGAATCGATAGTAGAGGGAATATGGAGCAAAAAGCAAGAAAAAGGCCTAAGATCGTGCCTAAGTAGTCCAAAAGATTAGCAAACGAAAGGGTAAAAAGGGGCCGAATGTTCATTCATCAAATCTCCCCACACTTAGTCCTTACTCGTCCCCGAGTAAGTCCTCAGCCGACGTACAAGGCACTACTAAGATAAATACGGTGAGTGGGTGCACAATATAAGCATCACTCAACTAAGCTACTAACTAAGCCAATCGAGTATTAGCGCACTCAACGCCCCTTCAACTCACAATTTGACACTCATGAGGGAAGAGTGCCCTATTGCAAGGCAAGTTGGGTCTTGCTACAAAATGGCGATGCATCTATCATGAAAGCACGAGATCAAGCAATAGAATACATCTCAAAAATGGTCCACTTTCCTCATCTAAGTGGCCGGATTTTTCAAGCAATGAAACACGGTTTTGGTCGGGAGTACCGTCTCAGAAGTGCCAATTGAGGTGCCAACCCCCTAAGCATGACTCAAGCTACCCTAATGTGACCAATTCCCAAGAAACGAATTCAAGAGCGGGGTGAGGGGAAGAGGGCAAGTCCGCCGAGATTTACTATACTGACACGAGATTCTACCCAAAGACCCATGACTAAGGGGACCTAGGCAACGACATCCTCACGGTTTTCACTCGTCGCTCATTGAAAGAACATGGTGATTTTTGTGACATAAAGTAACCAAAATCACTCTCCTAACTCGACTAGCGAAAACGTGCCCGCAATCTAATGTGTAAGACCGTCCTATGTCAAATGAAATGCAAACAAAAATAAAAATGCATACAATATGAAGCAAAGGGTTGTAACGGGGCTAGGGAGTAGGTCGAAACGGGATTGGCGCAAGCACCGTTTGGATAAGTGGAGCTCAAATCAAGAATCATCGACTCAACACCTCCCATTTCTTATTGCAACACATGAGACACGTATATGCCCTAACATAGCATTGATGACCAAGACTATGCAAAAATTGCATAAACCCAACTCAAATTGGAAAAAATTTGAAAATACTCCTTTTATTTCAACAAATGGTAACGTCTACACCGTAACAAAAACTAGGTTTCCCAAGTCATGCAAAAATTGTGTAAACCAGACTCATTTTGGAAAAACATCAATTTGCCCCTTTTTTATTTAGCAACGGCTTTTTCTACCCCATTTAATGATGAGGAGGGGTGTTGCTTGCCTTTTTCTTTTCTTTCTAACATATATACAACATGACTCACTTATTTCTTTGATTTTTCACGACTTTTTATTTTTATTTTATTTTTATTTTTTTTTTTATTTTTATTTTTTTATTTTGCTTTTCATTACAATTTTACAACCTCTTATTTATACACAAAACCAAATTCACATCGAAATCCGACCCAAGTGGACGTGCAAGCCATCCACCGTCACTACCTAAATCACCTCCTCCAACACAACTACAAAAACCGACCAATTCTTGATTAAGGAAGGGTGGTTATGGGAATGTAGCTATTTATGTGGGTTTGCCAAATGAAAAGGTTAAGCTCAAAGGGGGTGAATCAAAAAGGGAAACGATGTAGGGGAGAAAACAAGGCTATTTGGCTATGTGAGGCTCATAAAAACTGATTTTTGCTTCATATCATGTACACAAAAATGTAATGCAATTTCATAGTCTAAGGACGCAATGACACACTTGTGCGTCTAGATGTGACACGCCTTGCGAGGAGGCCTACTCTCAAACCTAAATGAGGGCGGGGTATGAATGTACCCACCCTAGGAGGCTCTACCTTTACCTTTGAGTAGCTAAGTCGAGCCTTAGGTCTAGTCTACGGTCCTAGGTCTCACAAGATCGGTCTAAACTCATTGGTCAAGCCCGCTTCCCTAGGCTAACTAAGAGGTCACGGGTGCGAGTCACGGGAAGGGGAAAGGCACAATTGGACACAATAGCTCATCATGGGGGTACTTGGTTCCCTTCCTCGACCGTGCTTATGCAAATCATTTACAAACTAAGTGCAACTAAGTCTAACAACAACACATATGCACATGTGAACAAATGCATGCGGAAATTTAAACAAACACGAAACGAAACGTGCAACAAGTTGGCTAATTCTAGCAACACGTCAACACCAACAATCCAAAGTTCCCCAAAGGAACATCCAAGGTACAAAAATCCCATCCTCCTCCATATTATACAACAATATAAAAAGAGAAAGAACGGAAAAGGAAGAAAGAGATAAGAACGTCTATACCAAGCGGTCTTCTAGTCTCCTTTTTGCCTTGGAAAGTCAATGTACCTATGCCACTTTGTTAGCCAACACATGTATATACAATGCAATATTTTTTTGAAATTTTGAGACTTTTCAAATTTTTAGTCATTTTTGAAAATTTTCTTGAATATTTACAAGTAAATATATACAAATATTAACAATATGCACAAAGTGGATATTTCCCTCCCCACACTTAAAATGTACATTGTCCTCAATGGACAAAAGCATAGGGAGTGAATAAGAAAAGAAAGGAACATATTTTTGTGATTTTTTTGGTTTTGAAAAATTAAAAAGACATATTTTTGTTGATTTTTGATGTAAGAACTCCCTCCCCACACTTATTTATTTACATCACTTCCAAATGGAAATAAATGTGTGGAGGGAATTCAAATTAAAAGACATGTTTTTGGTTTTTTTTTAGGCCCTCCCCACACTTATTTATAGACATGGGAGGGCAATTTAGTGAAATAAAATAACATGTTTTTGGTGGTTTTAGTCATTTTTCAAATTTTTAGTTGGTTTTTATTTTGATGATGCAATGCATGCGATATTTAAATGACAATGCAAGTTATGCTAAGTGAATGGAATTGCTAAATGTGACAATATATTACAAATTTAAAATCTAATGCAACTCTATATGAATGCAAACTAAATGAATTATCAACTAAATGCATGCGAAAAATTAAACGTGAAGGAGAGAATTTGGATAAAAGGGAGAGATCGTACTTGTCATTTTGGATTGAATATGAGGAGCATGCCAAAGGCTTTGGATTTTCAAAGGGGAGCAAAAGCCTTATGATGGTGCAAGGCTAGGAATCACCGAGAGCCACTCTACTTCTACCAACCAACAAGAAATATAACCAATCTTCAAGAAATGGAGAGATGAAATACTATCAAAGGGTCATGGAACGAGATGCATAGGAAGCCACCATTGCCAAGAGCTCACATTTGAAAGTACCCTCTCCACTTCACCAACTCAATTCTCAAAATCAATTTCATCATCCAAATTGAAATCATCATTACCCGCGTCACGAATAACATCATCATCGGTACTCAAATTCCATCCTCCTCCGGACCCCGACGCCCCCGCGTCACCATGAAATGAAGGAGCCACTCCACTAAACCACGTGCCACTCTCATGATGAACCACGGGAGTAGGAAAGGCCGGGTTACCGAAGTAATCCGATTGCATGTGGAACCCTCCACGAATAGTCGGCGCGGTGTATCCGTGGGTGGGCCATTGGAAGTAATCCGGGTGCGGCCCATCCCTCGTGACAAACCCGCGTCGGGCATAATCATCATAAATGGGGTAGTTCCCTACTCCTTGGTTATAGTAGATATGGTCAAGCCTTTGGTTCACCGCGTCAAACCGAGTATTCATTTCACTCTTCATTTCACCCAACGCCAAGTTTAAGTTGTCAAAGTACCCTACCAAAGTTGGGTCAAGGGGAGGGTGTTGATAGCTCGGTTGTTGAGACGTGGAAGGCATAGAGTGAGAGTCAAATTGTTGCGGCAAAGAGGTAAAAGTGGATGGGTGGGATTCTGAGGTCGGGCCATGGCGTTCTCGCCGAGAAAGTGTTTGGCGGGCACCCCCGGTGTGGTCACGCTCATGCACCGTGAGGAGGTAACTAGTTTGGTCTTGCTTGATAGTTGTTTCCTTAGTGTTTGGAAGGACAATTGAATCCTTGTCATCGATTTGCCAATATTCACGATTATCGGCGGGGTCAACTTTAAACCATTCTAAAGAGTGGGTCAAGTAAAATTTTGATAAGACATTTGGTTCTTGAACCGGGTTGTACAAAGACTCGTCAAACCCACCAATATCCTTGGCCAATTGGGTGATCATCCCGCCCACAAAAATCCCCACACTTTGATCCGGGAAATTAGCCAATTTCCGAAGGTGGAGCACAAAGTGGTGAGCAATGTTAATTTGAAACGGCTTGGGCTTTTGGAAAAGGTAAGAGCCAAGGATATTTAGTTCATCGGTCCTTACGGACCACGGTTCACTCCTAGCAAAGATAGTCCACCCCATAAATCGATGCCAAACCCTTATAGCCGGAAAATGAATAGAGTTGGCACTCCTTTTTCCTACCGTGGGATCGGGCTTACCCAAAATAGCCTCCCAAACCCTAGAGTGATGAAAGTCGGCGGGTTCTCTATAAGAGTCCATGAAATTCAAACCAAAAACTTTCCCAAACCTCTTCAAGGTCATAGTATGGTTTCGGTTCATAAGACGGAATCTAATTTCAACAATTTCCCCGGTGCTTCTCCTTTTATCTACTTGAAGCGAGCACAAAAATTCCCAAGTAAGGCAAGGGTAAGTCAATCGTTTAAGGGTGTACAAGAATCCCATTCCAAGCCCTCTAAACAATTTCTTGGCATCGGTATCTATCCCTAAATCCTTCATGGTTTGGCTACAAATAAATTTAGTAGCATGAATGGGACGATTTTTGAATAAGAGGAACTTACATTTTTGAGCCCCGGATGCGAAGACAAGATTAGGGAAGTCGGGATCCGGCGAGGTATCCGTTACTTGTGCCACCCCGAATTGAGCCGACTCCTCAATGGCCCTAGCCGTGTCCGCCCTTGTCCTTTTGGATGCCATCTTCAAGTAAGTGGGAAAGGTGAAGTATTTGTGTGGGTTAATTTGGGGAATTAGAGAGGATTTTATGTTGAGGGAATGTAGAGAGAGAGAGTGAATTTTAGAGAGTGGAGGGAAAAAGGGTGGGTGAAGGAATATAAAGGGGGGCGGAAAAAAGGCTGCGAGCCGGCTGGGTACCGGCTGCCGGTTGCCCGGCTCTCGGTCATGCAGGTTATTTCTCAAAAATCAATTTTTATGTGTCAAAATTGATATGTCTCGGCGCCGGTCAGCCGACCAACCGCCGGTCAGCCGGCCCAGGGTCATTCTTGCTTCATTTTTTCATTTTTCGACTCCTAAAATTCGAAACGCTTCGGCGCCGGTCAACCGACCGGCCGCCGACCCTCCTTCCCAATGTCAGGCTTCCAAAAATGGATCAAATGACGACTAACTACCAAAAATGCAAGCTATATACAAATTCCATGGGTTGCCTCCCATGTAGCGCCCTTGTTTTACGTCGTAGGCTCGACCAAGTAAACAAGCCAACAAATTTCATGTTAAGGACGAAAAAGTATCTTAATTCACTAGAAAGGTAACAAGGATCTTCATTTCCTTTTGGACGGGATTGCCAACGTGATAATGCTTCAATTTTTGACCGTTTACTTTAAAAGTTCGGTCTCCTTGGCTTATTTCAACCGCTCCATGAGGGAAAGATCGGACAACGGTGAAGGGTCCGGTCCACTTCGACCTCAATTTTTCGGAAAAGAACTTCAAACGGGTATCATATAGAAGAACCAACTCACCCTCCTTGAACTCTCTTCTAATTATACATTTGTCATGAAATCTCTTCGTCCTTTCTTTGTACAACTTGGCATTCTCATAGGCTTCTAGCCTAAATTCTTCCAATTCATTCAAGTCAAGAGATCTCTTCTCACCGGCCGTTTTCAAGTCATAGTTGAGATGCTTGATGGCCCAATATGCCTTGTGTTCAAGTTCAACCGGCAAATGACAAGCCTTGCCATACACCAATCGGAATGGTGAGGTACCGATCGGTGTTTTGAAGGCCGTCCGGTAAGCCCACAAAGCATCATCAATTCTCAAGGACCAATCCTTTCTTGACTTGTTCACGGTTCTCTCAAGTATAGTCTTCAATCTCGGTTGGAAATCTCGGCTTGCCCATTAGCTTGAGGATGGTAGGCAAGACTTTTCCTTTGTTGCACTCCATACTTTTTCAACAAAGCTTCTAATGCTCTCTCTCCGAAATGAGTACCACGATCGCTAATGAGGACTCTCGGGACCCCAAACCTTGGAAAAATGATCTTTTGAAGTAGCTTGATCACTTCCTTAGCATCACAAGTCTTAGTTGGGATCGCCTCAACCCATTTGCTAACGTAGTCGACCGCCACAAGTATGTACTCATTTCCGAACGAGGATGGGAAGGGACCTTGATAATCTATCCCCCATACATCAAAAAGCTCAACCTCAAGCATGAAATTCATGGGCATTTCATGTTTCCTTGTGATGTTCCCGCTCCTTTGGCATTTGTCACATCCTTTAACATAAAAGGCAACGTCACGGAATAGAGAGGGCCAAAATAAACCACATTGAAGTACTTTAGCGGCCGTCTTCTTGGAGCTGGCATGGCCACCACAAGGCATGTCATGGCAATGGCTCATTATAGAGGTAGCTTCCTCTCTTGGAACACACCTTCTTATCATTCCATCGGCACAAGACTTGTACAAACATGGGTCATCCCAATAATAATGTTTCACATCATGAAAGAACTTCTTTTTCTTGTGGTAGTCATAATCATGAGGAATTATCCCGGAGACCAAATAATTGACAATGTCCGCATACCACGGTGCTTCTCCCAAGCTTAGGGACAACAAGTGGTCATCGGGCAAATAATCATTGATAGGAAGCCCATTGTCAACATTGAGGTTGATTAGCCGGGATAGATGATCGGCCACCATATTTTCAACTCCTTTCTTGTCTCTAATCTCCATGTCAAACTCTTGGAGAAGTAGTATCCACCTAATCAATCGAGGCTTGGACTCCTTCTTGATGAGCAAGTGTCTCAAGGCAACATGATCGGTGAACACTATAACCTTAGCTCCCACCAAGTAGGTCCGGAACTTCTCCATAGCAAATACCACGGCCAAGAGCTCCTTCTCCGTTGTTGAGTAATTTGTTTGAGCATCATCTAGAGTTTTGCTTGCATAATGAATTGCATGCACCTTTCCATCCTTCCTTTGGCCTAAAACCGCGCCCAAGGCATGATCGCTCGCATCACACATTAACTCAAACGGCAAGCTCCAATCCGGAGGTTGTATAATAGGAGCACTTGTCAAGGCTTCTTTCAACCTATTAAAAGCATCAAGCCACCGGTTAGAGAACACGAAAGGGGTATCTTTGGCTAACAACTCGGTCAAAGGTCTCGCAATCTTAGAGAAGTCCTTGATGAAGCGGCGATAAAAGCCCGCATGTCCAAGGAAGCTTCTCACCCCCTTAACATTGGTGGGAGGTGGGAGACTAGCAATGACCTCTATCTTAGCCTTATCAACTTCTATTCCACGGTTGGACACTATGTGTCCCAACACAACACCTTCTTGTACCATGAAATGGCACTTCTCCCAATTAAGCACAAGGTTAGACTCTTGACACTTGCTCAAAACTTTCTCCAAATTCATCAAACAATTTTCAAAACTTTTCCCAACAACCGAGAAATCATCCATGAAAACTTCCATTTCTTGTTCAATGAAATCGGAGAAAATTGACATCATAGCTCTTTGAAAGGTAGAGGGAGCATTACATAGCCCAAACGACATCCTCCTATATGCATAGGTGCCGAATGGGCAAGTAAAGGTGGTCTTCTCTTGGTCACTTGGATGGATAGGGATTTGGAAAAATCCCGAATAGCCATCCAAGAAGCAAAAATAGTTGTGTTGAGCCAATCTTTCTAGCATTTGATCCATGAACGGTAAGGGAAAGTGATCCTTCCGGGTGGATTTGTTCAACTTCCTATAGTCCACACACATTCTCCACCCGGTTACCGTCCTTGTAGGAATCAATTCATTCTTGTCATTTCGCACTACCGTCATGCCTCCTTTTTTGGGAACTACATGAACCGGGCTTACTCACCTACTATCTGAAATAGGATAGATAATGCCGGCGTCAAGTAGCTTAAGGACCTCTTTCCTTACAACCTCTTTCATTATGGGATTAAGCCTCCTTTGTGCCTCTATTGAGGATGCATCCTCATTTTCAAGTAAGATTTTGTGAGTGCACAAAGAGGGACTAATCCCCTTGAGGTCACCAATAGTGTATCCAAGGACACCCTTGAACCTTTTAAGCAAAGAAACTAGTTTTGAGGTTTGGGTGTCATCAAGTGCACTATTGATGATGACGGGATAAGTGGAATCATCACCTAGAAATTCATATTTCAAAGAAGAGGGAAGAGGTTTAAGTTCAACCGTAGGAGGAGGCGTGGAACTCTCCTCCTTCTTACCGACTTCTAACACTTCAAACTTGGGAGCTTGTTCATGAATTGGAGCCGAATCCAACATCCATACATATGCAAGAGTCTCAACATCTTTGTCATCGACCTCATACCCACTAACAAGACAAGTCTCTAAAGGATCCATAGAGAAAGCTTTTGGGTCATGCTCCTCCATGGGATTCTCTAGAATGTCTACAATGCAACATGTTTCACCTAGAGATGGAGCTTCCATGGACTTGTGGAGTTCAAATTCCACTCTATCTTCACCCACTTGTAAAGACAACTTGCCACTCTTTACATCGATCATAGCTCCACCGGTAGCAAGACAAGGCCGCCCCAAAATAATAGGCATATTGTAATCCTCGGGCATATCCATAACAAAGAAATCACATGGTATGACAAGCTTCCCAACAACCAAGGGTACATCGTCAATCACACCAATGGGAAATTTGACAGACCGATCGGCAAGTTGAAGTGAAACTCTAGTTGGTTTCAAATCTCCCAAATCAAGCCTCTTGAATATTGAAAGTGGCATGAGGCTCACACTAGCCCCCAAATCACACAATGCTCTTTTAATAGCCACCCCTTGGATAGAACAAGGGATCGAGAAGCTACCCGGATCTTCTAACTTGTTTGGAAGCTTGTTGGTGTGAGTGAGAATAGCACTACATTCCTTAGAGAGGTTGATGGTTTGCACCTCTCCATTCTTCTTCTTCAAAGTGACAAGTTCCTTAAGAAATTTGCCATAAGATGGAATTTCGGTAATCATATCAAGGAAAGGAATAGTGACATTCATTCCCTTCAAGATCTCAACAAACTTCTCATATTTCTTTTCAAGCCTAGGCCTTGCAAGCCTTTGTGGAAAGGGCACCGGTGCTACATACTCCCTTGGTGGTGGAGTACATTCTTTGGCCTTAGTTGCAATAGGCTCATCTTGCTTTGGAGGATCAACCATCTCCACCTCCTTAGACTTCTCCACCACAATCTCATCTTCTTTCACAACTTCAACCGGGTGCTCTTTCACTACTTCATTAGTCACCCTCTTCCTCTTCCACTTAGGAGATTTCTCAACCTTCTCCAATTGTCTTCCGCTCCTCAAAAATACCGCATTCATCTCCCTTGGGTTAACCGTATTACCCGGAAATTTCCCCGGATTTTGAGCCCATTGACTCAATTGTTGAGAAATTTGGGCCACATGAGTTTCCGTAGCCTTTTGTGATGCCCGTATTTCATCATTCACCCGGTTTTGTGAGGCAATGTGGTTATCAAGCTTTGAGTCGGATTTTTGATTTGCAATAACCAATTGTTCAAAGGCTTGTTCCCAAGATGGTTTTTGAGGGGTTTGGAAGTTTTGATTTTGTGGTTGGAAATTTTGGTTTTGTTGTTGATTGAAATTTTGTCCCTTGAAACCCCCAAAGGGTTGTTGTTGTGTGACAAATTGTTTCCCTTGGAAACCGGGTGGAATTTGTCTTTGGAATTGAGAGTTTTGATTGAACCTTTGTTGTTGTTGAGGTTGGGAAGTGGTGGGATTTTGAATGTTTTGTGAAGCATAAGATAGGAAAGGGTGAGTTCTTTTTCCATTGACAAATTGGTTGTTGTTATTATTGTTGAACCCTTGCCTTGCACTAGTTTATTCCCAAATCCCATTTACTTGCTCATAGCATTCCTCACCTAGGGGTGAAATCAAGGGACACCCAATGGGAGTATGCCCTTGTTCACCACACAACTCACAAGACAAGACTTGCCTCATATCGGAGCCTTTAGGTTTTGAATTTAGCAAAGCAACTTGTTGGGTGAGTTCATCTAGCATACCTTTAACCTCCACATTCAAAACCGAATTAGAATCCTTGCTCTTGCCCTTCCTCATTTGTCTATCACTTCCCCATTCCATAGTTCTTGAGGCCATCTCCTCAATTAGTTCCTTTGCCGCTTTATGCCCCAAAATGTCTAAGGCACCTTTCCCCGATCCCGCATCCAATGAAAGCCTAAGGTCTTGAGTCAACCCTTTGTAGAAATTGTTCACTAGCTCGGCCTCGGAGATGCCATGGTGTGGGCATAACCGTTGGAGCTTCTTGTACCATTCCCATGCCTCATATAAGGTCTCATCCTCTTCTTGAGTAAAGCTTTGTAATTCACTCTTGACTTTGGCCGTTCTTGAGGGTGGGAAATATTTGTTTAAAAATGCCGAAGCCAACTCATCCCATGTTTTGAAGGAATCCGGGTCACAATTCTTCAACCAATCCTTGGCCGAACCTCTAAGAGAACGGGGGAACAACCTAAGGCGAACCGCGTCATCGGAAACCCCATTTGACTTGTACATATCACAATTTTCAAGGAAATCATTTAGATGGTCATTTGGGTTCTCCAAGGGACCCCCTCCAAATTGGTTGTCTTGAACAAGGTTGAGCAAGGCATTTTTAATCTCAAAGTTATTAGCTTGAATTCGTGGCCTTTGGATGCTTGGATTGACTATGTGCTTAGGAGCCATAGTGTCTCTTATCGGAACCGGATCACCCATGGTGTTAGGCTCTTCTTCTAAAACCCCAAAAGGATTTTCAAACACTTCGGTAGCTTCTTGGTGATTAACTTCTTCAATCGGTGGTGTATCAAGTAAACCCCTTCTTCTTAGAGAATTAAGTCTTCTTGCTGTGGCTTCAATTTCGCGGTCAAGTTGATATATCGGTTGACCTCGTCTTCGTCGCCTACTCATGCAAAAGACCTAAGCACTTGAAAGAAAGGATTAGTAACAAAGGACTTAGTCTAAACTAGAACAAAAACGATTAATATCAAGCCGTACTCCCCGGCAACGGCGCCAAAAACTTGATGGTCTCAAGTTAAACCTCGCAAGTGCACGATTTTATCGTTGTACACTTAAAAGGGTCAATCCCACAAGGAGTAGGTGGAGTACTAATCGTTCTAATTCACCGGTTTAGCTAAGTCGATAAATAACAAAGAGGGTGGTAACAAACTAGCACTAGAACTAACCAATTTAAAGACTATAAACTAGACTAGATAAGAACAAGCTAAAAGACAAAGGATAGATCAAATAAAGAGAAGGACTAGAACTCGGTTCTCCCACAAATATAGGTAATTCCACATACTAATCGTCTCGGCTAATCAAAAGGGGTAGAAAGGTAAGGGGGAGATGGCTCTAATTCGCCTAGAACCTCCCTTCCGGTCTCGCAATAGGACACTAGCTACTCCGACTAACCCCCCTCCCGGGTTCGAAAGCCGGTCTCCCTAACTCAAAACCCGACAACCCCAAGAACATGCATTTTCCCTAGGAGGTCAAGTAATGGTCAAGGTCATTAAGTACTCATCGTATTCCGGGTCATCCCACTCCCCCTTCCGGAGGTCGATTTCAAACACTAGCCTAGAGGCACCCTCCCTCGGTTCTCCTTCCTGGTCTCAACCTTAGTTGGTGACAAGGTCAAATTTCGGGTATCCAACTAACAACCTAACCAACTTCCGTTGGTGGACAAGGGTCACAAATCGGCACAACCCAAAACCCAAACCTTAAACATGCAAATTCCCCTAGACTACCCTCACCAATTTTCCCCACAAATTAGCCTTAGTGATAATTAGTTAGTGAAATTACCTATATCGGGTCAAACCGAGTCCTAGAAGGAGACTACTCACTAATCATGTTTTTAGAAGTAAAGAAAACAACAAAGATAGAGTCTTTAAGCATAAACATGGTGATAGGATGAATTTTACTTATAAACATGCAACAACCCAACAATAATTATGAAGAAAGATGATTTTAATCTAATAGCAAGGATGAACAAACTAAAAGACACAATCTTTAACAAAATCAACTCAAAGATTAAGTCTTTGAGGACAACTAGCCCAAGATGAAGAAAGGAGAGAGAAATAATGAAAAGATGAACAAAGAAAAGATAAACAATGGTGAAACAACAACAATCAAACAACAAGGATGTAATTTTACCAACAACAATCAAACAAACTAGAAGGAAAAACAAAAGTAAACAAATGAAAAATAGGGAGAGAAATAATACCAATCAAATAGTAAGAAAGGAATTAGGATAGAAAATAAAAGAAGGAGAAACCTTCAATTCTTCTTACAACCCAACTCCAATTACTAATTAATTGAAGAACTACTCTAATTAAGGAATGATTAGCAAAAATGATTAACAAAGTTTGAAACTTGGAAGAGGAAATAATTCAGATCTAGGGTTGTGTGCCAAAACACCGATTTTTTGGGGGTATTTATAGTGTCCTCCTACTTAAGTTGTAAAAAGGGGAATTAAGACAAAACACGGGTAGCAGCGACCGCCAGCCGGTCGACCGGCGGCTGGCTGCCCATCCGGCGCCGAGGAATCTCTATTTTTGAAGCTTGAGAATGCCATTGTGACGTCCCGCTGGTTGGGCGGCGGCCGGTTACCCGGCTCAGGGTCATCCTCCGTCTTTCTCTCCTCTTTCTTCTTTGCTATCTTCCTCTTGTGCCTTGTTTCTTCCCAAATTTCCTCTAGCTAGCTCAATTACCTACAATAGAGCACCGGAATCGATAGTAGCGGGAATATGGAGCAAAAAGCAAGAAAAAGGCCTAAGATCGTGCCTAAGTAGTCCAAAAGATTAGCAAACGAAAGGGTAAAAAGGGGCCGAATGTTCATTCATCATTATGGTTTTGCTTGGGTTTGTCACAGTTGTAATGGGTTGATGATTCTAATCTAATAGAAGCAATGGAAAGTAAACAAGCAACAAAATTAAGAAATGTAAACAAATGAATAAAAATGCTAGGATATCATGGGTTCGTAAGGGATTCATGGGAGTTGATCATACAAATATGTTTCCTACTAGATGCAAGCAATTATTGTTATGATGAGATTGAGTTATTGTATATCTTACAATCCCTAGGAAGATTTGGGTCCCGAAACCGAATCGATTAGATTGTACAACACCTACAAGTCGACTTAATCCTCCCTATCCAACTATATGCATGGTCTAATGAGACTCGAGTTGGTTTATGTCTTACAAGTCTCTTTGAAAAGATAAGTGATGGGTAAAAAATGCAAGGATTCATAGGCTCGCATTTCATCAAACATAACATGTGCATAAGTTGAGATCACAACAAGCAAGCAAATAAATTATGTGAATATATTAGATTAAGCATGAATCATCCCCCATGTTGGTTTCCCCTAATTCCCCATTAACCCTAGTTAAGGAAACTACTCACTCATGATCAAGTTTAACATGTTAATAAGGTTGTCAATCATACTAAGAAAGGCAAACATGAAGAATAAATGATGTGATTAACAATAATTAAACAAGAGTAAAAGAGATTATACCTATGAATATGATTCCAAATAATAAAGCAAGAATAAAAGAAGAGAACTTGATTGATTGATGATGAGTTGTCAATACTCCAATAATAACCCAATAATCTTTAATTACCCAATAATAAACTTGAACAATAATTAAGGAAAGATTAATGTGTAATTTGTGGAAAGATTAAAGAGTAATCTATTCTAATCTACTCCTAATGAAGGCTTAATCTAATCTAAAGAAGGATTGATTTTATCTAAGGAAAACTTGATTGTTTGATTATTACAAATAGAGTATATATAGTGGTACATCATTAGGTTAAGTAAGGGTAGATTAGTAATTAACAATTCTAATTGTTGAGTTGAGGAAGTGCTCCTCTCCAAGGAAGATGCTAGTCTCCTTTTTGCTAGTCTTCAAGAAATATGCGCGGATCATGGATTACGTAGCAAGGAAAAGCTTCCTATCCAGCAATACGCTCGTCCCGTGCTGAAAATAAGGATCCTGAGCCTCAACCCGAGCAGGTTGAATTTGACCCGAGCGGGTTGTTCTGTGTCCCACTCCAGATAAGCTTGACCCGCGCGGGTTGAGCTGCTGTTCCCTTTCTTTTTGCTTTTAAGCCTAAGATGCCTCTATATACTCTTTATTTTTACCTCCTTGGTCATCATTCTTGCCTCCTATTCATACTTAGTCCATCAAATATCGTCAACAAGTTTCCAAATATGCACGAAAGACGGGAATTTCCGCCTTAATATCTCCTTTCTATAAAACATATAGAATGCACTAGGAAAGCAAATAGGAAGGTTTTGACGGATAAAATGGCCATGAAATGTTATAATAGTATGCAAAATAGGCTCAATTAGGGGACTAAATGTGCGCAATTATGAGTCACATCAAATATCCCCAACCGGACCTTTACTCATCCCGAGTAAAGAGGTGTCAAAAACTAGGACTCTTATTCAAACTAACCTACTAATATAACCGATGTGAGATAATTAGCGGGTCTCACTCTGCCCCTTCAACTCACAACAAGACAACCATGAGGTAGGATGCCTTCTTGCAAGGCAAGGTGGGTCTTGCCAAAATGGCGACACATCCAATCATTAAAGCACGTAAAATCAAGTAATGGATGCATCTAAATAAGAGTAGCCACTTTCCTCATCTAAGTGGCGGAAATTATCTAAAGGGGAAGCAATTCAAGGGTACACACTCCTTCAAAGATATGGTTTCTTCAAACTACTAGGCCTAGAAGGATACCAATAAATCACCTCCAAGTTGTGTCAAGCTAGGTTACCTTTGTCCTCAATCGTTAAATGCTTTTGTCAAGAGTAGACTCCTTATGGTGTTAGAAATACTGGAGGATCGCGGAATTCCCCTTCTTGCCTAGACAAGAAGAAGGGTCGTCCCCTCTTTACCATGCACAAAAGTGGATACAAAGGAAAAGGGATCAATAGAATTTGAGTTTCATATGGGAGTTTGCTTTTTGTTGTTGTTCTCCCCCCCCCCCCCCCCTTCAAATTTATTGTGGCATTTTGACATTTTGAGAACATTTCTTTGTCATTTCTTTTGATGTTTGGCATTTTAATACTTGACAATTTCAACTTTTCTTCGCATTTCTTTTTGAACATTTTCAAAGTCACCCCATTTGTAGTGAGGGTGCTTATATTTGAAGCTTTAGGAGTTCTATTTTTACTCCTCTTTTCATTTAATGTATTTGCAAACTTTTTCACTTTTCATTTCAATTCTTGAACTCAAATTTTTGAACAATTTTTGTGCCCATTCCCTTTGATGACAAAAATGTGGTAGAATATGGATGATGATTGCATGGTTTCAAGGGTCACCTTGGAATAAACGGTAGCCAAGGAGTTATCACACCACAAGGTACTCTTGACTAGGCCTTAATCCATGGGTCAAAGGATACTAGCATGACACATCCTAGGGTGTTTTACAAGTATTCTAACAAGAAAAGTTTTAATAAGAAAAAGTATCAACAAGGGCCTATATACACTTGTCAAGTTTCCCAAATAGATGCTTTCACAAAGTTTTTCTAACATGCAACTACATGCCATGATGCAACTAACATATATACATCCTAATACATATGCTTCTACCAACTAGTATGCCAAATAATCTTAATGCAATCCTAATTTCACATTGTTTATACCGCATCAATCAAAATAAAGCCACATAGTCATTAACATAAAGAGGAAAAAGGAGATTGGAAAGATCATACCATGCGATCTTCTATATCCTCATGTCTCGGATGTGGCGTAATCGATCAATGTGAAAAAGGATGAACAAACACAATATATACAAACAATATATACAAGACTACACTATAAAGGAAATGAACATGTTTTTGGATTTTTCAATTTTTCAAAATTTTTATGGGTTTTGTTTTTATGAAATTAAAAGACATATTTTTGTGATTTTTCGAAATTTTTCAATTTTTATGCATTTTTGGAATATAAATTCTCATCCCCCACTTTATTTTGGATATTGTCCTCAATTTACATGTAGGAGTAGGAATAAAAAGGAAATACATTTTTATGGATTTTTGATTTTTTTTTTTTTGAAATAAAGTACAAATGCAATGATATAATATGAATGCATGCATGCTCTAACTAAATGCAATTCTAAATGACATATATAACAAATGAATGCAATCTAAACTATACTATATGATGCATGATTTTTAGTAAACTATGGTCACCTATGATCAAACCTCCCCAAACCGATTTAAACACTATTTCTAGTGTAGAAATGAATAGGTTTGGCCATTAGTGACTATGCATGAATTCTAGTCTATATGCAACTAACTATATGAATCATGTGAGATAAATTATAATGCAAACTAATCTAATCATATGAAATATATTACAATGCTACTATACTATATGAGTTACCTAATGTAAATGCAATATGAAATATAATATAAGTGCAAGCCTAAATTATATGATATATGTATGTTGCTTCATGGTTTAACCTCCCCAAACCGATTTTAAACACTATTTCTAATGTAGGAAGAAAGGGGTTTAATCATGAGACAAATACATAAATGCAACTATACATGAGAGATAGGGAAAGAAAAGGGTTCTTACAATCATTGTAGGAGATGAAGATGGTAGATAGGAAGCATATATAGCCATGACACGAGCCAAATGAGAGAAAAAGATGAATTTTAGCCTGAACCCGCTCGGGTTAGGATTGACACGCTCGGGTTGACAGTGAACCCGCTCCAGATTAAATGAACCCGCTCGGGTTGTTAGTGAAGACGAGAATTTTCCTCAAAATCTGCGCGGATTCTTGGTCAGAGAACTTTTGCTTCTTTTTTTTGTCCTTCAACCCGTCGGATTAGTCTCGGGATGCGCATATTTCGATCCAACACCTTTCTCATGATAACAAACATACTCACAAGCCCAAATTCTCCATTTTCTTCATTTCTTTACATTTTTCATCTTCTCATTTTCATTAATTTCCTTCAAAAGCTCAATTAAAGTATGAGATCCCTCCCTTTCATCTCTCATGCAATTTATTAAATGAATGCAAAACTACACTAAATGCATATATACAAATTAATAGCTATTAAGGAACTCCATCAAACCAAAGATTATCAATAAACAATTTCATGGAAGATTATCACTAGCACTCAAAGCACGTAGAAGTCGGTCAAATTCTTAGGAGTGAGATATAAATAAGCATGGATAACAACACAAGATTATCCGATGAAATAATGCCCAAGTAAAAGACCGAACAAGCATGTCAAGAATGCTATGACAAAAATCATAAGAGATGTGATGGATGGAAGGAACATGAAATGGGTAGTTGGTTGGCAATTCACTCAACTCATCCTCCAAATAGTCAAAATCACCACATTCAATGCAAGTACTCTCATTATCATCTAAGGTGATTTTAAGGGTGTCTATTTGGGGTTCCCAAATGTCCTCATCATATTCCTCATCCCAACAAGGTCCATTATCAAAGGGGTTGTCGTAACAAGGCTCACCAAGTTCAACACAATTGTCTCCCTCTAATATGTCATCCTCAAAGGGTGAGTTTTCACTCAAGCTCACATCCATATCACTCTCACTTTGCCCATTAACATCAAATTCCACGGAAGTTGGGTTCATTGATACACAAGAAGAGTAAGGTGACGGCATCCAGGCATTAGTTTCAAAATCAAGAATGTACTCCTCCTCATCATCACTCTCTTCATCTAGCACACCATCTTCCCAAGGAGGGGCAAATTTGTGGGCATAGTAGGTTGACTCAAGGTTATAGGAAGGTTTCTCATTCTCACATATCTCATTTTCATCATAATTTTCATCAATGAATTTTTGAAATGTGGTTTTTATCACTTCCATACCTTCCTAGGCACTCTCAAAGATGTCATGTACAATTTGCTTAAGACAGTGGATGGTCATGAACTCAACAAATTCCCAAAATTCCTCACAACTCATCTCACATATCATACCACCACTCAAGTGAAATGCCAAGTTGCGGGTTTCAAGGTTCATGCCATTATAAACAACACAACATGCTTCATAATTTGATAGAGTAAAACCATGATGCCAAGCATGAGTCATATAATCTTCAAATCTTTTAATATACTTATCAAAAGACTCATTTTCATATTGCCAAAAGGTGACTGTAGACATGTTGATCAAATGAAATAAAACAAGTACAATAAAACTCAAGAAAAATAAGCACAACTAAAACTAGACAAAAGAACGATTCAAATACACAACACCATCCCCGGCAACGGCGCCATTTTGATGAAAGTGTCGTTGGGGCTCTCAATCAAACACATTTATATTCTCAACAAACGACTAGTTAGTGGTAAGTCGAGGTCGATCCATGGGATGGTGGTACTCAAATTATTCAATATAATTATGGTTTTGCTTGGGTTTGTCACAGTTATAATGGGTTGATGATTCTAATCTAATAGAAGCAATGGAAAGTAAACAAGCAACAAAATTAAGAAATGTAAACAAATGACTAAAAATGCTAGGATATCATGGGTTCGTAAGGGATTCATGGGAGTTGATCATACAAATATGTTTCCTACTAGATGCAAGCAATTATTGTTATGATGGGATCGAGTTATTGTATATCTTACAATCCCTAGGAAGGTTTGGGTCCCGAAACCGAATCGATTAGATTGTACAACACCTACAAGTCGACTTAATCCTCCCTATCCAACTATATGCATGGTCTAATGAGACTCGAGTTGGTTTATGTCTTACAAGTCTCTTTGAAAAGATAAGTGATGGGTAAAAAATGCAAGGATTCATAGGCTCGCATTTCATCAAACATAACATGTGCATAAGTTGAGATCACAACAAGCAAGCAAATAAATTATGTGAATATATTAGATTAAGCATGAATCATCCCCCATGTTGGTTTCCCTTAATTCCCCATTAACCCTAGTTAAGGAAACTACTCACTCATGATCAAGTTTAACATGTTAATAAGGTTGTCAATCATACTAACAAAGGCAAACATGAAGAATAAATGATGTGATTAACAATAATTAAACAAGAGTAAAAGAGATTATACCTATGAATATGATTCCAAATAATAAACCAAGAATAAAAGAAGAGAACTTGATTGATTGATGAAGAGTTGTCAATTCTCCAATAATAACCCAATAATCTTTAATTACCCAATAATAAACTTGAACAATAGTTAAGGAAAGATTAATGTGTAATTTGTGGAAAGATTAAAGAGTAATCTATTCTAATCTACTCCTAATGAAGGCTTAATCTAATCTAAAGAAGGATTGATTTTATCTAAGGAAAACTTGATTGTTTGATTATTACAAATGGAGTATATATAGTGGTACATCATTAGGCTAAGCAATGGTAGATTAGTAATTAACAATGCTAATTGTTGAGTTGAGGAAGTGCTCCTCTCCAAGGAAGATGCTAGTCTCCTTTTTGCTAGTCTTCAAGAAATATGCGTGGATCGTGGATCACGTAGCAAGGAAAAGCTTCCTGTCCAGCAATACGCTCGTTCCGTGCTGAAAATGAGCATCCTTAGCCTCAACCCGAGCAGGTTGAATTTGACCCGAGCGGGTTGTTCTGTGTCCTGCTCCAGATAAGCTTGACCCGCGGGGGTTGAGCTGCCGTTCCCTTTCTTTTTGCGTTTAAGCCTAAGATGCCTCTATATACTCTTTATTTATACCTCCTTGGTCATCATTCTTGCCTCCTCTTCATACTTAGTCCATCAAATATCGTCAACAAGCTTCCAAATATGCACGAAAGACAGGAATTTCCGCCTTAATATCTCCTTTCCTATAAAACATATAGAATGCACTAGGAAAGCAAATAGGAAGGTTTTGACGGATAAAATGGCCATGAAATGTTATAATAGTATGCAAAATAGGCTCAATTAGGGGACTAAATGTGCGCAATTATGAGTCACATCAGTATCGCAGCACATGATTTTTTGGACTTTTTTTTTCTTTTATCGCAATACTTTATACGAGCTCCTAAGATACGTTGTGCGCAATCCCTCATTTATTTGTTCTTGTATTATACAGTACATAATATTTTTATTAGTTGTCGAAATACATAGTATGTAGTACATTTATTTGTCATTGACATTTATTTGTCATTGACGTTAACAGGGACGTAGCTAGGAAAATATAATGACTGGGGCCGATATTAATTTTGTCGATGTATATAATCATTTATTATAGACCTTACACCATTATTTTACATTATCGATATTTATCAGTGCCTCCGTCTCAAATGCTTGTTTACATTTTAGATGATTCCTTAAATAGTGGGGAAAGAATGGGGTATACACATAAAACTAGAAGAAAAAGCCCAAAAAAAAAAATTAAAAACAACCTGCCAAGAGAATCAAACACACGAAATGTTGGACTCATGCATGAAATACTTAACTTACCATTGTACCAAATGCAGAACATTGTCTTATTTACTACACAAATTTTATTTATTCATTAAGAGCTTGCCCGGGCCATGGCTCCTTCAACCCAGGCGTAGCTTCGTCTCTGGACGTACGCGGTACATTTGTTAGTCTTGTAATATAAACATTAAAAATAAAAAAACATGCGCGCGATGGGTAGCTAATAGCAAAAAGGAGCGTTAAACTAGCACATTTGGCTGGTGATGATGGCTACGGGTGGTGGTAAGTGGTGGGGGTGGACCGTGGTGGAGCAGTTGAAAAATAGCGTACTGCGAAAACTTAACTCCCCTTACATGTAACTAGGCAAATAACTACAAAATTAAAAAGTAGCACATTTGGGTGGTGATGATGGCCATGAGTGTTTTCAAATTACCTGATAATTTTTAAGAGGAGTTGCGTTCACTTGTCTCAAGGTTTTGGTGGGGCTCGAAAAATGGGAAGAACAAAATTCCGTGGTTGGCTTGGAAGAAGCTCTGTGAACCTAAGTGTAAGGGTGGGTTAGGTTTTCGCGATTACCATAAGTTCAATATGACACTCTTGGGTAAGTAAGTTTGGCGTCTAATGACAGATCGATCGAGTCTTATGGCACGGGTTTTGGGCAGCAAGTACTTTCCGGATGGATCCTTCTGGAATGCGGAGATAGGGAACAATCCTAGTTTCACTTGGAGAGGAATATGGGAGGCGATGGCGGTGGTTGCGAAAGGAGCTCAAAGAAGGATTAGAGACGGGTTGAGTACGAAGGTTTAGGCTGACCCGTGGATCCCTAACACTCAATCACGACGTGTTTTATCTCCTAGGCTAGGGGCTGATGAGGATATGTTAGTGGCCGATTTGATGACTTCGGAGAATTCATTGGGATCGTTCTAAGGTTTGTGAGGCTCTTCTTCCTTTTGAACAAGAGCGGGTTTTTAATATTCGGATTAGCGGGTCATGTCCTAGTGATTTATGGTGTTGGGACGGCGAGAAGAATGGGGTTTACTCGGTTCGCTCTGCCTCCTGGCTGCTTGCTTTGAATGAGGATGATGGAGTGGGTCCGTCGAATGAGAATTGGGAGAAATGGGTGTGGAACAAGTTGTGGAAATTACCTGTGCTTCCGCGAATGAAACTATTTGCTTGGCAAATGTGTAATGATGCCTTGGCCACGCAGTCTAATTTAGCTCGACGCATTAGCATCGAAGACGTAAGCTGCCCTTTGTGCCTCGATAGTGTGGACACGACTCTTCATTTCTTTCGGGGTTGTGGTTGGGTGGGTGGGTTGTGGGATGGGTTGGAGTTGGAGACCACTTCGGGGGTGGGGTTTGAGCGGGTGAGGGAGTGGGTGGAGGGAGTGTTGAGGGAGATGGAGGAATGTGAGTGTGTCCGGTTCATTGTAGGGTGTTGGGCGCTGTGGGAGGGACGAAATAAGAAGCTCTTCGAAGGCAAGGAATTCCGTCTGGACAGGGAGGTGAGGAGGGTGTACGAGATTATTGGGGAAATGAGGGATGTGGATGAGAGATGTGGAGTACGGAGTGGTTAAGGTTTCGTGAGTGACAGGTGGTCCAGGCCACGGATGGGGTGGCTGAAGATTAATGTGGATGCTAGTGTTAGGGAGGGAATTGGTGTTGGTGTAGGGGCCGTTTGCAGAGATGAAGAGGGGTGTGTTGTGTGGGGACTGACGGAGCAGATGAGGGAGATGATTGACCCAAGTGAAGCGGAGGCGTTAGCAGTTTATGTGGGACTTAAGGAGGCTGCTCGTAGAGGACACCAGCACGTCATCATCGAGCTTGATTGCTCGATGGTTATCGATGCTTTGAAGTTGCAGAAGCGTGGTCGAAGCGAAATCTACCTTTTATTTGATGATATTCATAGTATTTGAACTGTATTTCGGTCTTGTGTTTGGTCTTGTGTGCGTCGTGATTGTAATCGTGTCGCTCATGAATTAGCACGAGCAAATCCTTGGCAGGTAGGGTCTAGAGGGTGGACGGAGTCTCTGCCTCCCAATGTTGAGAGTCTTGTTTCGAATGAGTCGTTGGCTATAAATTAGTACCGAAGACGGGATTTTTCAAAAAAAAAAAAAATGCACAAAATCATCCTCATCATTCATCAAGAAGCTAACTAAATATTACTTGTATAATCAAAAGTTCAAAACCGATTAAAAGCATAAATAAAGAAAATTAAATTAGCATATCATATTTACTTAAGGTAATAGTAATATAGTAATATAGTAATACAATAATATATCTAGCTAGCTAATTTAGATCTTAAGACATGATAAGATGTCCATATTTCCTCTCTTTTTTTCCTCTCCTTCAATTCACTCTCCTTTTGGTTGCTTTCTCTCTTTTTTGTCCCCATGTCTTTTTTTTCCATTGCCTTTTTTTTTCTTTATATCTCCTTTATGCACCCTTTTCCTTTTTTTTTTCTTTTTTTTGGCTCTGAATTTCAACCAGTGGGTACCTGATTCTCAAATCATTTCTAAATGAGTAGTACTATGTACTCTTTAACTCATATCATCACCATCTATTATTATCATCATTGCCATAATCATTATCATCATCATCATCATCATCATCATCATGGTTGTCATGCATGCATGATGATCATGCATCATAATGCATTTATATCATAATTATCTAGGTTGTTCTCATCATAATGCTCTTCCTAAGGTGAACTCCAGATTAGGCTTTATTAGACTGCTTGTTTGAAGATTATCTCCTGATAAATTTGAAGAACTTGCTTCTGATAGTCTTTCATAACTCAAGCATTTTGGATCTTGTTCCTTCTGCATTCAAAATTAACATTTATGTTATTCATTATAATCATAAAATGCAATACATTTATGTAAAAATAGTTCAAACCCTAGCCATCTCCCTCAAGTTTTTAATCATAAAATGAATGGAGGGCATATATATTCCTAATCGTTCATAAATCACATGGACGTATGCTATTAATATCGAATAGATCTTAACCTAGCGATTAAGACGAAATTATTTTGTGGTGAGACCGTGAGTTCGAATTCTTTCAATCCCTTTATGTTACACTGTTTTATTTTGTCCCTACTCTTCAGAACATAATTTATGAGCTATCAATATGTTATTAATGTTTGATGCAGATGAATGTAATTTTTTAATACAAATACATTATTTAACCAACAATTATTTTATATCCCGTGCACATCGTAAAAGTTGTTATAAATTGTCAAGAAATCATCTCAACCAATAAATCATCTCAACCTAAGCTTTTGGTTGGAATTCTAGAATCGGTTTATATTCTAACAAGCCTCCTCACACGATTGTCCGTTTAGCTTGAAATCTAGATGCAACTGGAGGTCTCCCTATACATAGTGCTTAATATTCCACTTTAGAAATTGGGGTGGTGAAATTTGACATCTGACCATTCAATCACATGACTCTGATACCATGCCAAAAAAACATCTCAACCAAAAGTTTAAACTTTTACTTGGAGTTTAAAGATCAATTTTGTATTCTAACATGAATTTCATAGTCATAAAAAAAAGTTGCAGACTAGGTACAAAAGGCTAGGTTGTGTACAATTGCAAATTGGTTGGAGACTTAGCAAGGTAGGAATCCAAGGACATTGGATTGAGAGAATAAAATAACATGGAATAAATTTTAATTTAATTAAAAAGAAAACAAAAAAAAGAGAAAAATGCTTCTGCTTGACTAGTGTTTTAGGTGTAGAAAGTCTGCTTTAATTTAGTGCGTGTGTCTCATTACTCATGTGCACGAAACAAAAAAAAAGATTAGCTCTCTAAATTCAATAATTATTCATGCATGTTTGTTTGTTTGTTTAATTTCCTTCACAAAATCTTCATCCTAGTATCTAAACTTGATATTATTTCATTCCATGCAATCATGCATCCATTTTGTGCACATTATGACTCCAAGAGTCAAACATGATAAACCATTGATGAGTCAACATCTTATAGTACTATTTTCATTCTATTTTAATTTCTATTCCTTTGACTTTGATACTCACTTTTATTCAATAATCTTTTAAATTTATGGGATTTACAATGTCTAATACGGAGTATGTTGTATTCATTTTACCAGAACAAATAATGTTTTCGTAGTACTCGATCTTTCCATTTAAATTCAAATATCTATTTATTGTTTGATAGTATTCAGAAATTACCTGTTAAAGTCAAAACATTAACAATATATAATTATTAGTGTGATTAATTTCTCTACTTTTATTTAACGTTTTAAATTAAAGATTTTGGATTAGGGTTAGAAGACTGAAACTAAGACTAAAATTATTTATAAACCAAACGAAGCTAAGATTCAAATACCCGTTTATATTTCGACATTATTCATGAGCGAAATTACCAGTTAAAGTCAAATAAAAACAACATATATAGTTACGGCAATTAGTTTCTATACTTCTTTCTACGTGGTAAATTTAAAGATCTTAGATTAGGGTTAGATGACTAAAATTACGATTAAAATTATTTATATAACAAATCAAGCTAAGATTTAAAATTATTTATATACCCGTAAATATAGTTAATAACTTAAGAGTATTTATTTACTTAAGTCAAATTTCTTTGACCAAATATATGTAACTTGTTTTTACTAGTAGTAAATCAACACAATGCTTTAACTTTGTGGTTGATGCTCTTTTAAAATGAGGCTTTTGCTCAGAGCTTTTCCTTGGTCACGAGAAGCCATGTTTCCTTTGGGAAATAAAATGACAAAAATGTCCCCTTTAGAGTAGCTTATGACCATAGGACACTCTCTTCTGCAGCTTTTCAAAGCCTTCGTCCTTTTTGTAAAATTCTCTTTTTTTTTTCCTACTTTGTAATAAAATTGAGAGAATTTTATGAAGAAGAAAGCTAGAAAAGTTTGATTTATTAATTCAAAAAATAAATAAATAATAATAATAAACGTTTATAATTACATCCTGTTTACTTCCTTTTGCCTTTGCTTTCTTTTTATGGTTATCTCACTTTTCTATTTATGCACATTCTCTCAATATATTCTCCACAAGAATGATATGTTTAGTATAGTATGTTATTCGTTCTATGTAGTTAGAACTTTTACTCTATATGGGTATCAAGAATGCTTAACAAATATAGAACAAAGTAAATAGAATAGGAATAACCATTACTAAAGTGTAGGAAATTGACTATATATTCTCACACACCCTAATAATCTATTTCCACATACACTCCTCTCCTCTCATATGTAGTGTTTCCAAAGAGTATTTGATGATCATCGCGATTCTTAGATGAAAAAAATAAGAGGAACATAACGTTTGAACCCGAAATAACCCAATCCGACCCAACTAACCCGATAATGTTACAAACACGGACTGACCCAACCCGATTGACCTGTTTGCCAAGTCTAGCTTCTCGTTCTGACACTGTCATCGAGTGCTTGACTCCTCCAAACGTTGTGAAGACATTTATTAGGGTGTGAGAATTACTTTCCTTAAATAAGAAGCAAAAAGAATGAAATTATTTATTAGTACCTCAAGAGAAGATTGACATTGCATGTTGTTTCTTCCGGAATCCTTTGGTTTGCTATGCAACCATGCTTCCCTGCTACAATATTGTAACAACAACAAAATTACATGAATATTTAGATTGTTATCAAAAGAATAACCATATTAAACAAGAGTTTTTGTTGGAATAATAAATTTGCCCTCTCCAATGAAAGCAGAAAAATTAGTCAAAAGAATTAAAAAAAAAATGGTCTAAAATGAGCCCACAAAATCTAAAGGAAAGTGATATATCTTTCAATATGCTTGAGCATACAAGGTCAAGTGAGAAATTCTTCATGTTTTGATTCCTTTTGATAATGGAATGCATGGTATGCTTAATTAGTTTGTTGTTCGTTCTTGAATCTATCCCTCTTGCACCATTAAATGTGTAAGGATTGTATTGCAAGCACACATCATTAGTTGAACACTTCCTCCGTCTTAGTTACTTGTTTCTCTTTAGTAAACAGGAAATTAAGACGGAGGGTTGGAGGGAGTAATAATATACTACGAGTACTAAATGAGTATATATATGTAAATTGTTGTGTAATTATTATTCCCACGACAACAATTTATTCATTTTCTCGAGTTTATATTACCGCCCCCATCCCTTGGACCGATGCCACTTACATTGAACTTTAGTGTCGAGCACAAATTACGAAAATATCATATTTTTAGCCTAGAAATGCAGTTGAGTGCAAGTAAGAAAAATGTAGCATCATTGACAAAATTCATAAACGCAAATTAAGTAAATGAGGTAAAGTGAACCTTGAAGAATTGCTCCAAAGTCCATGACAATAATCTTTATCTTGAAGTGCGTTATTTGAGGACGATCTGCCACATTGTTGAGGACTTGGGAGTTCTGAACTTCTACTTTGCATACTTGCAAATATTTCATCTGATGTTGTATCTCCTGATGACCCATTCTCATATGCGTCCCCTTGACCTATATATATGAGTGTCCCCATAAACAATTAGTTTACTTTAAACGACATTTCAATCGTTCCAGTCATTTGTTTACGTTTAATAGTAGTATTAATAACCACAGTATGTACTCCGTATATTATACCTGAAGCGGCTGCTCTATCTGTCGTCTTTACAGTCCTATACATCTACAAAACGTAACAATAGGCAAAAACATTCAATTTAATGAGTTAGGAAAAAAAATATTAAGTAAATGACTTAGCATAGTCGATAGTACGTCCAAAAACAACAATGAGACGATTTTACATGAAACAACAAAGTGTACATTATATATCAAAAAGGAGTATTAAGAAAACAGGATGCTATAAGTTAATTTCGATTAACCTAATTTTTTTACCTTATAAAAAAATCAATAATATTAAATATAGTCTTTAAAAATTGATTTGAAAGGTAGATGGAAATACGTAGGCAAGTAGTAGTAGGAGGGTGGAGGGAGTAGATGTATGGATAAGAGTGTAAAAAAGTCAAGTAAGGTTAAAAAAGAAGAGTAGGAGAGATTGAAGGAACATTATATCATTGAGAAATGATGGTGTTTCTGTACTTTCTTCCATTTATTTACTTCTCCCATCTCTAGGTAGACAGAGAAATACTCTATGTACGTTTGTATCTATTGTGTCTACGAAGTAGTAGCATTTTCCCAAGACAATTTAATCACTCTTCCAAATTAACTCACTCACTTCCACCTTTTCTCATCTATTATTCCGTTTATTTTGTGTAAGTCCGTTGTATAACACATAATGTGTTTGTATTAAGTATACACTGTAAATCTGTAATATCACAGTAAAACGATCTTATTTTAGTTATCCTCTGTCTTTGCCTTACTTATAGTGCTTGTACTAGTTTATTTATACATTATCACATGATAATAGTTCAATCTAAGGAAGAGTTTTCTTCTTGAAAAAGATGGCTCATGAGTCATGACTTATGTATATGTACTTTCGTGTATATATAACCGTCTTACTTTGAGATAAATAGAAGTTTTTGGAATTAGTTTTCCAATAAGAATGTCTTATTATACGAGTATAAAATGGATTTTCTTCTTATTCTTCTTCAGATCGGTAAATTACAAACTTTGGACTTACTAACAAAAGCAAAACCTCCTACATTTTCTTAAAAATTATTCAATCGACAAAATAATATTGTAATTAAATGTGAGGAAGATAGACACTGACAATTTGAGAGATTTGATTGTAATAATAGAGTATGTGATTTTTTTATTTTATTTTTCTAAAGAGGTAAGAAGAGACACATAAATTGGGAATGATTTCAACACTATTATATTCATTAAACCTTCATTAAATTGATCTTTTTTTTTTATTGATGCAACAAATTAAAGAAAAAAGAAAATTGATTACCTGTAAATGGGACTTAACATGAGCTAAGGTAAGATCTTTGACATCCATGAGCTCAAGAACTGACTTTGGTGTCGCCCCTATAATATTAATTAATTAATTAATTAATAACATTATTATTACACTCTCGATTAAAATTATCCTTACGGTTTATCAATATAAATTTATATACTTCCTCTGTACCATTTAATTGTATACGTTTTTTTAAAATTTGGTAATTTTGAAAAAAACCTATACAATTAGGAAGTATATAAATTTAATTACCCTAGAAGAAAGAAAAAAAGAGGACTGACTGAAAATGGCGTACTTTCATGACCACCCAAGAGTTCAACAGCGTGAACAAAGCGAGCATGAAGAGTAGAAGTCCACCTCATACGTGGGGCCCGCATACTCCGTTTCGCCGGAAACCTCGAAAGAAACCTCGATCTCATCATCATTCCATTATTCTGGGAGTGATGATGATGGTGATGGTATGGGACGTTAGTCGTATTATTACTAGGTAAACCCGAAAGCCCCCCAGCCGTTGACGATGATATAACGGACGAATCCAACGGCTGAGGAGGTGCAAAGGGGAATGAAGGAGGCGGGTTTTGGTACACCGGGATCCCTCTAATGGGCCTTAGATAGCTCAGTTCTGGGCTTAACCCGTTTGCTGGTGGCCCACCCGGATAGTGTTGTTGGAGCAAGTGGTGGTAGAGTTGTTGTTGTTGTTGATGGTGGTGATGGGGGAAGGTTTGGTAATGGTGATGGTGGGTAGGGTGGGAGAGAGTAAGGTCAGGTTTAGTGGGTCGGGTTTGGGTTTGGGTCGGGTCAGTTGACGTCCTTTTCCAAAAAGATAAGTCCATTTCGGAGGCAGGCGACGCGGTGAAGACGGGTTTGGAGGTGGTGTTTGGTGGGCTGATTTGGAGGGATAAATCTGGTTGAGCTGGGAATAACTCCATCTATATTATCTATCCCTAATAATAATAATAATAATATAAGGAGCGAGGAGTGTTTGCTTTGGTTGGTATTTAGTGAGAGTGATGGTTGAAGAATGAAGAAAGGTGATGGGTGGGTTTGATTGAAGAAGGATGGCAGGATGAGGAGGTAGTTGTTGCAGAGAAGGGAAGGGAAGGGAAGAGAGAGGGATATGAGAGAAGGTAGAAAGTGAATAATGGTTGTTTCTTTTGGGTGAAGTTTATGTGAGATTATGACACTTGATGAAAGGGTGTGAGACTTGAGAGTGGGAGGTATTTGGACTTGGAGGTTGAAAATTACACAACTTGGGTTTGGATCTTTAAGACTCTTATTAAGAAACAATTGATATGTACTTAACCCGTTTTATAATTAAGAGAGATACTATTGTTTGAGGGGGACTTATTGGTTAAAAATGTGTATTCTGCTGGTATTTAAATATTAACTAGCTTTTGTACCCGTGAAAATCACGGGAGTATTTGAGATTAACTGTGTAAGCACACGCGTAACGTAGCCTCAGTTGTTTAGTACATACTGACATCTTTATTGCCTTGTGCTAAATACACTGGTTATGTATCTTGGCAAGAAGTAAAACAACATATTTATTTTCAATTTCACAGTATTATAATATTAGACGGGTAAGTAGATATAATAACTTATCAATATAACGCAGAACTATTTGTTTCACATTAAGAATTGTGATATAAAATTAACCATGTCAAATGAATATTCGATACATGTGTAGCTTATTTTCATCATTGATGAATGTTTTTCTATATACTTCGTAATAAAGTTTGAAATTGTGTGGTTGTATAAATAATTACAGTGTCACTTTTTAGGACTGTCATTATATAAATTTGATATTACGATTAATATTTATATTAACTGACATAATGTATACATTTATGTATCTAGTACACTTTTCATTTGTACACTCTTTTCTTTAAAAAAAACAATAAACTTAATCTCCTAAAACCTAATTTGATTATAGAAAATGTATTTGATTTGTTTATTAGAAACTATTGATCATATTAGTAATTTTCTTCTCCCTTTTCCAGTATTCAATTCTTTTCCGTTTTATTTAAGGATTGGGGTTTTTAAGGTTTTATTTGATTTACGGTGGTTGTGTGGAAGTCAGGCGTAAAAGAAGTGTCGATGAGAAGGGTGTAGTGATCGATGGTAACAACTGGTTAATGGGCGAGTGAGCTCGTGTTTGTTATGTTTCTAGGAAGGGCATAACGGGTTGATGGTGGCTTGGAAGGGGTTGATAGCTTGGTGATAGGCTAGGAGAGGGTGGGCGTGTTGGTGGTGGGGTAATGCGCTTTGTTTATTTTTCAAAAAAAAAAATCTCTGTAGTGCACAATTTGTTTAATTCTCTCTATTTCATTATATATTTTTTCTTCACGTAATATTTTTTTGGTCGATGATGTATCTTTGTTGTTTTTTGTTCTAACTTGTTGTAGACTTATAGCACGTGCTTTTTTTACTTTAATTTGTTTTGTTCTTATCGCGAATTATTGCATATGAAGACTTTAGAAGAGTAACATGGGGTATTTTCTATTATTCTTATAGTACAATATCTTAATTTTCTTACGCTATTATAATATTTGAGTACGTTATATGAAAAATTATGTTCAAACATTAATTTTTAACATCTTCTTATGTGTCCAATTTATTAAAAATAAGGAGGTATATAACAAAAGAGGGTAACATTTACAAACAACGTAAAATATAGAGTGATGTAATATGATTTTTATTTGTCGTATAATAGATTTTGACAATAAAACCAAAAAAATTTGACTTTAATTTAAATTTATGTTTGATGTCGTATAATCTACTTTGAAATTAAAACCCAAATTTCAATGTTTATTATAATCTAATTTTTGTTTAATGATACAAGTATAATCAAATTTTTCTTTTTAAATAATAAATGGTGATGATGTGGATTATTAGGCTAGATATAATGATGTGTCAATTAGGTAAGTGTTTAGTTTGTGTTTTAATTATTATATATAGATTAATCGACATTCAAATAAAATATTTTAGTGCCTAAAAACTCAATTGATCGATATTTTGGATAATTAAAGGTATTATATCAACTCATATATATGAGAGAAACAATTTCTTAATGTGTTTATTAGTTAGACGCGCTCTCAACAAAGAATTTTCTCTTTCTAGGTCGCTAGTAAGCGTAGTGTCACCACTTACGGGTCATCCAATCTCGAGATATTTAGGCTTTTTTAACTACATGATGTACACAAAATCGATTCATCTAAAATACTAATCGTAATACTTTGATCTAATGAGTCACGCCTCACATAAACTTGGAATTACATGGTTGGTAACTCTTTTGACTATTTAATAGATTTATAGACTTACGCTAGTTGTTGAGGTCTCTTTGCATGTATATGTCAGGACACTGTTCCACATCGATAGAAAAAGAATGAATAGACTTGTTTATAAGTATGTATATATAGTCCACAAATAGAATTATCAATCCTTGATGGTGTCAAGCTATACCTCGCAAGTGCACGATTTATCGTTGTGCAAAATAGAGGGTCGATCCCACAAGGAGTTGAAAAGATTACTAATTGTTCTAATCCTATCGTTTAGATAAGTCGGCAATAAGGGATGAGTGTATTAATCTAATAACTAAACTAAGCAAAATGAAATGCAATTAAACAAGAGAATAAAAAGTGAGCAAGATAGAACTAAGTTGTAAATCAAATAATTAAAAGGCCTAGAACTCGGTTCTTCCCAAAACAATTCATAACTTCACTCAATTAAATCTCTAGGCTATTCATAAGGGTAGCTAGGTGAGGAGGAGATGGCTCTAATTCGCCTAAGACCCCCCTCTCGGGTTCGAAATAGGACACTAGCACTACCCACCAACCCCCCTCTCGGGTTCGAAGGTCGGAATCCCTAACTCAACACTCGACAACCCCAAAAATGTGCACTTTTCCAAGGAGGTCAAGAAATCGGTCAAGGTCATTAAGTACTCATCGTAATCCGGGTCATCTCACTCCTCCTCTCGAAGGTCGATTTCAAACGCTAATTTAGAGGTGCCCTCCCCCGGTTCTCCCCTTCGGTCTCAACCTAGGTTAGCAATAGGGTCGAATTCCGGATATCCAAATCACAACCTAACCAACTCTCGTTGGTGAACAAGAGTCATAAATCGATACTACCCAAAATCAATCCATAAACCAAATCATTCCTCTAAACTACCCTCACCAATTTGCCCAAATAATTAGCCTTTATGAGATTCAATTAGTGAAGCTACTCATGTTGGGTCAAACCGAGTCCTAGTGAAAGACTACTCACTAATCATGTTTCTAAAAGCAAGAAAAGCAACAAAGATGGAGTCTTTAAGCATAAACATAATGGGAGGATGAATTCTACTTGTAAACATGCAACAATCCAGCAATAATTAATGAACAAAGATAATTTAATCTAATAATGAGGATGATTAAACTAAAAGATACAACCTTTAACTCAAGTAACCCAAAGATTCAATCTTTAGCACAAGGAAATCAAGGACTCAATCTTTTGGTGTAAATAACAAAGGTGAACAAAGGAAAGATGAACAAGAGTGAAAATAACAACAATCAAACAACAAGGATGGAAATTTAACACAAACAATTAAACAAAACTTAATGGAAAAGCAAATGTAAACAAATGAAATTAGGAAGAGAAATAATACCAACTCAAATGCAAGAAAGGAATTTGGATTGAACAATAAAGAAGGAGGAACCTTCAATCTTCTTACAACCCAATTTCTACTACTAAATAATTGAAGAACTTGTTCTAATTAAGGAAAGATTAGCAATGTAATTAGCAAGATTCAAACTTGGAAAAGGAAATTAATTTAGCTCTAGGGTTGTGTGTACAAATGGTTAAGGGAGGGGGTATTTATAGTCTTTCATAAGATTAAGAAGAAAAGAGGAGAAAAGCCCAAAATCCGCCTGTTGCTGCGTTCTGCCGGTGGACCGGCTGCCGGTGCGCCTACCGGCAGCAAGGTCAAATAAACTCGAAATTTTGGAAATAGCTGGCAAGTGTGTTCTGCCGGTGGACCGGCTGCCGGCCTGCCGGCAGAACACTGTCTTTAGGTCTTCAAATATCTCCTTGTG
Source organism: Silene latifolia (assembly GCF_048544455.1). Taxonomy (NCBI): domain Eukaryota; kingdom Viridiplantae; phylum Streptophyta; class Magnoliopsida; order Caryophyllales; family Caryophyllaceae; genus Silene; species Silene latifolia. The sequence goes on from NC_133526.1 coordinate 97,553,469, forward strand.
ATGTGCTCTGCCGGTTGACCGGCTACCGGTGTGTCTACCGGTAGCGAGGCCAAACTTCTTTTCTTCTCTAATTCCAATTCAACTCTAGCTGCTGTGTTCTACCGGTGGACCGGCCTGCCGGCAGAACATAGCCTGCAGCTTCCTTCTTCATTTCTCTTGGCATTGTGGGGAGCGTGTTCTGCCGGTGGCCAGACCGGCTGCCGGTCTGCCGGCAGAACACTCTTATCAGCATTCTTCACCTCTTTTTCTTCTCAAGCTAACACGGGTTACCCTTTCACTCGGGTTTCATTCCGTCTCTTTTTTTAGGCTAATTCTCTGCAAAAGATCACGGGGAACCGTAATATGGCGGTACATGGAATAGAAGGGCAAAAGATGAGCGAAAGGAAGCTAAAACCGTGCTAAGGAGGTTGAAACGCATGGGAAATGGGAAGTAAAAAGGTGTAAACTAATCACATATCAAACCTCCCCACACTAAAGCCTTACTCGTCCTCGAGTAAGCCCAAAGGCAATGCACAAGAGACAACCATAGTTACAATTGAGAGTGCGTGCACAATATAAGCATCACTCAATTATTCTAAAAATAATAGCCGAATGAGTATTAGCGCACTCAACGCCCCTTCAACTCACAATTTGACACCCATGAGGGAAGAGTGCCCTATTGCAAGGCAAGTTGGGTCTTGCTACAAAATTGCGATGCATCTATCATAAAAGCACGTAATCAAACAATAGAACGCATCTAACAAAATGGTCCACTTTCCTCATCTAAGTGGCCGGATTTTTCAAACAGCAAAACATGGTCTTGGTCGGGAGTACCGTCTCAGAAGTGCCAATTGAGGTGCCAACCCCCTAAGCATGGCTCAAGCAACCCTAGTGTGACCAATGCCCGAGAAACAAATTCAAGAGCGGGGTAAGGGGAAGTAGGAAAGTCCGCCGAGAATTACTAAACCGATACGAGATTCAACCATAAAGACCCATGACTAAGGGGACCTAGGCAACGACATCCTCACGGTTTTCACTCGTCACTCAATGAAAGAACAAGGTGATTTTTGTGACAAATAGTAACCAAAATCACTCCCCTAACTCGACTAGCGAAAATGTGCCCGCAATCTAATGTGTAAGACCGTCCTATGTCCAATGAGACGCAAACAATGGTATAATGCACACAATATGAAACAAAGGGTTGTAACGGGGCTAGGGAGTAGGTCGAAACGGGATTGATGCAAGCACCGTTTGGATATGTGGGGTTCAAATCAAGAATTGCCGACACAACGTAACCCATTTCTTATTGCAACACATGAGACACGTCTATGCCCTAACATAGCATGGATCACCAAAACTATACAAAAATTGCATAAACCCAACTCAAATTGGAAAAATTCAAAAGTACTCTTATTTCAACAAATGGTAACGTCTACACCGTAACAAAGGCTCGGTTTCCCAAGCCATGCAAAAAATGTGTAAACCCGACTCATTTTGGAAAAACATCAATTTGTTCTTTTATTTAGCAACGGTTTTTTCTACCCCGTTTAATGATGAGGAGGGGTGTTGCTTGCCTTTTTCTTTTCTTGACAACATATATACAACACGCATGGCTCATTTTTTTGGCTTTTTCATGACTTTTTCACTTTTCTATTTTGTTTTTCATTTCCTTTTCAAAACCTCTTATTTATTCACAATACCGAAAACACCAAGCTTTTGACCCGAGTGGACATGTATACTATCCACCATCATGACCCAAATCACCTCCTACAACACAACTACAAAACCAACCAATTCTTGATTAAGGACGGGTGGTTATGGAATGTAGCTATTTTGGTGGGTTTGCCAAATGAATAGGCTAAGGCTCAAGGGGGTGAATCAAAAAGGGGAATAATAGAAGGGAGAAAATAAGGCTATTTGGCTATGTGAGGTTCATACAAACTGATTTTTGCTTCATATCATGTGCACAAAAAGGTAATGCAATTTCACGGTCTAAGGACGAAATGACACACTTATGCGTCTTGATGTGACACGCCTCGCGAGGAGACATACTCTAAAACCTAGATGAGGGTGGGGTATGAATGTACCCATCCTAGGAGGCTCTACCCTTTCCTTTGAGTAGCTAAGTCGAGCCTAAGGTCTAGTCTACGGCCCTAGGTCTCACAAGATCGGTCTAAACTCATTGGTCAAGCCCTCTTCCCTCGGCTAACTAAGAGGTCACGGGTGCGAGTCACGGGGAGGGGAAAGGCACAATCGGACACATAACTCATCATGGGGGTACTTGGTTCCCTTCCTAGACCATGTTCATGCAAAACATTTATTTACAAACGGATGCAAGACTTCAAATTGAAAAACATGTATATACAAGAACATATGCATGCGAGAATTGAACACAACAAGGATAGAAAACATGCAACAAGTCAACTAAACCTAACAGCACATCAACACCAATAGTCCAAAAGTTCCCCAAAGGAACATCCAAGGCACAAAAACCCGTCCTCCTCCATATTATACCACGATATAAAAAGAGAGAGAATGGAAAAGGAGAAAGAGATAGGAACGTGTATACCAAGCGGTCTTCTAGTCTCCTTTTTGCCTCAAATGGTTGATGCCTATGCCAAATGTTAGCCAACAAACAACATATATATACAATGCAATGTTTTTGTGATTTTTTGAAATTTATTTTTCAATTTTTAGGCATTTTTCAAATTTACAAGTATTTACAAATATAAACAAATATTCACAAGAGTGGATATTTCCCTCCCCACACTGGAGATGTACATTGTCCTCAATGGACAAAAGCATAGGGAGTGAATAAGAAAAAGAAAATAACATATTTTTGGATTTTTGATTTTTGAAAATAAAAAATAACATGTTTTTGGGATTTTTTGGTTTTTGAAAATTAAAAAGACATATTTTTGGTGATTTTGAATATATGAATTTCCTCCCCACACTTATTTATTTACATTACTTCCAAATGGAAATAAATGTGTGGAGGAAATTAAATATGAAAATGCATGTTTTTGGTTTTTTTTAGGCCCTCCCCACACTTATTTATAGACATGGGAGGGCATTTAGGGAAATAAAAGAACATGTTTTTGTTGATTTTTGTCATTTTTCAATTTTTTTTTTTTTTTGTGATTTTAAAATAAGAATGCAATGCATGCTCTATTCTATATGCAATATTTGAATTACGATGCAAGGTATACTAAGTGAATGCAATGTCTAAATGTGATAATATATTACAAATTTGAAATCTAATGCAATCCTATATGAATGCAATTATGTGGATTTCTAACTAAATGCATGCGAAAAATTAAACATGAATGAGAGAATTTGGATTAAGGGAGAGATCATACTTGTCATTTTGGATTGATTAGGGAGGAGGTTGGGCCACCAACTCGGCCCGCGGGACTAGGAGTCCATCTCATCATCATCATCATCATTTTCTCTGGTACAATACTCGGAGCCTTGAATCAAGTCATCGGGGTTGAAGGTGAGGTCACCTCCACTACCGCCGCCCATGAGACCTCCCGTAAAGTCCCCACTCATCATCATCACACCGCCATCACCTCCCGTGAAAGCATCTCCCATAAAGGCCCAACCGGATCCCGTAGCACCCACGTCACTAGCAAAGAAGGGTCGGATGTCCCCCACCCAATGGGCGTCATGCCCCTCCGGTCGATACTCGGGCCTAGGGGGAAAAATGGGGGCGGAGAAGTAGTCCGGTTGGAGGTTAAGACCTCCGTGAACCATCGTCCCGTCCTTAGGGTAGTTCCCGTCGGGCCAAGTAAATTAGGAAGGGTGTGGGGCGTCAAAGGGGACGTAGTCCCGTCTACAAAAGTTGTCGTAGATCGGGTAGGAACCGGTGGATTAATCATAATAAATGCGGTCCAATTTCCGCCCCAATACATCCCTCTCACTCGCGGCCTTTGCCGTAGCAATGCCCATCCTCTCCATCCACTCGGTAAGGGAAGGTGGTAATGGAGGGTAAGAAGGTTGGCTCGAGGAGGACCCCTCACCGGGTTGGAATTGTCATGGTGAGGGTTGGTGAGTTTGTGGCATAGTGTATTGGAGGGAGGTTGGAGTGTCCACCCTACGATCCCGTGAATACACACGTGGAGGATTGGGGGGAGGTTGGTCGGTGGATACCTCCGCTTCAATCGGGAGGAGGTATTCTTCCATATCTTTCTCAATTTAATGGCGGTGACATTGGGAAGCCGGATAGAATTCTTGTAGTTGATTTGCCTATACTCGTGATCGTCAATGGGGTTGACCTTAAGCCACTCAAGGTTGTTGGCTAAGTAACGTTTGGTCAAGTAAGTGTCCCCGGGTATCCAATTCATGGTAGAAAGGTCTACGGACGGTCCAAATTTCGAGCAATTCGGGTGATGATGCCACCCACATGGATTGGGACTTTTTGCCCCGGAGAATTGGCAATTTTTGATAAATGAATGGCAAGGTGGTGAGCCACATTAATCTTGAAAGCGGTGGGTTTTGTAAACAAATAGGACCCCAAAATTTCAAGTTCATTGGTCCGAAATACCCACAGCTCATCCACCGCAAGAATAGTGCATCCCATAAATCAATGCCACACCCGAATGACGGGGTTGTGGCAACTAATTGCGGCCCTTTTTACCCCGACCTTATCCTCTAAACCGGAAATCGCCTTCCAAACTCGGGAATAATGAAAAGTATGGGGTGGGTTATGTGATGCGGCATTTTCTAACCCAAACATGTTAGCCAACCGGCCCAATGAAATTGTGTGGTCCTGGTTCATAAGACGGAAACTAAGGGTAGCCACCATATTTGTTTGTCGGTTCTTGATAATCCGCAAACTACTCAAGAATTCCCAAGTGAGTCGGGGGTAAGTATATTCATGCATTGAGTACATTCCCCTCATTCCTACCCCGGAAAAAAGAGCTTCCGTCTCCCTAGCTAACCCGAGGGCCGATAAGGACGGATGATGTAGAAACTTAGTGGGGGTTAGGGGGCGATTTTTAAACAGAATAAACTTACCCTTTTGAGTTTGGGTGGCAAACTCTACCGAAGGAAAATCCGGGTCAGGGTTTGTATCGCTCGCGGCGCGCTCAATCAACTCGGCTTGGGCCCTTGCAACATCGGCTCTTGTTCTCCTTCCCGCCATTGTTTAGATTAGAGGGGTTTGGTGATGTTTGATTGAAGAAAGGTTGAGATTTGAGGGAGTTAGAGGGAAAATGGAGGAAAAATTATGGAGGAATGAAGATGAGAAATGTCGAAGGAATGAAAGGATTGGGTTTTTTGTGGTTGTTTAACGGGCCTGTTTGGTGTGTTTTGACGGTATGCGAACCGGCAGCCGGTCTGCCGGCTGAGCACACTCCCCTCTTTTTTATTTCTCGAATTTTTCCTCCAAAATTTTTGTTCTCGCTACCGGTGGACGAACCGGCTGCCGGTCCACCGGTAGAACACACTCCTCATTCTCAATTTTTCTTTAGCAGGCGTGTCCTTCCGGTGAGCCGGCTGCCGGCCTACCGGCAGAACACTACTCCACTCATCTTCTCAGCTTTCCCAACAATCTTGTGTGTGTCCAGCTGGTGGGCCGGCTGTCGGCCTGCCGGCAGAACACACTCCCTGGAGCAATTCTTCAGATTTTCAGCTATATTATGTGTTCCCTGCCGATGAGCCGGCCTACCGGCAGAACACATCCCTCCTTCAATTTTCTTCAAAATAATTTGGTCTCGGTGCCGGTAGGGGCACCGGCTGCCGGTCTACCGGCAGAACACTACATTCAGCTCTTTTTCACTTGTTTTCTTTCAACTTGTTCAATTTTCATTAACTCGGAATTCGAGAATTTTTCGTTGACCTCGGTACTCGTGTTTTCCACAATTACGCCGACGCATCATGTCGGGATTTCGGGTCAAACGAAAATAAGGCTTGTTTTCTTCAAATACGACTTCCGTCACCAATCCAAAGTGGACAAAATATGACTCCAAAACTCTCATTGTCTATTTAAAATGCATGCTATATACAAATTCCATGGGTTGCCTCCCATGTAGCGCCCTTGTTTTATGTCGTAGGCTCGACGAAGTCATGAATCACAATCAATTATGAAGAAGGTAGGTATCGATGGAGCTTACATTCTTCACGATAGGGGCTCCGGCAATGTAATGCTTTAGCCTTTGCCCGTTGACCTTGAAGGCTTGGTCTCCATCGAATATTTCAATCGACCCATAGGGAAAAACTCGGACCACGGTGAAAGGTCCCGACCATTTAGACTTGAGCTTTCCCGAAAATAACTTGAACCTGGAGTTAAAGAGTAGAACCAAGTCTCCCACCTTGAATTCCCTCCTTAAGTTAGCCTTGTCATGAAACTTCTTAGTCTTTTCCTTGTAAATCCTTGAATTCTCATAAGCATCGAGGCGAAATTCCTCCAACTCATTCATGTCAAGAAGCCTTTTCTCTCCCGCTTTCTTCATGTCAAAATTCAAGAATTTTACCGCCCAAAAGGCATGGTGCTCCAATTCAACGGGGAGGTGACAAGGCTTGCCGTAAACCAACCTAAAAGGCGAAGTTCCAATAGGAGTTTTGAAGGCGGTACAGTACGCCCATAGAGCATCATCTAGCTTCATTGACCAATCTTTTCGCGACTTTTCCACGGTTTTCTCAAGAATAGACTTGATTTCCCGGTTAGAGATCTCGGCTTGCCCATTTGCTTGGGGGTGATAAGCAAGACTTCTTCTATGTTGAACCCCATGCTTCTTGGGCAAAGCCTCAAAGGTCTTTTCATGAAAGTGCAAACCTCTATCACTTATGAGCACCCTAGGCACTCCAAATCTTGGGAAAATAGTATTCTTCAAGAACTTGCCAACCGATTTGGCATCACATGTCTTGGTAGGAATAGCCTCTACCCACTTACTCACATAGTCTACCGCCACAAGTATGTACTCATATCCATAGGAGGAAGGGTAGGGGCCTTGGTAATCTATACCCCATACATCAAACAACTCTACCTCTAGGATGTAGTTCATTGGCATCTCATGCCTCCTTGAAATATTGCTGCTTCGTTGGCACTTATCACACCCCTTGACGTAAGTTACCACATCATGAAATAGGGTAGGCCAATAAAAACCGCATTGGAGTATTCTTGCAGCGGTCTTCCTCGAACTCCCATGCCCTCCACTTGGCATATCATGGCAATGAGAAATTATCGGTTTCACCTCTTCACTTGGAATGCACCTCCTAATTATCCCGTCCGCACAAGATTTGTATAGGCAAGGTTCATCCCAAAAATTTTGCCTTAGATCATGAAAGAATTTCTTCCTCTTATGTGAGTCATAGTCATGTGGTATGACCCCGGATACCAAGTAGTTGACATAATCCGCGTACCAAGGGACATCCATAAGAGCAAGAGCGAATAATTGATCATCCGGCAAGGAGTCATCGATTGGTAGTCCATCCTTAACCTTGTCATGGAATAGCCGAGAGAGAGATGATCGGCTACCACGTTCTTCACGCCCTTCTTGTCTCTAATTTAAATATCAAACTCTTGGAGCAAAATTATCCACCGGATCAAGCGTGGTTTCGACTCCTTCTTGATTAGCAAGTGCCTCAATGCCGTGTGATCGGTGTGTACAATTACCTTAGAGCCCACCAAGTAGGAACGGAACTTGTTCATGGCATATATGACCGCCAAAAGCTCCTTCACGGTGGTGGTGTAGTGTGATTGAGCTTCATCCAAGGTTTTACTTGCATAATATATGGCATGAAGTTTGCCATTCTTTCTTTGTCCAAGCACCGCTCCCACCGCTACATCACTAGCATCGCACATCAACTCAAAAGGTTCTCCCCAAGTGGGAGGTTGCATAATTGGAGCGGTGATGAGAGCTTCTTTCAACCTATTAAAAGCATTCAAACATTCATTAGTAAACTCAAAAGGCACATCTTTGCCAAGCAACAATGTTGAAGGTCGGGCAATCAAAGAAAAGTCCTTGATAAATCTCCGGTAAAAACCGGCATGCCCAAGAAAACTTCTAACTCCTTTGAAATTAGTGGGAGGGGGTAAATTTTTAATCACTTCAATATTGGCTTGATCAACTTACAAGCCTTTACTTGACATAACATGACCCAAAACAACCCCGGATATCACCATAAAGTGACATTTCTCCCAATTCAAGACTAACCCGGTTTCTTGAGACCTTTTCAAGACCTTACTCAAATTAGCTAGACATCCATCAAATGAGGTGCCTACGATGGAGAAATCGTCCATAAACACCTCCATTATATCCTCAGCATATTCGGAAAATATAGCTAGCATGCATCTTTGAAATGTGGCCGGCGTATTGCATAGCCCAAAGGACATGCGCCTATAAGCAAAGGTGCCAAACGGGCACGTGAAGGTGGTCTTTTATTGGTTATTAGGGTGAATCGGGATTTGGAAAAACCCCGAAAACCCATCAAGGTAGCAAAAGTGAGAGTGTTGGGCAAGTCTTTCTAACATTTGGTCAAGGAAAGGGAGGGGGAAATGGTCTTTCTTAGTCGCCTTGTTGAGGCGTCTATAGTCTATACACATTCTCCACCCGGTTGTGATTCTTGTTGGAATTAGCTCATTCTTGTCATTGGTGACTACCGTGACCCCGCCCTTCTTTGGCACAACATGCACCGGGCTTACCCATGCACTATCGGAGATAGGGTAAATTATACTTGCATCATAGAGCTTCAACACCTCCTTCCTAACCACTTCTTTCATTGCGGGGTTAAGGCGGCGTTGAAGCTCAATGGAAGATGCACTCTCATCCTCCAAATGAATGTGGTGGGTGCGAAAAGAAGGGCTAATCCCCTTGATATCATCAATTGAGTACCCAATGACATCCTTGTATTTTCTCACAACATCAAGTAACTTTTGAAGTTCGGTGTCATTGAGTGCACTATTGACAATAATAGGGTAAGTGTCATTAGGGCCAAGGAAAGCATGTTTAAGAGTAGAGGGAAGAGGTTTTAACTCCACTTGAGGAGGCGTGGATCTCTCCTACTTTTTACCATCTCCTCTCAAGCTCTCAAATTCTTTGTCCGGGTCTTCTTCAATTGTTGCTTCCGTAGCTAAGGCATACTCCCGGTGCTCCTTGCAATCTTTTACCTTGCCCTCTAAAAATCCTTGCAAACCCTTGTCTTCATCATATTTCTTCATATCAACCCATTCCTCTACCATGTCAATCATGTAACAAGACTTTTCTTCCGAAGGCTCTTTCATAGCCTTGTTCAAGGAGAATTCAACCTTTTCTTCACCCACTTGTAGAGAAAGCTTTCCATTCTTCACATCAATCATGGCACCCTCCGTAGCAAGGCAAGGGCGCCCCAATATTATGGGAATATTTGAGTCCTCGGGGATGTCCATTACATAGAAGTCACATGGGAATGCAAGTTTGCCCACTTTGAGTGGGACATCCTCCACAAGACCGATGGGGTATCTTACCGACCTATCCGCAAGTTGGAGAGAAACCCTTGTTGGTGAAAGCTCATAACCCTTTAATTTCTTGAAAATTTTGAGGGGCATAAGACTAATGCTTGCCCCCAAATCACACAAAGCTCTCTCAATATGCACGGTCCCAATTTTGGAGGGACTGAAAAAGCTCCCCGGGTCTTCAAGCTTTTGAGGAGCCTCATTCATAAGAATTGCACTACACTCCTTGGATAAGTTCACCGTGGTAGTCGGGCTCAAGGAGTTTTTGTTTGAGATTAGCTCCTTTAAGAACTTTCCATAGCTTGGTATTTCCTTAACGGCATCAATGAAAGGCATGGTAATGTTGATACCCTTCATCATGTCCATAAACTTTCCATATTTTTGTTCAAGTTTTACCCTTGCCAACCTTTGTGGGAAAGGAATTGGTGGCACATAGGTTTTCACAACTTGTTGTTTTGGCCCTTCAACGACCCTTATTGGTTCATCAATCACCTTTGGAGTCTCCACAACAATTTTCACAAGTTCATCTTCAACCCCTTTTTCTTCAATTACCTTAGGAGGTTCAACCACAATTTAAGGCTCAATCATATCACCCGGTTTACTACTCTTCCTCTTCTTGACAAATGTCCGGTCTTCCAAATCTCTACCACTCCTCAAGTGGATAGCATTTATGGTTTTCGTATTCTCCTCGGTTTTACCCGGGAATTTCCCATGAGAGGCTTGTAGTTGGCTCATTTGGGAAGCCAATTGGGAGATTTGGTTGTCCGTCATCCGTTGGGAAGCTTGCATTTGGGTTCTAAGTTGGTTGATGGATGAGGTTGTCTCTTCTTGTTTTTGAGTGGAATGGTTGATGAATTGTGTTTGAGTATTGACAAGTTGGTTTTGGGAAGTCATCAATTGTTCCATCATGAGTTCCAAGCTTGACTTTGGTTGGGTGGATTGTTGGAAAGGTGGGTTATTTGGTTGGAAAGGTGGGTTATTTGGTGGGTTGAGTGGTTGAAATTGTTGTCTTGGTTGGAAGGTTCTTCCTTGGAAACCCGGTGGACCTTGATTGAATGTTGTGTTCGGTTTTTGAGCTTGAAAGTTTGGTGGTTGTGATTTTTGTTGGAAGGTTGGGTTTTGGACATTTTGAGAGCCATAAGAGAAGTTTGGGTGGGCTCTCATTCCGGGGTGATATTGGTTGTTTGATACCGTCGTAGAGTACCAAAGATAAATTTATATTTCCAAACTACTACTATAGCTAGTGGCAGTCAGGGTCGAACACAGAGAGGCGAATGCAATTATTAGTTGTCTGACTTTAGTCTTAAAGTAACAAGTGAGTGGGGGTTTATTTTGAGTTGATCTATAACTAAAGGCAATAAATGAAAAGTAAACTAAGCTAGTAGATGAAATCAAATATAAAAAGGGTGCTAAGATGGTCGGTTCACTGTAATTTCGGCGGCAGTATCCTAGTTAAGTCTGAAATAAACATATGAGACGGGAGAATAAGAAGTCCTCTCGGTCCATTCTTAACAAGTAGCATATTTTGATCTCGCTACAGGTCCCTAATATCACTAATGCTAACTTTCGTCCTGAAAAGTGATTTAAAAGTCTAAATTAACTTATCTCTCGATCCTATTAATTTAGTCGTCTTAATTAGGCAGTCTATTTCCCTCCCCTATCTTTCGATCTTTATCGGGTCGGTCAATTCCTAAACATTCAACTAGTCGCGTGCACTCGATTCGTCAAATATAGAAATTAAATTAATTAAAACGAAGCATATCTCACGTGGCCAGTCGATCGACCAGGGTATGCGGTCGATCGACCGTGGCGCGATTCCAGGTCTTCTTATTCTAATGCCGCCTAACCTACAGATCTCCTACATCCTAGCATAGGGTATTTAGCTACTCATGATATTGATAAAAACAGCAAATAAATCAACAATTGAAACAATCGAATTCATAATTAAATTTACTAAACGAATAACTAACATAAAACAATAATTTGGCTTATGGGAATTCTAACTAGCAATTCTAATCTAAGAACGAGCAAAAATGAACTGAAATTAAAGAACAGAGAAATACCATACGAAGAAGAATTGCAGAATAAAGATCAAAACCAAATGCAAAAAGTAAACTTTATTGATTACGAAATAATCTTAGGAACCCTAATTATTGATGATAAAAAAACTTACTAAAAACTGAATTCTCTGTATCTGAATGAGCCGGTTACGTTATATAGAAATATCACGTAACTTTATTCTCAAAACCTAAAACACAATGGGCTTCCTAATTCTCGTTCTATTAATTCACGTCAGAACCACGGTTTGGTCGATCGACCATGCAAGGCGATCGATCGATCGGTCGATCTTGAGCAGAGCTCTTTGGAAGTCGTGCTCGTCGATCGACCATGGGCAGCAGTCGATCGACCACTATAGCTGGTAGTCCGCTTCTAATTCTTCATAAAGTTGTCTTTCAGGCCTCGAAATGCGCACCAAGTTCGTTTCTTGAGTAAATACTTCACGTCAAATGCAATGTAAGGTACTCGGGCACGGATTCGGCTCGATTTCTACTCATTTCCGCATAAATCTGCAATATTACATAAAAATACGAAAGTAGACGAAATGGGGCAAATAGTAGCATAAACTACATAATTGAGCTCTGAAATGCGTCTAAAATAGGGTGTAAAACATCATATAAATGGCACGCATCAAACTTCCCCAAACCAAACCCTTCCTTGTCCCCAAGCAAGAACTAGACTCGATCCTAAAACCTAAGGGAACGAGTTCAATCTCAGAGCGAAATGCAAACTGAATAGCCTAAACCAATTTAATGCTACAACTAACAATCAATTAGCAATATGAATCATGCAAACGAGTTATGAAGTCGTTAAAAAAAAACTGCTGAACCGTCAACTATAGAGACTTATCAAATCGGACTCTCACGGGTCGCTCATATCACTAAATAAATACAGGTGAGTATATGTAAAGATAGAATGAATTCATTTTGTAGTGACACTCACCTAACTACGACCTATAAGAATATGCCTGCAATCTAATATGAAAATAATCTCTACAACCGTACATATGCATTCCAACCGAACAAATGACCATGACACATGCCGAGGTAAATTTGGATATGTGAGGCTATGGGTAAGAAGAGGCTAAGATAAATTTGGATAAAAAACAGAGTTAAAAGCCAAGCTAGTAAATAAGGGAACCAAATTAAAACAACATCCAACTTCTTGCTCAAGATTTCAATCAACACGGAGCTAATAGCAAGCACAAATCTCACAATCTCCATAATTAGTCAACTCCCCAAATTATGATAATAAAGCATGGGAATAAAATCACCAACTAATCAAAACTCCAACCATGTGATTTTGATTTTTCTCTTTTCTCGGGCTTCAGTCGATCGACCAAAATGGGCAGTCGATCGACCGCCCTCTACAGTACAGCATGCGTTTCTTTTTTTCTTTCTTTTTTTTTCAATTCTATTTTTTTTTCTCTTTTTTCTTATATTTTTTTCTTTCTTTCCTTCCTTTTTCATCTTCCCAACATCATCTCAAAATGAGCATATGCCACCAAAAACGTAGTAACAATCCCAAGAACATAAATTACTAGCTTAACAAGGGCAGGCTAAATGTAGGATGTAGTAACGGGACAAAAAGGCTATTTTGGCAGTGTGGAGCTTATGGGCAAAAAGAACAAAGGGGTGACCTCTTCCACATGTGTCAACAAACCACAAACCGAATGCATACAGGTATTAAGCAGATTAAGTTCATATTTATGCATATTTATGTAACATGTCTCATAAGGAGTACTACTCACAATCCTAGATAAACTGGTCATAAATGACACCAGTTATAAGCTCTAAATCTCAGAAAATGATGTAGCTTGCCGAAAATCAAAGTCAAGTCTCAAGTCCAGCAAGAAATTTAACGAAAACTCGTAGACTATGCATAAATGATTCTACTAAAAACATGTTAATTAGCAAGGCTTAGGCATAAAACAGCTGAAAATGCAATGTCATCATTGAAATACTACCGTTCCGACTCGACCTATATGCTAAAATAAACGTGAAAATTTTGAAATTTTTGAAATTTTTCAATTTTTTCAATTTTTTCAATTTTTTCAATTTTCTGTATATATGAAATGAAATAAACAATGCAAACTCAAATAAACGTGAAACAGAAATGCAATAAAACATATGAATACAATGCAAAACCCTTCCCCAAACCAAATCACACAATGTCCCCATTGTGCAAAATCATATAATGAAATAAAAGGGAAAACGGGAATTTGCGTGAAAATTAACTAAATAAGACATGAAGTAAGGACTCGGAAACTCACAAGACTTTAAGTGCAGCAAAAGGAAACCTCCCCAAACCAGCGTGAGCTAGGAGGTTTCAGTAGCCAGCAGTGCTACCATAGGTATCTGAAAAGACAGAAAATACCGCGCGTAATCCGAGAAAACAATTTATTAAACGCAAAATTATGTGTAAAATAAGAAAACAGAAGAAGACAGAAATGAGGCGGAGAATATAGTGGAGAACAGACTCCCTCAACTCCGCAAATCGATCAAACACGCCAGGAGAATGATCGAAAACAGGTACAGCAGCGTACATGGTCGATCGACCACATCACCCAGTCGATCGACCAGGGTGAACAGGAACAGAAGCTCCTGGAATTCGCAGCTCAGTCGATCGACCATACTGGCGATCGATCGATCAAAACTCTTTAAAGTTCGATTTTCTTCGAATTAGCTCAATAAATTGAGCCAATATGGTCTATAAACCTACAAATACACATAATAACGCGCCCAAAATTGCGCAAAACCCAAAGTAACAGTCTAAAACAATTTAAAATCCTAAGCAAACTTATTAAAATGCGAAGTCTCGCGCACACAAAAAACGGTAAATAGTCTTAAAAAGCAATAAAATGTTTTGTTAAGTCTTGATCAACTAATAGTTGATCAAGAATGGCCACGGAATGGCCCACTTGCTCGGCTTCTGGCTACAAGAGGTAGCCTCTACAGTGCTCATCTCCTCAACTGCACTCCTATCAACTTCAACATCTGCAAAACTCAACGGATCAACAGCCTCAACATCTTCCCAAGCAATGACCTCTTCTGGCTCATCAAAATCCAAGTCGGACTCCGTCACTTTGACTGGCTCCTCATCAGGCTCCTCATCTGTGCCATAGTTAAGACATCCTAGGCCGCCCCTTTGAATGATTGACTCCTTCACAGCTGGAGCAACATGCGGCTCTTCCTTCCCCAAACCAGCTCCTGCAACATCCAAAACAGAAGAATCTTCCTCCAATTTGCTCCCAATATGGGGCGGAGGTGTTACAACAGGAAAAGGCATAGAGGCAGGCATGTCAGAAAGCACAAAATAGGATTTCTTTTCAGAAATCGTATTACAAGTGACTGGCCACATAGGATCTTTCTTCTTAGCTGTCTGGGCAAAGACAATGGAATGTTTCCCTACTTTGAAGGTCAAAGTCCCTGAGACAACATCTATAACTGCACCAGCAGTGTGCAGAAATGGTCTACCCAAAATGATAGGTGTGTGAGCATCCTCGGTCATATCTAACACAACAAAGTCGACAGGGAAAAAGAACTTTCCTATTTGCATGGGAATGTCCTCTAAGACTCCTATAGGCTGGACCGCAGAACGATCAACCATTTGTACTGTCATGTTGGTGACTGCAAACCTAGTCAATTTCAGCTTCCTAGCAAGACTCAGAGGCATGACATTAATACTGGCTCCTAGGTCACATAATGCCTTCTCAATAGAAAAGGTGCCAATATTACATGGGACTGAAAAGCTACCTAGGTCTTCTAGCTTATGAGGTGCAGTATGGGTCAAATAAGAACATGACTCCTCAGTTAGTGCGACAGATTGCACAGTTTCAAGTGACTTCTTTTTAGACAAAGGTTTCTTCATAAATTTCATGTAAGCAGGCACTTGATTAACTAATTCAAGAAAAGGAACTTGTACATTGAAGCTACGAATAACATTTTCAAATTTGTTAAGCGATACCTGTTCCTTTGTCGGCACCAATCTCTCTGGATAAGGGGCTGTAAGAAGTAACTTAGCCCTCTCCTCTAGGTCTCTCATGCCGGCATCAGTGGATTTAGGCTGAAAATCCACTACCTTCTCCTTGTTGAAGCTCGAACCCTCTTCAGACCGTCTCAAGAATGAGCCATTAATCGTCATCGGGTCATACTTTGGAACCGGGGCTGACCCATCAGCATTTGGGTCTTGCCTCAATATTTCTGGAGTCGTCGTACCTCGAAATAAGTGGTCCCTCAAGTTATTAGGCATTCGAGGACGAAAAGGTTCATGATCAGCAGCGTCCTCAGTCGATCGACCATTTTGGTCAGTCAATCGACTGACTCCTACAGGAGCAGAAGCTGAACTGTTTCGCGATTCAGTCGATCGACCGGGTATGTCAGTCGATCGACTGATATGCCTGGTAGACGTCTTTTTCTTGCCACTATTCGTCACTGCCTTCTTCTTGCTTGGTTCCGCCTCATCTTTTTCAGTGACATCCTCAACCATAGCGGGCCCATCAAGGGTAGACCCACTCCTCAAAGTAATTGCATTAAGGGTCTCTTTTTGGTCCGATTGCGACGGTAATTGCCCCGGAGCTCTTGTTGCACTCTTGCTAGCCAATTGAGCAATTTGGCTCTCCAACATTTTCATCCCGGCCTCTCTAGCTTGAGACTCTTTCAGCAACAAATTTTTCAATTCGGCAAAATCGGAGCCTTAGGACTGCTGCTTCGGGACATACGGAGGCTTTTGGTACGGCTGCTGCTGCTTATGAGGGGGCACATAATTCTGTTGCTGCTGTTGTGGGGGTGGAGTCGGATTTTGAACATTTTGGCTACTCCACCTCAATTTTGGATGGACATTCGGCTCAAAATAAGTGTTTGTCAGCCTATAATGTTGAAAAGCAACACAAGACTCATAGGGATTAGGACAAAAATCTGAAACATGTCCCTCAGCTCCACATCTTTTGCAGACGAAAGGACCGTCTGACACAGCATTCACTTGATAGATCCCTCCTTTCGAAGCTCCTCGCAACTCGTACTTATCAAATCTTGCCGTAAGAGCCTCTAATGCAGCTACAGAAGGGGATTCAGCAGCTCTCCTTTGATTTCCCTTGGAATTCCCATACTCAGCTTTATGGGTGGCCAAATCATCAATAATTTTCCACCCCTTAGTCTCTCCAACATTCTCCTGGAATCTGTCATTAGCTGCCGCATCCAGGATAGCCCTCTGATCGTCATAAAGCCCATTATAAAATTGATTGCATAGGCTCCATTTCTCGAACCCATGGTGCGGAATAGTTCGCACCAGCTTCTTAAAACGGACCCACGCCTCATGAAAATTCTCATCAGGACCATGTTTAAAGCTCGTGATCTGAGCTCTAATGGCATTGGTCTTCGAGGCAGAGAAATATTTCTTATAGAATGCTAGGGCTAGCGACTTCCAATCAGTGATCCCGTTAGCAGCTCGATCCAGGTTTCGGTACCATTCCCTTGCAGCATCTCGAAGAGAGAATATGAACATCGTCTCCTTCACCTGGTCCTAGGTCACACCGGTTGGTGGGGGTATGGAACAACAGTAATCAATGAATATATCCATATGCTTAGCTGCATCTTCATTTGCAGCTCCCCCGAATTGGTTTCTCTCAACCAAGTTGATATAAGACGGTTTTGGTTCAAATTTTCTGTCCGTCCCTGGTAATGCGAATCCCTTATAGAGATTCTCAGCTGTCGGCTCAGAGTGACTGGCTATACTCGCTTCTTCAGCCATGTCTAGAGATGTGACGGTCTCAGCTGAGGAAGTAGAAACAGGAGATGAAGGTGGATCCTCCTCAAACAGCTCGTTCTCGTAAAAACTAGAATGAGAACCAGGCTCTTCCCCTGACTGTTGTTCTTGAAATAATCTCCTCTTCACGCGCAAAGTCCTCTCAAGCTCGAGATCAAGGGGAAGTAATTAGCCTTGTTGAGACCTGCGCATAAGATGAAACTACAAGAAGAATATGAAAATAGTCTAAGGAACAGATGTCCCTTAAACTGAGAAAAGGCTAAAATAAAAACAACTAAAAATTTAAACAATTGCCTCCCCGGCAACGGCGCCAAAATTTGATACCGTCGTAGAGTACCAAATATAAATTTATATTTCCAAACTACTACTATAGCTAGTGGCAGTCAGGGTCGAACCACAGAGAGGCGAATGCAATTATTAGTTGTCTGACTTTAGTCTTAAAGTAACAAGTGAGTGGGGGTTTGTTTTAAGTTGATCTATAACTAAAGGCAATAAATGAAAAGTAAACTAAGCTAGTAGATGAAATCAAATATAAAAAGGGTGCTAAGATGGTCGATTCACTGTAATTTCGGCGGCAGTATCCTAGTTAAGTCTGAAATAAACACATGAGACGGGAGAATAAGAAGTCCTCTCGGTCCATTCTTAACAAGTAGCATCTTTCGATCTCGCTACAGGTCCCTAATATCACTAATGCTAACTTTCGTCCTGAAAAGTGATTTAAAAGTCTAAATTAACTTATCTCTCGATCCTATTAATTTAGTCGTCTTAATTAGGCAGTCTATTTCCCTCCCCTATCTTTCGATCTCTATCGGGTCGGTCAATTCCTAAACATTCAACTAGTCGCGTGCACTCGATTCGTCAAATATAGAAATTAAATTAATTAAAATGAAGCATATCTCACGTGGCCAGTCGATCGACCAAGGTATGCGGTCGATCGACCGTGGCGCGATTCCAGGTCTTCCTATTCTAATGTCGCCTAACCTACAGATCCCCTACATCCTAGCACAGGGTATTTAGCTACTCATGATATTGATAAAAACAGCAAATAAATCAACAATTGAAACAATCGAATTCATAATTAAATTTACTAAATGAATAACTAACATAAAACAATAATTTGGCTTATGGGAATTCTAACTAGCAATTCTAATCTAAGAACGAGCAAAAATGAACTGAAATTAAAGAACAGAAAAATACCGTACGAAGAAGAATTGCAGAATAAAGATCAAAAGCAAATGCAAAAAGTAAACTTTATTGATTACGAAATAATCTTAGGAACCCTAATTATTGATGATAAAAAAAACTTACTAAAAACTGAATTCTCTGTATCTGAATGAGCCGGTTACGTTATATAGAAATATCACGTAACTTTATTCTCAAAACCTAAAACACAATGGGCTTCCTAATTCTCGTTCTATTAATTCACGTCAGAACCACGGTTTGGTCGATCGACTATGCAAGGCAGTCGATCGACTAGTCAGTGCTGAACAGGAGCTACTGGAAGTCGTGCTCTGGTCGATCGACCATGGGGCAGCAGTCGATCGACCACTATAGTTGGTAGTCCGCTTCTAATTCTTCATAAAGTTGTCTTTCAGGCCTCGAAATGCGTACCAAGTTCGTTTCTTGAGTAAATACTTCACGTCAAATGCAAAGCAAGGTACTCGGGGACGGATTCGGCTCGATTTCTACTCATTTCCGCATAAATCTGCAATATTACATAAAAATACGAAAGTAGACGAAATGGGGTAAATAGTAGCATAAACTACATAATTGAGCTCTGAAATGCGTGTAAAATAGGGTTTAAAACATCATATAAATGACACGCATCATTGTTGTTAAATGCTTGCTTGGCCGGACTAGACCCCCATATCCCGTTCACTTGCTCCATGCAATTTCCATCTCCTACCATCAAAGGACACTCATTGGGTGGGTGTCCTTGGTCTCCACAAATCTCACAACTATAAACTTGGTTCCTCATAGAAGAATTGCTAGATGTGTTGCTTGAACTCATCAAGGCAACTTGTTGCTTAAGCTCTTCAATCAACCCTTTAACTTCAACATTATTGGCTGATTCAACCGTTGACTTTCCTTTCCTCTTGTGCCTATCATTGTTCCAATGAAAGGTACGAGAAGTCATCTCTTCAATGAGCTCTTTGGCCGTCTTGTGGTCTATTTTATCCAATGCTCCCTTCCCCGAGCCGGAATCAAGGTTCATCTTCATTTCATTGTTTAACCCTTCATAGAAATTGTTGATGAGCTCATCATCCTCAATACCGTGGTGAGGACATAGCCTTTGGAGACCCTTATACCTCTCTCATGCTTCGTAAAGGGTCTCATCTTCTTGTTGGGTGAACCCTTGGAGCTCACTCTTGATTCTTGCGGTTCGTTGTGGTGGGAAATACTTGTTTAGGAAAGCCTTAGAGACATCATCCCAAGTCCGAAGAGAGTCGGGTTCACAACTTTTAAGCCATTCCTTGGCACTTCCCCTCAAGGAGTAAGGGAAAAGCCTAAGGCGTACGGCATCCTCCGACACTCCGTTGGCTTTGAACATGTCACAACTATCCAAGAACTCGTTGAGATGCTCGTTGGGGTTTTCGGTGGCTCCCCCGCCGAATTGATTCCCTTGGACAAGTTGTAGCAAGGTGGCTTTCACATCAAAATTGTTGGCTTGAATAGGTGGCTTGACAATACTCGGATTCACCACTTTTTTCGGAGCCAAGTTATCTCGCATAAGGACTGCGGCCATTGTCACTTCTTCTCTCGGAGTTGCAAAGGGATTCTCAAAAGTTTCAAAGGTACTTGGTTCTTCTTGAAAGTCTTCAACTACTAAATTTTCTTGGGAAGTTGGTGTTTCTATAAGCCCTCTTCTACGTAGTGAATTTAGTCTTCTCGCGGTAGCTTCAATCTCGTGGTCAATCGGATCAATTGGTTGACCTCTTCGAGTTCTCCTACTCATGCAAAAAGTCCTACACACTTAAGAGAAGGATTAGTAACACAAACGACTTAGTCTAAACTAGAACGAAAACAATTAATATCTAGCCGAACTCCCCGGCAACGGCGCCAAAAACTTGATGGTGTCAAGCTATACCTCGCAAGTGCACGATTTATCGTTGTGCAAAATAGAGGGTCGATCCCACAAGGAGTTGAAAAGATTACTAATTGTTCTAATCCTATCGTTTAGCTAAGTCGGCAATAACGGATGAGTGTATTAATCTAATAACTAAACTAAGCAAAATGAAATGCAATTAAACAAGAGAATAAAAAGTGAGCAAAATAGAACTAAGTTGTAAATCAAATAATTAAAAGGCCTAGAACTCGGTTCTTCCCAAAACAATTCATAACTTCACTCAATTAAATCTCTAGGCTATTCATAAGGGTAGCTAGGTGAGGAGGAGATGGCTCTAATTCGCCTAAGACCCCCCTCTCGGGTTCGAAATAGGACACTAGTACTACCCACCAACCCCCTCTCGGGTTCGAAGGTCGGAATCCCTAACTCAACACTCGACAACCCTAAAAATGTGCACTTTTCCAAGGAGGTCAAGAAATCGGTCAAGGTCATTAAGTACTCATCGTAATCCGGGTCATCCCACTCCTCCTCTCGAAGGTCGATTTCAAACGCTAATTTAGAGGTGCCCTCCCCCGGTTCTCCCCTTCGGTCTCAACCTAGGTTAGCAATAGGGTCGAATTCCGGATATCCAAATCACAACCTAACCAACTCTCCTTGGTGGACAAGAGTCATAAATCGATACTACCCAAAATCAATCCATAAACCAAATCATTCCTCTAAACTACCCTCACCAATTTGCCCAAATAATTAGCCTTTATGAGATTCAATTAGTGAAGCTACTCATGTTGGGTCAAACCGAGTCCTAGTGAAAGACTACTCACTAATCATGTTTCTAAAAGCAAGAAAAGCAACAAAGATGGAGTCTTTAAGCATAAACATAATGGGAGGATGAATTCTACTTGTAAACATGCAACAATCCAACAATAATTAATGAACAAAGATAATTTAATCTAATAATGAGGATGATTAAACTAAAAGACACAACCTTTAACTCAAGTAACCCAAAGATTCAATCTTTAGCACAAGGAAATCAAGGACTCAATCTTTTGGTGTAAATAACAAAGGTGAACAAAGGAAAGATGAACAAGAGTGAAAATAACAACAATCAAACAACAAGGATGGAAATTTAACACAAACAATTAAACAAAACTTAATGGAAAAGCAAATGTAAACAAATGAAATTAGGAAGAGAAATAATACCAACTCAAATGCAAGAAAGGAATTTGGATTGAACAATAAAGAAGGAGGAACCTTCAATCTTCTTACAACCCAATTTCTACTACTAAATAATTGAAGAATTTGTTCTAATTAAGGAAAGATTAGCAATGTAATTAGCAAGATTCAAACTTGGAAAAGGAAATTAATTTAGGTCTAGGGTTGTGTGTACAAATGGTTAAGAGAGGGAGTATTTATAGTCTTTCATAAGATTAAGAAGAAAAGAGTAGAAAAGAGGAGAAAAGCCCAAAATCCGCCTGTTGCTGCGTTCTGCCGGTGGACCAGTTGCCGGTGCGCCTACCGGCAGCAAGGTCAAATAAACTCGAAATTTTGGAAATAGCTGGCAAGTGTGTTCTGCCGGTGGACCGGCTGCCGGCCTGCCGGCAGAACACTGTCTTTAGGTCTTCAAATATCTCCTTGTGATGTGCTCTGCCGGTTGACCGACTACCGGTGTGTCTACCGGTAGCGAGGCCAAACTTCTTTTCTTCTCTAATTCCAATTCAACTCCAGCTGCTGTGTTCTACCGGTGGACCGGCTGTCGGCCTGCCGGCAGAACACAGCCTGCAGCTTCCTTCTTCATTTCATTTGGCATTGTGGGGAGCGTGTTTTGCCGGTGGCCAGACCGACTGCCGGTCTGCCGGCAGAACACTCTTCTCAGCATTCTTCACCTCTTTTTATTCTCAAGCTAACACGGGTTACCCTTTCACTCGGGTTTCATTCCCTCTTCCCTTTTTCGAGGCTAATTCCCTGCAAAAGATCACGAGGAACCGTAATATGGCGGTACATGGAATAAAAGGGCAAAAGATGAGCGAAAGGAAGCTAAAACCGTGCTAAGGAGGTTGAAACGCATGGGAAATGGGAAGTAAAAAGGTGTAAACTAATTACATATCAGTCCTCTTATTACCAATTGATTTTAAGATAAAACCTCACTTAATTATTTATGGGTCAATATCTTGGATCTACTTCTATAAGGTGGCTGAGTTGAACTCAACACAAGTCATTTAAGTATTCTTTCACCTCATTCGTGAAATTGTACACTCGTGAAATTTATTTCTCGCGATCACGGTTAATTATATTACTCCCCAACAAACATGCTTAGTTATGAAAACGCATATCATCACACGAGTTTTCAAAATCATGTTATGTTGATTGTCAATTCTATAAGCATGGATTCAAGTAAGGGGAACGATTATCAGGCTATGATTCGTGAATGCCGCATTTTCTATGTTATTGGTGGATCAAGGCAATGTCAAGCTATAAGGGTGAAGTTGGATGTGAGCTGGCATAGTTCGTATGATGCCGCAATTGGGTGGGTTGTTCATGATGTGGTAGGAAATATCTTGTTTAAAAGGGGAGGCAAGACTAGGGCGGTGTCGGCTTTACAAGATGAGGCTATGGGGATTCGGAAGGTCTTGCAGTTGCACGCGATCGTAGCATACTACATTTGGACGTCTCTTCTGACTGCCTTCAACTGGTGGACCAGATTGCAGGAATCGAGTGCAAACATCATCCCATTAAAGGGATTCTTGAAGACATTTTCCTTTTGTTTGCATGTTGCACGTCAGGTCATGAGAATGTAGGAACCCTTTATTATTAGTTGCCAAAAAAATAAAGTAAAATAAAAATTCTATAAGAAATAAAGCATTCATATTAACTAGTTGATTCTAATCTCTATTACAATATACATTATTACAGTTTTTACCTTTCTATAAAATAGTTTTGAGATATTCCACTGTGTATCCTTGTGGTTTTCGGTTTTCTACGTTGTACCCCTCCTTTTTTTTATATTCTATGGTGTACCCCTAAACTCTATACATTATTAGTCTATACCATGACCTTATTTATTGTCATTGCTAACTTAGTTTCTTAAATGACCTATTAAATCGTCTATTTATCATTCCAATTACTCGATAACCTACTCATTTACTTATTAGTTCGCTGAATTAATCATTAGCCCAAGAAATAGTATACGAAACTA
Source organism: Silene latifolia (assembly GCF_048544455.1). Taxonomy (NCBI): domain Eukaryota; kingdom Viridiplantae; phylum Streptophyta; class Magnoliopsida; order Caryophyllales; family Caryophyllaceae; genus Silene; species Silene latifolia. The sequence continues at coordinate 97,576,965 of NC_133526.1, forward strand.
ACTAAAAGTTCAAAAAATCTCCTTTATCATGTCAAGAATCATAACAGATGTTTTTAATAGTAGTTGGTGTTTATTAAAAGTGATCTGTGATGTTTCTCATATATAATGGTAATACAACATTCATTAGTCATAATAAAGGTCAAAGTACGGTCGTTTGATAGTGATAAAGTTAATGGAGAGTTAAACGAGGTTATGATGGAGAAATAAGTAAACGGTTTAGGGGTACAATGTAGAATTAAAAAAAAAAAAAAAAAAAGAGGGGTACAACATAGAAAATCGAAAAATTCAGGGATACACCGTAAAATATCCCAATAGTTTTTAGTGCGATCATGATTAGTATTTGATTTTGAAGATATTAAAAAAATTAAAATTTTGCACATAAGTACAATAACAAATTACAAGTATAATACTATATTACAAAAACGATCGCGAAAGTGTTAATTAACCCCCATAAGTTTAGCCAATTGTGAGATTAAGCCTCATAACTTGCAAATATAGTAATTATGCCTCATAACATTGGCAAAAAACGAAATCTAACTCAATTTCTCTTTTCAACTTAATTCATATCGTTAAATCATTTTATATATAAGTTCAGTGTACACTAAATAATTATTAACATTTTAAAAGTATTTATTTAATTTATTAACATAATTTTTAGAATATTTTAAATATTTTTACTAATTTTATTATAATTCATATACATATGAGAGTACGTTTACAAGTTTTCAATTTTATTTAATTCTTTCAAATATCTGTTTCCACCAATGTGTAATAAATTGCATACACAATTTTAAATTTTTAATAAGTTTTATGGTATACTTATAAATTGTATTGATGAATGAAATTGAATTTTTTTGTGCAATTTTTGGTTGAAAAGAAAAAATTGGATTGAATTTCCCTTTTTATCAAAGTTATGGTGTCTAATTACTACATGAAAGAATATTGTGCTTGCCTTTATTAATAATAAAGTTACATACAAAACAAGTTATGTGAGGAGATTCTAACCTAATTACAAGGATATCAGAATCAATTAGTTACGACTAATAAGGAAATACAATAATACGATTATTGACTAAATATTCACAATATATTCTAACACTCCCCCCTCAGTCGAAACGGGCGGTGGACGAATGTTGAGGCTGTTTCGTTCGAAAATCATCAAATAGGACCGAAGGATGACCCTTGGTAAAGATGTCAGCCAATTGAGATCGAGATGGAACGTGATGGACTCGTACATAACCTTTTGAAACTTTCTCATGAACAAAATGTATGTCAAGTTCAATATGTTTTGTTTGTTGATGTTAAACGGGATTACCAGCTAAATATAGACACTCATATTATTACAATAGACAATAATAGCTTTGTAAGACCATCCCCAAGCAAGGTCGTGAAGGAGGTCGTGACCTTGCTTGGGTCATCTTAATCACAATTAAGGGAAAAATTAGCGTGACCCAGGTCATGGCAAAGGCAAGTAAAGGTCAGTTTGTGACCTTTCCTGGTGACCTCGACCTCATCCATGACCTGCTAGGTGTCATGCTCTGATTGGTTACTCAAACAAAAAAAAGGACACAATTCAGTCTTTGTCTAGTTATCTGCAAAAGTAAATGTTACTTTCCCTCCATTGCATGCCTGCAAATTTTCCAAATAAAAGAAATATATGAAGAAACTAAATGAAAATTATACAGTAAATCAAAACAATAAAAAATATGAGCATATAAAAAAGAACTATATTTTTAAATTGTCTATTAAATGAGCTTAATTTTGATATATTTTGACTCATTCTTATTTTTTCTATCTTCTCAAATACACCATTATATTCTTAACATTTTTATAAATAACATCAGAAAATCAAAACAGAAAAAATAAATAAGGATAAATACATGGCTGGCTACCTGGGGTCGTGAAGGTGATGGTGAAGACGGTGATGGTAATCGTTCAAGATGACGGTCGTGAGTCGAGACGATCTGAATAGGCGATGTTAACAGTATTGATTGATTAAGAAATAGATCGATGATGGTGAAGATCGATGATGGTGATGCACTTGGGGGATTTTTTGATTATCTGGGTTGTGGGGGGGAATGAATTTGGGAAAAGGGGGATAAACTTGAAGAGTTTGGTTCGTTGTGTCTTTGTGGTATGACCACATTAAATTTACTTCTTTTTTTTTTTTTTTGAGTTTGTTTAATACTCCGTATTAAAGCTACCATATTGACTCGATTATGTTGTTCAAAATAATAATACGATTATTAAATTGAATAGATTTTCGTTAAAATACGACTGTAAAATTAAATTAATATTTTACTAATATCCGAATTAAAAGATAAATATTTATCATCTACTCGTAATTATTATTTATAAAATTATAAAATAAAATTAAGTTATATAAATTAAATGATAATTGGAAAAAATGAGAAAAACTTTAGTGGGGGTAAATAATATGGAGAAATGATTGAAATTGTTGGAAAGTGGGAAATGATTGGGTTGATGACCTAGGTCGTGACCTTCTTGCTTGGGAGGGTGAAATTGGGTCAAGGTATAAGGTGAGATTAAGAGTAAAACCGGGTCGCGACCTAATTAGCGCGACCCTTGCTTGGGGATGGTCTAAATTATGAGGCCTAATTTTACAATTGACTAAAATTATGAGCTAATCACCACTTTCGCGCAAAAACCATTCACTACACCGTATTATTTAGCGACTCCCAATGAGCATGCATATATTATTCGAAAAGAAAGAAGTTTGCTTTTGTAGACGTGGGGGTACCTATTAAAAGAGAAAAAGGGGGAAAAAGTTGGTAATTTTGAGTTTAATTATTAGTGGTAAAGAGGCTTTCATGTCTATTTTTTTTTTACTTTTTAAGTTTTACCGCACCACATCGTTTATTCTTTATAATCTTTTTACTTGTCTTTTGAAGGTTGTAAACGTGAGTAATTGGGTACTTTTGTCCTTCATTTCCTACAAGTCATACTAACCTTTGTCAACTAGTAGGAGTAGCTACTAACTCACTCCTTTTCTAAAAAAAAGGGAAATTCTACTTTATGGCCCCAAGGTTTTCAGTTGTCTATATTATATTTCTATATTTTTGAAATTCCATGGTATATATATTCATGAATTTTATACATTAGATTATATCATGATCTTAATGGCTGTCTTTACTAACTTAGTTGATCAATTAAACCGTCTCTTACCATTTAAATTACTTGTTCACCTACTCATTTCCTTATTAGTTCGTCGAATTACCGTTTAACATACCAAATAATATACGAATCTAACTGACAATTCATGAAATTTCCATTATAATTTCATGCGTCATAACAGAGGCTTTAATAGTAATTTGCGTTTATTAAAAAATATTTGTAATACTTCTCATAGAGGAGGATGATACGGCATTAATGAGTCAAAATAAAAGTTGAAGTACAGTTGTTTTATAAGCGATAAAGTTAATGGAGTTGAAGGAGGTCATATTGAAGAAACATGTAAAAAATTTAGGGGTACAATATAGAATATAAAAAATGGAGAAATATAACATAGAAAATCGAAAAACGTAGAGAAACAATGTAAAATATCCAAAAAAAAAGGTCAATAATCAATACTTAATACATGATTGTAAAAAAGAAAATTTTTACTCACTTCTGTGTGAATATATTAGTCGAACCAGGGTACAAGAACAATGTGAAAGTATAGCTATAATTTCGGCACCAGTGCGACTTGCTTCAGACCACTACTTTTGGTCTGAAATAAGACGGACAACATGTTATCATTTGACAGTAAAATGTTCATATTTTTCTGATAATATGTTACCATTATTTTTCCCACTATTTTCAGGGTAAAAAGTGACACCTCTATTAATAACATTTTGTGGATTCACTGCTTACATTTTCTTAAAAAATGGCAACATTTTGTCGGTCTTATTTCAGTCGGGAAAACTGCCCGTCTGAAATAAGATTTTGCGTTTCGGCACTCTTTGCAACAAAAGTAGCAGCTTATAGGGGTATACCATCAGTTATATTACAACTGGTAGTATAATTTATGAGCTGTGTAATAAATTTTACGAGTTTTGCTATAAAGTTTATAAATATTAATGAAGTTTCTTAATTCTTTAATTTCAGCAAACATCAAGCTAAAAAATTTACAATGTACCTCAAAAATAATATATACTCCGTAGATATATGCTTAATAATTAAATTTGAGTATTGACATCAAATCAAAAGATTAAATATAAGTTGAAAACTTTAAAATGCTCACGAAAACTGCACATAAACTCCGTTACAATACTATTGAACTTTTGGATGTATAATTTTTTTTCCCAACAAAAGCATATCTATAGAAGAGACATTACAATTTTTTTTAGTTTTGTAACACCCCGTTACATGACACAACATATAGAGTAATTATTTTACTATCAATAAATAAGTTGTTTGGAATTGTTTGATAAAGTCGTTATACCGGGACAAACTTTTAAACATGATTACCTAAGACGAATGTAAGCTATATTTGGTAAACCTAGTTAAAAAGGTATGAGTAGTTGAAATCTAGAAAGTTAGCTGAAAATCGTACTTGTAAGGGTAACTGATAAGGTAGCTGAAAACTAGTATAGCTGATATGGTAGTTAGTTATACGAACAATGTTTGACAAAAAAAACTAAAAATAAAACCAGATTTTGGTAAAATAATGTAAATATGATAATTATTTAATACTATTTACTTCCCGTATACATAAATATAGATGCTTGTTAAATTCAGTGCCTAAAGGTCATACGGTCATACCCCTTATATACAACAAATGGCAATATCTCCTAGACATCAATTAATCCAATTTTCAGCTGTAAAAATGGAATGAAATATTAGTTGGTGATAAGTTGCCACTTCGAAACAACATACCACCTAATTGATTATAGCAAAATGAGATATGCTTTTAGAATTGAAGTTGTGTATAGTGAAATTTTTTTAAAATTGAATTTGCACAAATTTTTATTTAAAACAGATGTTATCCATCTTAAAATTAAGACTACTTAAATAGCTAATACTTCAATTGATAAGATAAAAACAAAATGTTTAGATATTAGCAAAAAACTTATCTTCATTTATACAAGTAACATGTATTTGACCTATTTTAATCTTAGGATGTATATATTCGTCTAAGAGAGAAGTTGAAAGGGAACATGTTAAATTTTAAATATCCATTAAGATAACTTAATCAAAAGTACTACCTGTTATTCCTCCCGCCCCTCTCTCTCTCTCTCAAAAAACTCTTTCTGAAAAAAAACCCTAGCCTCCATCATATTATACACGGGGCTCCCACCGATTATCAATCGATCGATGGTAAGCCCCAAAATTATTTTAAATTTCAATCAATAATATGCATATCTATCTTTTATTCAATAAAAGTCTCCCTTTTGGTGAGAATCGTTTTTCCATCCCTTATTTCGGGATTTTTCCATTTATTCATGGGGTTAGTTTCATCAATAATATAGTTAAGAGTAGTTCGTTGATGGTTTGCAGCGTGTTCTTTCAAAGGGTAAAAGTGATTTGTCAACGATCTTTGGAACCAGTCAGAGGTAAATTTTATCTCATAAATCAAACGAAGGATCCCCTCAAAAGCTACATGAAGATAGCGATACTAGGACGAGCCGAATTGTCAGATGCTGTTTTGAGATCCCTAGTTTATAAGAAAATTATTTTTTTTTGGTTTCCATTAGATTTGTTTTCGATTATAATTATTCTTTGTAAGTGCCGTATGGCGTTCTATTAATGAATTGTTCTTTCTTCTAAAAAAAAAGTACTACGTGTTATTCGAAATCACTATTGATAGATTGATAAATTCCTTAAAACATTTACTATGGAAATTAGTATAGATCCCACGCAAATACGCGGTATATATAGATATTTTAATTTTCACTGTATTACTTATACATTTTAGATATATATCTCATTAATTTTAATAAAAAAATCAATCTTAAAATTAATTAAGAGAATTGAGTAATTCCATGAAGTTTGTTTTTTATGAAAGTATTTTAACTAACTCAAATTATTTTAATAAATTCTTTTTTCGTCACGAAGTTAATAATAGAAGTAACAATTTATGTATAGATTATAGTTTTATACCAATTAATTTTGTTTCATTTTTGTTAAAAGATTATATTTTTGAATTTAATGATAAAAAATTATTTTTAAATGAAAAATTAGTTTAATAAATGAAAGTCTAATTTGTTTCCATATATAAGCTTTGACACTTTGAATGGAAAACTTTAAAGAAGTTTTATTCTCTTAGTATATAGAAAGATGAAATAAATGATTATAACATTTAAGATTATAAATTTCTATAGTGTCATACTGTCAATAATATCTATTCCATCAGCCATAATTAAATCTCACAATTCGAACACTTTTTTTTCAAAAATATGACTTCTAATCTCAAAATATGAATGTGGTTATGTGGCATTTATAAGATTATTTCACATTAAAAAGCTAATTAGAGAAACATTTATATATAAGATTATTTCATTTATAAGAATCTCTCTCTAATTAGCTTTTTAATATATGCCTTTAGGGTACACGTTAGAAAAACCGTATTGACATTGTAGACACTTAATTCAAGACTACCACTACAACTTTACACTATAAGCATCTGTGAGTAGCAACTCAACCTAAAATTTAAGTTGATGAATAAAGTCTAATAATTAGTTCTTACTCTTTAACACACCACTTACGTGAAAGCTTGTAGGCTTGAAATGTTGATATAATGCACATGTTCACCATACCTTGTGCTTAAATTGCACATATCAAAATAGGAGTGTACCAAGATTTGAATTAGAGATTCTTTTTGGGTTATTGAAGAATTTGATACTATATACTCCCTCCCATTCATCATAATTTTCCCATTTTATTTTAGCACAATACTTTAGGAAAAGTATTAAAATAGGAGTAAAAGAATTGTGTGGAGTTGGTGATAGGAGAGAGGGATGAATTATTAGTAGTTAAATAAAGAATTGTGGGGCCAAAACATAAAGGAAAGTAATAAAATAGAAGTAAAAGAGTTGTGTGGGGTTTGGTAATAGGAGAGAGGAATGAATAAAATAAGAGTAAAAGTTTCTAAAAATAGAAAGGAGAACATTAGTTGAATAATCCGTTTTGGGAAAGAGGGAACATTATAGTGACTGGGAGGGAGTATATTAGAGAGCTATTTAAATTAAAAGTTTAACCTGGTGAATGAAGTCCAATAAATGATTCTTATACCTTAACAGTTTAGCTCTCAGGTTCGATTCTCAAAAATAAATAAGTTTAATTTAAAGAAATAATAATGTCATTTATACCTTAACATGTTATTGCCTAACTTCAATTTAAATAGAAGTTTAGTTGTATGGTTCACTCTACTTATATTTGCTAAAACTCCAATAATTATGGGCTATTTAACCCTAAACCAAGCACTTTATGAGCTTAACTAAAGTATGATCATATCACAAACAAGGAAAAATATGAGTCTAAATTTCACCTCAACTCCATTCTTATAGAGTTATACCATTATGGGTTTGTAGCAATAATGAACAATGAAAATAAAAGTATTGTTGACTTGTTGTTGACAATGATGGGACCCACATCAAGGGGCAAATTACATTATTCTGTGTTACTTTTCTCCTAGATTTGTAACAAACTGATTGAAGCCAAACAATTATTTTGATAATCCTAACAAAACATGCCTACACACTTCACACACCGATTTAGTCAAAAAAAACAAAAGAGAAAAAAGATGAGGGTTCAATTCAAAAGCATATATTATGTGAAAGACATTGGGAGAATTATATAAAGTTGGAAGATGGCAAGACTAAAGAGAGTCTTTCCCTTGCCATGTTCTTATCAATGTCAACCATTACACAAATGGCAAATTGTGTACGTCTCGACTATTCTTCGTTTCTTCGTTTCTCTATCGTTTTAATTTTATCAAATATCTTACTAATTGACTTCATTAAGGATTCATGCAAAATATTAGATGTTAGGAGTATGTGTGTATGGTAGACCTAGCCAAAGCAACGGGCCAGCCCGACCCATCTCAGCTCACAACTATCTCGGCCAAATCCGGCCCGTTAGGCGGTCTTATTCTTATATACGGTCCGGGTTCAGGTTCTATTTTTCGAACCCGGCCCGCCCTTTGGCCTGTCATTTTAGGCAAAATAAAAATATTGAAAAAATAGATAGGTCAGCAGGCCCCCCCAGGCCACCTAAGATTCACCATGGGCCAGACTTAGCCCGACTTGGCTCGGATCTGTCACAAGCCGGTTAAGGGCTCAATGGGGTGAACCCGAACCCGACCTGTGGCGAGCTCTAGTGTATGGACTCCCTTAAGAGTGGGTCTATTTAGCAAGTTGTGGTTTATATACTCCCTCCCATTCACAATAAACCTCCCATTTCATTTTGGCACAAATATTAAGGAAACACACTACCCCATCATATAATTAAATTTGAACCACACAAATACACTACCCCACCATACAATTAAATTTGGACCACACAAACACTTACCAAAAAAGGAAATAGGGAGGTTATTGTGAATAGACGGAAAAGGAAATAGGGAGGTTTATTTTGAATGGGAGGGAGTATATGGTAGTGTCCAACTAGCTCATTGTTGAGGAAGAGAGAGCTATTTTACTCTTGGAAATGGGCCATTGGATGATTGAGTTATTTAACATACAATAAGCAATAAACTCCCTTTTGTTATGTAGTTAGCTCGCTCATGGTTGAGGTGACCAATTTATTAGCATGGAATATGCCCTAACGTATTTATGAGTTTTATTTTTATAATAAGAGTACCTGGGATGACATAAAAGTTTTAGGCAGACGTAAAGTTAGTTAGGACATCATTATTAGTTAAATTCGTTAATGATTAGCATATAATCATATATATGTTCATTACATATTTTTCCTCAATTTTATTTGGGATATTCTCTGGTATACTCCTTAACTTTTTCATTTTCTAAGATGTACCTCTCTTTTCTTGCAAAAAAAACTTTGACCGTGAGTAACTTTTGACTAAATGTTCAGAATACGATAAACGTTTTTTTTTCAAATTGACAGTCTTAAAGAGATCTTCGGTTTGAAAAAGAATTCACCGACGTCTCAACTCGTAGTCGGGAATTATGGTCGGTCAAAATTTATTCGTTAAAAAAAATTTTGACCAACCATAAGTACCGATTACGAGTTCAAAAAGCGGTGAATTTTTTTTTTTCAAATTCAAGGCCTTCACGAGATAATTGGTTTGAAAAAAAAATTATCGTTTTCTGAACTCGTAACATAGAATTATTGTCGGTCAAAGTTTTTTAGTGAAAAACGAAGGGTTGACCTTAGAAAAAGAAAAAGTTCAAGGGTACACGAGAGAATATCTCTTTTTATTTTCCGAAGTTCATTATTAATTCCTGAATTTTTACCATAAATAAATTGAAAAATAAAACTATTAATACATGAAACTAAAATTTACATTATTTCCAAAATTTCATTCACAAAATATTTTTTTTCGACAAAAAAATATTATCATACATACATTAAAAAATACGGTCCAAGTTCCTTTTTGAAGACCGTGATAAAGCAAATGACAAGAAAACTAAAATAGAGGGAGTATACTTTTACTCCCTCCCAGTCACTATAATTGTAATACTCCGTATTTATATGTCTTGGGGTACTCTATCGAGTAGCCCTTACTCTGTCGAGTAAGGGCAAGTTGCGAAATAAAATAGTTTCGACTGTTAGTACTCGATCGAGTAGTCAAGTACTCGATCGAGTAAGGGGTACTCGATCGAGTACCTTGGGTACTCGATCGAGTGTCCGGTTTTACGGGGGTTTTTCTCGGGTTTTGTTAATTATGCGATTAAGGTATTTAAACATAATCGTCATTGTTTTAAATCACTTTTGCAAAACCTAAAACCCTGTTTAAGAGAGAAAGCAGCCAGTTCATCTTCCTAATCGCATTCTTAGCAATTCCCGGAGTTCAGACGGTCAGTTCTTGTCGTGATTCATATAGTTGAGTTCCTTGCGTCGAGGGTAAGCTTTTAACATAATTTTTATAATGCTTTGTTAAGATTGGTTAAACCCTAATTTAGAGATTGGGGGTTTTGTGGGTAGTATGTGATGTGTAGTCTCTATGTGTTATGTGATAGGAGGAGGATTCGTAGAAGAGGCGTTTTGATACAGCTGTAGATACCGTCTGCTTGTTGTGCTTTCCAGGTAGGATTTCCTACTCAGTATTAGTCCCATAATGGGATATTGGTGATGTGCTGTAGTTAGTTGTTTGATATGATGATTGTGATTGTGATTGTGATTGTGGTTGTGTTTGTTGATGGTTCTCGAGATGCGTTCTCGGCTGAGTGGGGTCACTTGCGGGAGTGATCTCACGCCCTAGTTTCGCCCTTCGTGGAACCCGCCACGGAAGGGGATGTGCACATTAATGGGACAGGGTTATCGCTCGTATGATGAGCGGGGCTTAGGTGGGAACGGCTGCGGTCCCCCACTGGCAGGGCTGGTCCAGTGGACAGTCAGGATTGTGATGATGGGAGTTGGTGGTGTGTGTGTGTGTATGACAGCTCAGCTGTCTGTTTGCCTTATTATTGTTATCTATATTGATTGTGTGATTAGTACTGACCCCGTTTAAATGTTTTAAAAACTGTGGTGATCCATTCGGGGGTGGTGAGCAGTTATTGAGCAGGTATGAGACGATGCGTATGGGATAGCTGGGATGAGTCACCACGTTGCAGTTTAGAAGTCTTCCGCTGTGTCTGACGCTTGATAGTATTTTGATAGTAGATAGTTTTGAGAACTTGTATTTCCTTTTATCAGTTTTGGTTTTGAACATGTAATCACTTAAACTATAATTACTTTTAAAGTACGTTTCTTTATTGTCTTATGATATTCATTGCCTCGGGCAACCGAGATGGTAGTATCCTTATACCTGAGTGGTCCTGGTAAGGCACTTGGAGTATGGGGGTGTTACAAATGGTATCAGAGAGACGATCCTGAAACCTGTAACCAATGAATCTAATGAACCTAGGGAGTCTAATTAAAATGAACCCGGGGTAAAAGTTGTAGGAGCTAATGCAAAGGCTTGGGAGACGTCTTAAAGTCGCGAACTCGCCCTACAATTTTGAACCGGTCACCATGGGATATGAGTCGGGATCGCTATGTGTTTATCTTGTGAATTGTGTACCAATATGGTGATGTGTGGCATGAATAAGGGTGATTTTGTATGCTGTTGGTTGAAAGCATGTTGGATGATACTTGGTTTACCATGTTGATTGGAATAGTTGGAAAAGTATGTGAGAATGACGAATGATGTGGTGGAAAAAGGAAATAGTTTATATGTGATGAATAATGATGTGTAGGATGAATGATTTATAATGTGTACATACTAGTAACTTGTGGTTAGAAGATGTGACATGATTTTTCATAATCCTTTTAAAAGTTAGATAATAAGTTCATATAATTGTCTCATCGTGGTATCGTATGCACTTGTAGATGAAGAATGTGGATGAAATAGATGAACTGATTGGAAAAGATGGGGTGTCAATTGCATGAGAATATGAATTTTGTGATTATGAATATGTTTAGGTGATGAAGTTGGTTTGTAATATTGTTGCATTAGTAACATGGAAATAGGATTTGTAAGATACGAGTATGTTTTGTGTTACGAAAAGTTATAAAAATTAAAACATGTGGGTAATATGTGATTGGTAAGTTGAATGATATATGTGCATCGAATTATTTGTTGCTTGGCTTTTGAAGTTAGTAACATGTGGTTAGGGATACTGGTTTTATGAGCATCGAGTTGTTTTTGTTTACCATGTTGTCATTTAAGTTGTTTAGAAGTAAAATCAAGTAGTTGTGTTTCCGATTATAGAAATGTTGTCTTTAAACTGTCATAACTTGAGATTTATATATGATTTTGATGTGATTCCAATTGGAGGTGATAGCTTGTTCTTTTACGATTCTAACAATAGGTCACACGCCCAAAACGACCAAGAAATGAGTGAGTTATGGCTGTTTTATGAAAACTGGACAGTGCTGAGAAATTGGGTACTCGATCGAGTAGCTGGGGTACTCGATCGAGTAGGGGGGTACTCGATCGAGTACGTCAGTTACTCGATCGAGTGTCCCTGGTAATTTGTTTTACGTGCTTCTGATCTTCACCTACTCGATCGAGTAAGTCCCTTACTCGATCGAGTGGCCTGTACTCGATCTAGTGACCCCTATTTTGGGTCATATGCTTATCTTTTGACTTCGTTGCATATTATGTTTAATTCAAAAGCATTATTTTGCTTCTTTATGCATTGTTTTACATGTATGTTGGTCTTGACGCGTAAGTTACCCAATTTTGTGGTGTAAAGAGTGGCACCTATGATGAGTATGAGTTCGGTGGGGAGGACATGATTTATATGTGTTGGGATTCGTAAGACTTAATTGAGGCATAGAGCATGTTGTGTGAGACGAGATGAGTGACATGATTGTATGTTGAGTAATGTAAAAGTAAATGAATGTGGGCAAGAGTGATGTAAGTCTAAGGAACGTGAGAATAAAAGGATTGAGAGTAAGGATGTGGATAGTGGCAACTTGAGATGTGTAAAGAATTATGGAGGGAGATGGTTAGGAGTCGTGTGGGACAAGAATATATGTAGTGAAAGTTCGTTTTAAAGGGGTTGAGAAGAGTGGTATATAGTGAACTTTATGGAGACATGTCGCGAGGTGGATTTGTAGACAGTGAATGAGTTTGGGAGATTTGGTTTATTAAGAGATGAAACTACGGTGTGATTTCCTTGGGCAATTAGCGGTATGAAAGGAATTTTGATTTCTAGAGATGTAATTGTTGAACAAGAACGTTGATTCTATGGATGGATTAGTGGCAAGGGTGATTGATGACATAATAAGAGAATATTTGTGGTAAGAAAGAGTGAGATGATATCGATATGAAATAATTAGATGTGAGTTTTGGAGCAGTGAGAAAGTAACCGGAACACTAAAGAGTTAGGTAGAAGTGATAAGGAGTTGAATGGTTAATTGATTTTGTAGAGTGTAAAAGAAAAGAATGAGGGGAATAAAACTAAGAAAATGTTGACCGGAGTTATGTGATATAGAGGTAAGGAGTCGTCGAGATGTGTGCTACCAATCATGAGGATGTTAGTTAATGGTTATAGAGGAGTTTCGGGACAACATGATTAGTCTTGAGTTTTGAAGAATTCAGAAAGTAAGAAGTTGGTAGAATATCTGCATGATATGAGATTTTGGTGGAGATTTAGATGATGATACAGTTAAGAATGGTATTGGGAAGAATGTTGAAGTAATTTTGTTGATAGATTTTATGTTCGTTATTTGGGATGTTAACCAAAGATAGGAAAGAAATCGTGATATTTAGAGATGAGTGTAAGGATTTGATGTCCTGACAAAGTGGTAGTGTTATGGTTGTGACTAGTGGTTAAGGGTGATGGTACATTAGAAAGGTAACAATTAAAAGCGGTTGATTTTGGCAGAGACCAGTTGATATATATGGTTGTGAGAGAGTGTAAGATGTGGTTATATGAGGCGGTTGTTAGTAGTTGAGTATTAATAGTATGGTTATACTTGGCATGAGGTGATGGTTATGCGAATGATGGAATATGCTATGAGGGGCATATGAGTTAAGCTCGGGCGACAGGTAACCTTTGTTGAGTGGTAACTTACGTGATCAGGATTGACTAGGTGGATGTGATTACGGGTCTATGATACGTGTAAATGTTTGTGTGAGGTTCTGACCTCACAAGAAGTGGTATGGTGTGATAATTATAAAGTTGTTTTATGAATGTTCTGTAATATATATATGTTGGACACGGTAATTTAATTGAATGATATCCAAAAAGGTAATAATTTGATTAATTTGACATGGCTAATTATAATTTTATGTGTATTAATAACACATGTGTATTCCGTGAAATAGTAGAGATGATGTTCATGAGATGCTTATCTATGTATCCATAAAATATGTTGTGTTATGATTTAGCAAAGTGGATTTTAGTAAGTTTTTCTTGTCTGAAAAGTTATTCTCGAGTCGTGTTTATGGGAGTCAGATATTGATTGTGATATCTATCGGTGTGGTTGTGGTGCCTCGGGTGGTGATCCGGGCACGGTACATAGTGCTGTGATACGGGTATTTTCGCACTACGGTGTGGCTGTTGGTGGCGGTGTTGTGATGCCGTCACCGGTTGTGGTGGAGTAGGCGGGATAATTATGATACGAGTTTTCGAAAGTGCATACCAGTTATACATAGATTGTTGTTTTGTTTGCTGTCGTTCTTTGTGAGTTTTGGTTGAACATGTAGACAGTTGTCTTGCTTATTGATGTTTTCTTTACCAGGTTAAGTTAAGAATGAGGTAGAGTATGATATGAAACCGAGTTGAATATGTTTTCGTTGTTGTCATGGTATAGTGATGTTCTTTTGATGGGACACGGTTGTGAGAGGTTGTTCTGATAATTTTGATCTTGTTCTAGATAAAGCTTTAGTAGACATGGTAATGGAAAATGATTCGTGGAACATGTGTTGTAATGATCCGAAAGCGGCAGGTAGTTCATAATCTTTTGTTGGGACAGTGAGTGTAGGGTTTTGGGGGAATTAGTGTCATATTAAGTTATGTATGAGTTTTGCGGTAATGAAGGAAAGAACTTGAGGATCTGGAATGAGTGCACGTAACAAGTGTGGATCGTGAGTTATGCTTTTGATGATGGGAGTTTCATATAGTTTATATAGAGAGGTATGTCATGTTGCGGTAATGTGGAAAAGTTGAAGTTTTGGGTTAAGATAAAGATTTTGAGGTATAGGTTAGGTGGTGTGACGAGTGAATTGAAGTATGAGAATTGTTTAAGTAAGAGAGCCTTGGATGCGTGCATGGCGAGTGTTTAGAGTATAGGTGGTTATCTATGACATGTGATGATGATGAGAATAATGAGAAGATATAACTAAGGATATAGTATTAGTGGGTTACGAGGACGTAACATTTATCTTAAGAGGAGTAGGATGCGATAAAAGATATTTTGATGGTTGTTCATATGGTAGTATATTTGGAAGTAGAGTGTTGGTATAGCATAAGATATGGATTTGTATATGTTGTGGTTGATAATGTTAAAGGTCATGACCGTGCTTGTAGTAGCGTGATGTTTAGGAGTGTGAGAATATTTCGCTAGTGTTGACAGTTGGATGATGAGGTTACGAGTGTGAGTAAACTTCGAGGACGAAGTTCCTTTTAAGGGTGGTAGAATGTAACATTCCGTTTGACGTCTATGAGTGTCTTGGTATTGGGTTTGATAGTTGATGATATTATGGAGCTAGCAGCATTAGAGGATGGTAGTTGATTATGTATGGAATTGGTGTCGTGAGAGATATATATATGTGGTAGATACGATATAGTGAGTCATGTTGTGGAAGTAACATAGTTGGTAGAATGGGGGTTAAGAGTTCATGTTCTATGTTCGGTCGAGTTCTTGAGTCCTTAGCTAAGTTGTTGTGTCTTGGTTGAGTCAGTATGGTTGTTTTTTATGTATGGGTTGAACTCCGGGGACGAAGTTCTTTTAAGGAGGGAAGACTGTAATACTCCGTATTTATATGTCTTGGGGTACTCTATCGAGTAGCCCTTACTCTGTCGAGTAAGGGCAAGTTGCGAAATAAAATAGTTTCGACTGTTGGGTACTCGATCGAGTAGTCGGGGTACTCGATCGAGTAAGGGGTACTCGATCGAGTACCTTGGGTACTCGATCGAGTGTCCAGTTTTACGGGGGTTTTTCTCGGGTTTTGTTAATTATGCGATTAAGGTATTTAAACATAATCGTCATTGTTTTAAATCACTTTTGCAAAACCTAAAACCCTGTTTAAGAGAGAAAGCACCATTCATCTTCCTAATCGCATTCTTAGCAATTCCGAGTTCGACGGTCAGTTCTTGTCGTGATTCGTATCGTTGAGTTCCTTGCGTCGAGGGTAAGCTTTTAACATAATTTTTATAATGCTTTGTTAAGATTGGTTAAACCCTAATTTAGAGATTGGGGGTTTTGTGGGTAGTATGTGATGTGTAGTCTCTATGTGTTATGTGATAGGAGGAGGATTCGTAGAAGAGGCGTTTTGATACAAATTTGTAGATACCGTCTCGCTTGTTGTGCTTTCCGGTAGGATTTCCTACTCGCATTAGTCCCATAATGGGATATTGGTGATGTGCTGTAATTAGTTGTTTGATATGATGATTGTGATTGTGATTGTGATTGTGGTTGTGTTTGTTGATGGTTCTCGAGATGCGTTCTCGGCTGAGTGGGGTCACTTGCAGGAGTGATCTCACGCCCTAGTTTCGCCCTTCGTGGAACCCGCCACGGAAGGGGTTGTGCACATTAATGGGACAGGGTTATCGCTCGTATGATGAGCGGGGCTTAGGTGGGAACGGCTGCGGTCCCCCCCTGGCAGGGCTGGTCCAGTGGACAGTCAGGATTGTGATGATGGGAGTTGGTGGTGTGTGTGTGTGTATGACAGCTCAGCTGTCTGTTTGCCTTATTATTGTTATCTATATTGATTGTGTGATTAGTACTGACCCCGTTTAAATGTTTTAAAAACTGTGGTGATCCATTCGGGGGTGGTGAGCAGTTATTGAGCAGGTATGAGACGATGCGTATGAGATAGCTGGGATGAGTCACCACGTTGCAGTTTAGAAGTCTTCCGCTGTGTCTGACGCTTGATAGTATTTTGATAGTAGATAGTTTTGAGAACTTGTATTTCCTTTTATCAGTTTTGGTTTTGAACATGTAATCACTTAAACTATAATTACTTTTAAAGTACGTTTCTTTATTGTCTTATGATATTCATTGCCTCGGGCAACCGAGATGGTAGTATCCTTATACCTGAGTGGTCCTGGTAAGGCACTTGGAGTATGAGGGTGTTACAATAATGTTCCCTCTTTACCGAAACGGATTATTCAACTAATGTTCCCCTTTCTATTTTTAGAAACTTTTACTCTTATTTTATTCATTTCTTTCTCCTATCACCAAACCCCATACAACTCTTTTACTCCTATTTTATTACTTTCCTTTATGTTTTGGCCCCACAATTCTTTATTTAACTACTAATAATTCATCCCTCTCTCCTATCACCAAACCCCACACAACTCTTTTACTCCTATTTTATTACTTTCCTTTTATGTTTTGGCCCCACAATTCTTTATTTAACTACTAATAATTCATCTCTCTCTCCTATCACCAACCCCATACAACTTTTTTACTCTTATTTTAATACTTTTCCTAAAGTATTGTGCCAAAATAAAATGGGAAGATTATGATGAATGGGAGGGAGTATATAGTTATCGTAATTTATTTTCGTAGTACAAATTTTACTCATTGTAGTACTTTTTACCTACTATTTTCCATTATGATACCCCTTACTGAAAGAGAGCTCTAAACCAATTTCTCTAAATTTCTAACAATACAATTTTCTTAAATTAATCATATTTCACAAATTATGTATGATAATTTGTACGTAGATAGCTAATTGATATATTAATTGCAAATTATTGATTAAATTAATGCATTTTCCCCCAAATTCAATACAATTAATTGAACGAATTTCCCCCTTCACAGCTTTACACAAACCCTAGCTCTCATTTCTATCCCCAAATCACAAATCTAAGGTCGAACAAACACCGCAATTTTAATTATACTACGAAATCCAATAATCAGCCCGCCTTGATTGAACTAATTCCTCTTTCAAGCAAACCCTTGATTTTCAATTTCTGTTCAAATCACGTAAATCTGGTGGTGATAATTGGTTTATTCAATTTAGTACAGTATGTACTACGGGTTTACATATTTCTTTCTTTCTTTTTTTTTCCTTCAATGTTCAATTTGCCAATGCAAATCTTTACTGCCTGCTTGCTGATAATTGATGATTTGATGTTAGAACTTTAAATCACAAAAATAAGTCTACTCATTGACATGAATTTTTGGTGTAGAGACCCGAGTGATAATGCGAGTTGCGAATTATTGTAAATAGTTTATGAACGCAGTACATAAGGTGGGTGAAATTAGAGGAGAATGATACGTAAAATTAGAGAGAATAGATTAGAGAGAATTTAGAGAGAGAAATTGAAAGGGGAAATGAGAGGGGTATAACTGTCAATAGTGTACTACGATGAGTAAAATGTGTACTGCGAAAATCAGGACTCATAGTTATAGTTAATAGTTGTTTTTAAAATGTGTATTTTTATTAATATTTAAAAAGTGAAAAAATGAATAGAATATATAAAGTAATGACTAAATCAAGCTTTTATTATTCAAGGTCCGAGCGGAAATAGAGTCTTCTATTTTTTAGGCTTGATAATTACCAAGCTGCGTTGGAGCTTGAGCTCAAATTTTCTAAGGTAGATATGTGAGTTTATCCAGGTTCGAGTCGGAATCATTCTAAATATCACATTAATATGTGAAGTAAACTTGTAAGACCGGCCCGCTATTAAAATTTTACCATATAAATTATAATTAACTTTTACCATCTTTTGGGACATGATATTAAGGGGGACAACTTCATAATTGCAATCCATGTAGCTGCATGCATTGCTAGGTTTGTTTGTTATCCTTCACAATAATTCAGCTACAACATACTGCACAAGAGGATGTTAAATCATTAATACATTTGTAATCTTCCTCCAATAAATAATTTTATAATTATAAAATGGGGCATAATTGAAAGGAACAAAACAGAATTTAAAATGTACATTCATGTGGGTAATGGCATGCAATATCCCTGCTGCTGCAATTGATATTCAAAGGATACTTGGTCGGCCCAAACGTTTTTTAACCATAAATCACGTTCCTATGCGTCTAAGGCTCTAAGCTATATTTACACACAAATTTGTACGTGTACAACCTCTTTTAGGCCCTGTTCTTTTGGACTTAAAGTCACTTAATTTCAGTTCACTTTAGATTTTATAAGTTTAGTTCGATTCGATTCGAGATCCTATAAGTTCGATTCGATCCTACAAGTTGATTCGATTCGAGATCCTATAAGTTCGATTCAATTCGATCCTATAACTTGATTCGAAAAAATTCGAATCCTATAAATTTAGTTCAGAAAAGCTATATACGGAGTATTATTTTAAAAAGACCGATACAAAAACATTTGACATTAATCATTCGATACATACATTATTATTTTTTTAAAAAAATCACTCTCATTAATAATTTCTGCGTCACAGTAGATTCGGGCATGTTTGATAAAAAGCGGAATAAGGCCATGTATAAGGTACGAAACAACATAGTCAAAAACATTTGGCGAGACAATGGATCCGTTGTTGAGAGTGATAGTTAAGATGAAAGTGATGAGGATTATGATAATATGCAAATAAATGGTTAGAAAAAAAGATATAATATGTGATTTATTTTTTATCGTAATGTAATCGTAGTATAGTGCATGAACAAACCAATGTATATAAAGCAGAAAAATGTTATTATTTTACTTTGTGTTTTAGACTATAATTTTTTTTTTAATCAATGTTCTCTCTTGGCAAGTAATAATATAATAATAATAATAATAGTAGTAGTAGTAGTAGTAGTTAAGTTAAATAAAATAAAATAAAGTTAAGTTAATTTAAGTTCGGCTCCTATAAGTTCAGTTCATAAAAGTTCAGATCCTATAAGTTCGGTTCAGATCTTATAAGTTCAGTTTAGTTCAGATCCTATAAGTTCAGTTCAGTTCAGATCCTTTAAGTTCAGTTCAGATCCTATATAAGTTCAGTTCAGTTAAGATCTTATAAGTTCGAATCGATTCGATTCTATAAGTTCGATTCGAGATCCTATAAGTTCGATTCGATTCGATTCGAATCCTATAAGTTCGATTCGATTCGATCGATCCGTTTCAATCCAAAAGAACAGGGCCTTATTACCAAGTCGATATCAAGCACAATCCAAATATTTTTGGTTTAGAAAGATACATGTTCCGGTCATTTATTCCCCTTTTCTATTTTATGGTGTCCCAGTCATTTGTTGTCATTTCTATTTTTAAAAATGAATTTGATGAGTAATTTGATCATTTACACTCAATTTATTCCACCTGTCATTTAGTAATTGGTCACCTTTCCTTTTCTGGTCTTTGTGCCAAAACCAAAGGACAACAAATAACCGAGACGGAGGGAGTATATACTACACCTAGATAGTAAATTATTATGTATGTTACTTAATTTTATGGTCAGAGTGTGACATTGTTTTAATTCAGAGCTGATAAATAGTGATCAGATCGGATACACGGTATGAATCCGATACGGTGTTAGCGGGATGGGTTGAGGTATTTTAACTCATTTAAGTATTAGGGTCGACACGATGATCCGTTTATGCCAGAGGTCTTATATTACGACACGAACCCAACTCGAATATCTCGTTTATTAAATGGGTTGCAATAGGGTTAGGTTGACTTTTTAAATCATTTGACCTGTTATTAGACCTGGCAAAGCTGACCCGAGACCCGAAAATGACCCAAAATGCATCACCGGAAGTGACCCGACCCAAAAATAACCAGACCCAAAGTGACCCGATTTAAGTGACCCAAAATGATCCAATTGACCCGAAATGACACAAAATGACCTACTTAAGGCAAAATCATGACCCGAAATGACCCAAACGACCCAGATTGACCCGACCCAAAATGACCCAACCCAAAAATGACCCGACCCGAAAGTGACCCGATAAGTTATTGACCCGAAAATGACCCGACCCAACGTAACCCGACCCGAATAACCCATTTGCCAGGCCTACGTGTTATCATATACTCACTCCCATCCAAACCAAATATGACATGGGCCCACTTCTATTGAGAGAAAAAGTGAATACATATTACCTTTGGTTTGGATGGGAGGAAGTATAACTTAAACCAAGTTTTAAAAAAATATCAACATGAAATGTTGAAATCCTGCATTTTTACAATGATTTTAGCCTAGCATCTAAAAAAGGAAAGTTTTTTCTTTTTCTTTTTTTTTTTTAAAAAAAAACACACTTTAATTTAAAATTTTTATTTCACACTTTGATTAAATCATCTTAAGATGTGAATGTAACACCCCTATACACCAAGGTGCTTTACAAAGACCACCTAACACATGAGATTGCTACCATCTCGGTAATCCGAGGCATAGTAATCAAAGTAGACCATCAAGAAACGTACTTTAAGTAATTTAAATTAAATGAGCATACATCAAAACCAACTGAAAAGTAAAATACAATGTCTCAAAACCAAATCCAACTAAAACAAAAAGTGTTATGACAAAACAGCGGAAGACTACGACTCTGACTCATGGTGACTCCATCCCCAGCTAGATCCCGCGCGTATCCAAGATACCTGCTAAACAACTGTTCACATCCTCGAATGGATCACCACAGTTTTTAAAATATTTAAACGGAGTCAGTTACTACATAAACAAAATAGCCAATACAATAGTCAATTACACAATCACATTCCTCCAACTCCATCTCCACACAAATCATCTGACTACACACTAAAGTGTGTAGCCATGCCAGAATACCCATCGCAACAAGTATTCCTCGCCGCCAGTGGAGACCGCAACGGTACCACCTGAGCCCCGCTCAACACCATAGAGCGAATACCCCATGTTCATTAATGTGCACATATCCCTTGTGACAGGAACCACAAGGGGTGAATCAAGAGCGTGAAGCCACTCCCGCAAGTGACTCCACTCCCGCAAGTGACTCCACTCAGCCGAGGGCGCACATCGTGAACCACAGACAAACAACAACCAACCACACCAATACCAATTAATGATACAACCAACATGCCAATCAATCAAACAAACCATCTTATAATATTTACATAGTCAACTCAGTAGAGAAACCCTACCCGAGGCGAAATCAACGACAATCAACCAAATGCAGCGGATCAAAAACCTTCCTCTACGAAATCACCTCCTATAATCAATTAATCACATAATTACAATCTATCACATCATCAAACCAAATAACCCCCAAATCACCCAGATAGGGTTTTAAACACATTAACTATTTGACATAAAGACAGTACAAAGATCTTACCCACAATACGACGATCACAAATGTATGATGAACTCCGAAATGCAACAACCCTAACCCTTGATTTGAGAGCAATGAGTGAAGAGAAGAATGTCGTCGTTTTTATTTTTGTAAAAGTTTATGGAAAAGAGTAAAAAGTAAAAGTAAACTGTCAAAATCACTTTATATACTCTTCACGCGGTACTATCAAAACCCGGCCGAAACACCGTAAAACCCGACATACTCGATCGAGTCACTAAGGTACTCGATCGAGTACCGCTTACTCGATCGAGTTGCCCTTACTCGATCAAGTACCCATAAGGCAGACATACTCCAGAATGCAAAACTGACTTACTCGACAGAGTAAGTTCTACTTGATAGAATATCCGAGGTATTATAGTGAAAAAGGTTTTAACACATTATTTGGGTTTAACAGGTCATTTTGGGTTAGACAGGTCATTCAGATTACATGGGTTAGTCGGGTTGAGTAAGATTAGATGAATTTGAGTTGTTTAAAAAATAAATGTGTTAAATAAGTCAGAAAGTTCAATGGGATGGATTTGGGTTGAGGTGTATGACCCGTTTAAGTAAATGAGTCGGTTTAGGCTTGAGATCTATCTCCCCCCTCCTCTCTGATGTTTAGACATCCCCAGTGTAAGGAGCCGCATTTTAGCCTCATAATCCCTGAAATTGCACGCGCGGTACATTCACTTCGAACTCTTAGATTTTTACTATGCACTTATGTGTTTTCGTTTCTGTTGTTATATTCTAGTAGTACTCCAAGATTAATTCCTGTGTGTCGAATCTTGGAGCTAGTCGTTTAGTTTAAGATACGTTTTTATTAGGCGTTTGGAAAACGTATCGCTATTCGACACAATCAATGTTCATGCTACCAGACATGTAATATCAAATTTGCCTCTATGGGAGGTACTAGTCAATCAATCTGCTTCCCATCAAACGCTTTCTTATTTACTCGTTGCTTGCATTCTTATGAATTGTTGCCTTCATTCTTACTAACGAGCATGAGTGTGTCGATCGTCGATGATCGAGACTAAGATCCTGACAAACGCAAACCGAGACTGATTACAAATGCACTAATGGGCGATCCCTCACTAGTGCTTGACACTCTCGCTTGCATTCTTATCATGAGATTAGACAAGGGTGCGCGCTACGTTTCAGCTTAAAGTACCGTACCGTGACATTTGGTATCAGAGCTCGGTCTTCATGACGGGATGCTGCATACGATGACGGGAAAGACCGTAGAACTAAGTGAGAACAAAGGAGAAACTAGGGTCAGGATGTCGGCCTTAAAGAAGTTGCTCGATCAGAAAATTCCATATTTGGAAGGACTCGTGGTGAGTCTGGGGAGCACTCATAGAGCCATAGATGAGACGGTAAAGGGGCATGAGGCTCGTTTTGAAGCTGTAAAGGAGACGGTGAAGGGGCATGAGGCTCGCTTTGAAGTCGTAGAGGCAATGATCCAACGTGAGTTTGCGGAAGAGATGGGCTACGTCCACGAGAGACTTGGACAGCTCGAGAACATGTGTAATACATTGATAAAAATGAGCGCATACGAGAATTTAGCGGGAACTCCCAAGGTGAAGTCGCCTCCACCTGACAAGAATAATGGGGCAAGAGACTCGAAAGAATTTGATAGCTTCCTCTTTGACATGGAACAATTCTTCCGAGCGATTGCGCTTGACGAGACGCTGAAAGTCACTACTGCGAGTATGTATCCGATCGGTGATGCCAAACAATGGTGGCACTCTAAATACACCGAGATTGAGGCAGGGACCGTGATGTCATAGTCATGGGACAACTTCAAATGACTCTTTAAGGAACAATTCTACCCGGAGAACACCGACTTCTTAACTTGAAGAAAACTCAAGAGCTTGAAGCATATGGGTTCTTCCGAGAGTATGTAAAAGCCTACTCGGCATGTATGCTGGAGATAACCGATATGATCGAGAAGGATCGTGTTTTCCAGTTCATCGATGTTTTAAAGGAGTGGGCTCAATGAGAGATCATGCGAAGAAGACCTGAGTCCCTCTCCGCTGCAATGATTGCGGCCGAGAGATTGGTCGATTATTATACCGAGCGTGAAGCTGCTCAGAAGAAGGGATTTCCTGCAGCGAGTGGTGGCAATCCCATAGTTTTGGAGGGAACAATTCCCAAACCAAAACTCTTCCTATTGGAAACAGTCGATTCTGTCTAGGATGAGATTATAGAAGGTGGGGGCAAACTAATTCCACCCCAACCTCCTCGAAGGGGAGCACGTCGGAAGCGTCTACCGCTAGGAAGACATTTGCGTGTTTCCTATTTAAAGGACCAAATGTCCGAGTGTCCGCAATAGGGGGTCAACACCTTCAAGAAGAACTTGTCTAAATGTCAGTTGAACCAAGCCCCGAAGGGACGGACCATGAAGCGGACATGGGGGACGATGAAGAATCCAGTGAATAAGGGGAAGTGGCGCGCATGGGCCCGATACATATGATGTATTTGATGGGAAAAGGCAATGACCATTCCGTAGCCAAGTCCACTGAGCTAACGTACGTAGAAGTGGGAATTAACGGGATCTGTACTCGTGCTATGATAGACACTGGGCCTCCCATAATTTCGTCAACCTAGATAAGGCGAAGCAACTGATGCGTGTTATTTATATGATGTTTTACATCCCATTTTACACGCATTTCAGAGCTCATTCTTGTAGTTTATGCTACATTTCTCCCTATTTCCGTCTACTTCCGTATTTTGTACATTATTGCAGAATGTGGAGAATTCAACGGGAAATCAAGCCAAATCCGTCCCCGAGTAATCTGCATTGCAAATGACGTAAAGGAATTGCTTAAGGAACGAGCTTGGTGCGCAATTCAAGGCCCAAAAGACAAGTCCACGAGTTAAAAGAAGTCAAGTAGCAAATCATCCAAATCGATCGACCGTTACCTTCGGTCGATCGACCAATGCTCGGGTTCCAGAAGCTACTGTTTGCTGAGGAGCAGTCGATCGACCAGCTTTGTCAGTCGATCGACCAGATTGCTATTCCAGACGTAAATTAAAAGATCGTGAATCTTGAAGCCCGTGAAGTTTAGGTTTAGGAAATAAGGTGTTACGTTGATTGCTATATAACGTAACATAACCAATCAAGTTAGACATCAGTTTTCTATCCAAGTTTTTATCACAATACAGTACTTTCAGTTTTAGTTTATTCGAGTAATTAGGGTTTGGGATATCGATTTTAGCATTGGAATTCTGCCCTTGTTCTTAATCTTTCCTCTTAAATCTCGGTATTCATTCTGTCCTAATTTTAGTTTATTGTTTTAATTTCTTCATTAGTGTAGATTTGATAGTTAGTGTCCCAAAGCCAATTATCGTCCTATCGCTATTTGTTATTTACTTTAAGCATGAATTCAGTAATTGTTTTTAGTTTTATTGTTGTTTTTACCTTTAGCATGAGTAGCTAATCCTTTAGTGCTAGGATGTAGGCGATTTATGGCATAGGCGGCATTAGATTAGAAAGGATTGTCTCGCGTGTTGGTCGATCGACTGATATTGCCAGTCGATCGACTGACCTCGTAGGGTTTTCCCTCGTTTTAATTGAATTTAATCTTATATTTAACGAATCGAATGCATGCGACCAGTTGGATACCTATTTCGTGACTGACCCATTAGATCGAAAGGTAGGGGAGGTTATTAGACCATCAATTAAATCGACTAGACTGTGCTAAGATCGAAAGATAGGTATAGTTTAGATCGTTAGTCACTTTTCAGGACGAGAGTCAGTATTAGTGACATTAGGGACCTATAGCGAGATCGAGAGATGCTATTTGTTAAGAGTGGACCGAGAGGACCTCTTTATTTCCCGCCTTACCTGTGTTTGATTCAGACCGACTTAGTTTGCTGCCGCCGAAGCTATAATGAACCAACCATCCTAGTACCTTTCTTTTATCTGTTTAAATCGTATTTTTTTTAGTTTATTATCTTTGTTTGCTCTTAGTCTTAGACCAATTCAAATCAACCCCCACAATAGTTACCTCAGACTGAACATAAATCAACTAAAGTTTACAACTGCCTCCTTGTGGTTCGACCCTGTTACCACTAGCCTAGGTTAGTCTTAATAGGAGATTATAAATTTTATCTTTGGTACTCACAAGGACGGGTATCAAATTTTGGCGCCGTTGCCGGGGAGGCAATAGTCCTAATTTTAGTTGTTTTTATTTTTAGTCTTTCTTAGTTTAAGGGACATCCGTTCCTTAAACTTTTCTTATATTCTTTTTGTAGTTTCCTCTTATGCGCTGGTCACAGGGTGGAGAATTAGTACCGTTGAACCCTGAGCTTGAAAGATCCTTGCGCGAGTTGAGACGAACACAAAGGGTATTAACGACAGAGGAAGAGCTGAGTACTCTGTCAAGCTATTACGAGAACGATCTGTTCGAAGAAGACCCACAGTCTTCACTCGTTTCCACTTCTTCAGCCGAGATAGTTACCTCTCCGAAAATTCCAGTCATGGCCGAGGAAGCAAGTATAGCTAGTTATTCTGAGCCGACAGCCGATAACTTATACAAGGGGTTCGAATTACCGGGAGATGCCAGGAAGTTCGAACCAAAGCCTGCCTACATTACTATGGTCGAGAGAAATCGGTTTGGGGAGCTGCAAATGAAGATGCAGCTAAGCACATGGAGACCTTTATTGACTACTGCTGCTCCATTCCCCCACCAGCTGGCGTGACCCAGGATCAAATCAAGGAGACCATGTTCATCTTCTCCCTCCGTGATGCTGCAAGGGAGTGGTATAGAGATTTGGATCGGACCGCTCAGGGGATCACTGATTGGAATACATTGGCATTAGCGTTCTACAAGAAGTACTTCTCTGCTTCAAGGACGATCGCTATTAGAGCTCAAATCACGGGCTTTAAACAAGGGCCAGATGAGAATTTCCATGAAGCATGGGTCCGATTCAAGAAGTTGGTGCGAACCATACCGCACCATGGGTTCGAAAAGTGGAGTTTGTGCAATCATTTCTACAATGGGTTGTACGACGATCGGAGGGCCATTTTGGATCTTTGACCAATGGAAGATTCGCGAAAATTTGGGAGCAACCAAGGGATGGAAGATCATTGACGATCTAGCTACCCACAAGGCCGAGTATGGGAATTCGAGAGGGAACCGAGAGGAGAGTGCTGAATCTTCCTCTGTTCTTTGCACTTGAGGCTCTCACCGCGAGATTTGACAAGTATGAGCTAGGAGGAGCTTCTAAAGGTGGGATATACCAAGTCAATCTTTGTGTCGACGGTCCCTTCGTCTGTGAAAGGTGTGGAGTTGAGGGCCATGTCTCGAAAAACCGCCTAGTCCCTTTGAATCTTGTGTTGCCTTTCAACACTATAGGCAGACAAACACCTACTACGAGCCACCGCATCCAAACTTGAGTTGGAGAAGCCAGAATGTTTTGAATCCAACCCAACCTCCGCCACAGCAGCAGCCATATGTGCCTCCTCATCAAAAGCAACAAAGAGATATCAAAAGCCTCCTTATGTGCCGGAAGAACAACAATCACAAAATTCTGAATTTTCCGAGCTAAAGAATTTGTTGCTGAAGGAGTCCCAAGCAAGAGAGGCCGGGATGAAGTTACTAGAGAGCCAAATTACTCAACTGGCTAGCAAAAGTAACGCTCGAGCTCCCGGACACTTACCCACTCAACCCGAACAAAAGGAGACCCTAAATGCCATCACTTTGAGGAGCGGGTCCACCCTTGATGGTCCTGCCATGGTTGAGGATGCTGTTGAAAAAGATGAGCCGGAAACAAGTCAAGAGAAAGCTTCAACGAACAAATCAAAGAAAAAGACGTCGCTGGTATTTCGATCGATCGATCGATATACCCGATCGATCGATCAATCACGTTACTGAGAACTTCGAATCAGTACATCTCGATCGATCGATCGAGGAGAGTGGTCGATCGACGAGATCGCTGTTGATGCTGAAGAATTTCGTCCTTTAATGCCAAATAACCTACGAGACCACTTGTTTCGGGGAACCACTGTCCCGAAAATTTTGGGGGCAGACCCGAGTGCTGATGGGTCAGTCCCGGCTCCGAAGTTCGATCTAATGACGGTCAATGGTTCTCATTTGAGACGGTCTGAGGAGGGGTCTAGCTTCAACAAAGAGAAGGTGACGGACTTTCAGCCTAAGTCCAAGGATGCCGGTGCGCGTGAATTGGAGGAGAGAGCCAAGGTACTCCTTACAGCCCCATATCCGGAGAGACTCATGCTGACGAAGGAACAGGTATCTTTTAGTAAATTTGAGAAAGTTATTCGTAGCTTAAATGTTCAGGTACCCTTCCTTGAGTTAGTTAACCAAGTGCCAGCATACACTAAATTTATGAAACAGTTGTTGTCAAAGAAAAAATCGCTTGAATATGTTCACACTGTTGCGTTAACTAAAGAGTCTTGCTCCTACTTGTCTCACACTGCGCCCCATAAGTTAGAAGACCCGGCGTTTTTCGTTCCTTGCGGCATAGGTACCTTTTCTATCGAAAAGGCATTATGTGACTTAGGAGCTAGCATAAGTGTCATGCCCTTGAGTCTAGCTAGGAAGCTTAAGTTGACCAGGTTTGCAATAACGAGATGACATTCGGATGGTCGACCGATCTGCGGTCGAGCCTATAGGAGTCCTAGAGGACATACCCGTCCGGATAGGGAAGTTTTTCTTCCCTGTTGACTTTGTTGTCCTTGACATGCCCGAGGATGACCATATTCCCATTATTTTGGGTAGGCCATTTCGCACACTGCTAGGTGCGATTATAGATGTCGGTCTAGGAACCTTTACTTTCAAAGTGGGAAAGCACTCTATTGTCTTTGCCCAGCCGGCTAAGAAAAAGGATCCCATGTGGCCCGTAACTTGTAATACGGTTTCTGAAAAGAAATCGTACTTTGTACTTCCCGATATGCCTATTTCTATTCCTGTTGTAACCCCTCCGCCCCAGCATCGGAGCAAACGGAGGAAGATTTGTCTGTTTCTAATAATGCAGGAGCTGGTTTGGGGAAGAGCAAGTGCAAGTTATTCCACCGAGAGAGCAAATCATTTCAAGAGGCGGTCTTGGATGCCTAAGCTATGGGACTGATGAGGAAGTGGAAGATGGGCCGATCAAGGTGAGATGGTCTAATTTGGAGTCCGACGATCCCAAGGAAGTCCTTGATTGGGGAGGTGACGAAGTTGATCACCGAGCTCTCCGACTGTTGAAGCTAAGAAGGGTGCAACTGATAACATAAGCACCAATGAGGCTACCTCTAGTAGCCAGAAGCCGACGAAGTGGGCCATACCGTGGTCCTTCTTGATCAACTATTAGTTGATCGAGCTCGTTATAAACTTCATTTTATTTGTTTTGTTAAGACATTTTTATTGCTTTTGTGTGCGCGGAAATTTCGCTTTTATTTTATTTGCTTAGGATTTTTAAGTACTTTAGGCTTTATTCTGGGTTTTGCGCAAATTTTGGGCGCGTATTATTGTGCAATTGCAGGTATTTAGAGCTTGTTAGCTCAAATCATTGAGCAATTACGAAGAAATAGGACGCCGCAAAGAAGATTTTTCGATCGATCGACCGCACCATTGGTCGATCGACTGAATTGCGGGTTTACAGGAGCTACTGTTCTCGCCCACCTGGTCGATCGACTGATCTTCTTGGTCGATCGACCACTGCTGCTGCTATATTCGTTCACGACCTCTCCCCTGCTGTGTTTGGTCGATATGCGGACCTAAGGGAGTCTTCTACTCCACTTTATTTTCCGTCGAATTCTCTATTTCTTCTATTGTCTCATTTATGCACAATTTTTACGCTTCAAATTTGTTTTCTCAGTCTTATACGTGGTATTTTCTGTCTTTCGGGCACTCTTATTGGTAGCAGATCGCTAGCTCACGAAACCTCCTAGCTAACGCTGGTTTGGGGAGGTTTCCTTTGCTGCGCTTAAAGTCTTGTGAGTTCCATATCTTTCCTTTGTGTCTTGCTTAATTATTTCCTCGCAAATTCCCATTTCTCTTTTCTTCATTACATGATTTTGCACAATGGGGACATTGTGCGATTTGGTTTGGGGAAGGGTTTTGCGTCGCATATCATTTGCTTGCATTCACGTTTACATTTCAGTTTGCATTTGTTTATTTCATTTCCCTTATATATACAAAAAAATTCAAAAAAAAATTGAATTGAAAAATTTCAAAAAATTCCATAAAATGCACGTCTATTTTAGCATATAGGTCGAGTCGGAACGGTAGTATTTCTATGATGATTTTGCATTTGCACCTGTTTTGCCTGAGCCTTCCTAGATTGACATGTTATTAGTAGAATCATAAATGCATACCTACGAGTTTTCGTTAATTTATTTGCTGAACTTGAGACTTGACTTTAATAATTGGCAACCTACATCATATTTCTGAGATTTAGAGCCTATAACTGGTGACATTCATGACCAGTTTACCTAGGAATGTGAGTAGTACTCCTTATGAGACATGTTTCCTTAATTTGCATGAATATGAATTTGATCTACTTAATACCTGTATGCATTCGGTTTGTGGTTTGTTGACACATGTGGAAGAGGTTTCCTTTTCTCATTTTACCCATAAGCTTCACACTGCCAAAAATATCCTTTTTTGTCCCATTTACTACATCTTACATTTAGCTGTCCCTTGTCAAGCTAGTAGTCTGTGTTTTCGGGATTGTTACTCATTTTTGGTGGCATATGCTCTGTTGAGACGATGGTTGGGAAATGAAATGAAAAAAGGAAAGGAAGAA
The DNA here is from genome assembly GCF_048544455.1 of Silene latifolia. NCBI lineage: Eukaryota > Viridiplantae > Streptophyta > Magnoliopsida > Caryophyllales > Caryophyllaceae > Silene > Silene latifolia. The sequence continues at coordinate 97,607,769 of NC_133526.1, forward strand.
ACAAAAGAAAAAGAAAAAAAAATGATTCGAAAAAGAAAAAAAGAGAGGTTCTGTACTGTTCAAATGCGTCGATCGACTGCCACACATGGTCGATCGACTGAGATTCGAGAAAAGAAGAAGTCAATTCGCATAATTTAATCCTTATCTTTTGGCGATTTTTGCTCCCATGTTTCATTTATATCCTATGGGGAGTTCATTGATTTGATAGTTTGGAGATTGTGAGTTTTGTGCTTGCTTTAGCACTGCTTCGTTTGATTATGAGCAAGAACTTGGATGTTGCCACTTGGTTCCGTTTTGGTACTAGCTTGATCACCTGTACCTCCACTTTACCATAAAATGTTTTGCCTCTTCTTACCCATACCTCACATATCCCATATATACCTCGGCATGTGTCATTGGTCATCTGTTCGGTTGGAATGTGTATGTACGGTCGTAGAGGTCATTTTCATATTTTATTGCTGGCATGTTTTCATAGGTCGTAGTTAGGTGAGAGTCACTACAAAATTACTTCTTTCTATCTTACATATATATCACCTGTGTTTATTTGAGTGATTTGAGCGACCCGCGAGAGTCCAATTTGATAAGTCTCTATAGTCAAAGGTGCAGCAATTTTTGACGACTTTATAATTCGTTTGCATGATTAACATTACTAATTGATTGTTGGTTGTGCATTAAATCGGTTTAGGCTTAACAGTTTGCATCTCGCTCTGAGATTGAACTCGTTCCATTAGGTCATTAGATCGAGTCTAGTTCTTTCTTGGGGACAAGCAAGGGTTTGGTTTGGGGAAGTTTGATGCGTGTTATTTATATGATGTTTTACATCCCATTTTACACGCATTTCAGAGCTCATTCTTGTAGTTTATGCTACATTTCTCCCTATTTCCGTCTACTTCCGTATTTTGTACATTATTGCAGAAATATGGAGAATTCAACGGGAAATCAAGCCAAATCCGTCCCCGAGTAATCTGCATTGCAAATGACGTAAAGGAATTGCTTAAGGAACGAGCTTGGTGCGCAATTCAAGGCCCAAAAGACAAGTCCACGAGTTAAAAGAAGTCAAGTAGCAAATCATCCAAATCGATCGACCGTTACCTTCGGTCGATCGACCAATGCTCGGGTTCCAGAAGCTACTGTTTGCTGAGGAGCAGTCGATCGACCAGCTTTGTCAGTCAATCGACCAGATTGCTATTCCAGACGTAAATTAAAAGATTGTGAATCTTGAAGCCCGTGAAGTTTAGGTTTAGGAAATAAGGTGTTACGTTGATTGCTATATAACGTAACATAACCAATCAAGTTAGACATCAGTTTTCTATCCAAATTTTTATCACAATACAATACTTTCAGTTTTAGTTTATTCGAGTAATTAGGGTTTGGGATATCGATTTTAGCATTGGAATTCTGCCCTTGTTCTTAATCTTTCCTCTTAAATCTCGGTATTCATTCTGCCCTAATTTTAGTTTATTGTTTTAATTTCTTCATTAGTGTAGATTTGATAGTTAGTGTCCCAAAGCCAATTATCGTCCTATCGCTATTTGTTATTTACTTTAAGCATGAATTCAGTAATTGTTATTAGTTTTATTGTTGTTTTTACCTTTAGCATGAGTAGCTAATCCTTTAGTGCTAGGATGTAGGCGATTTATGGCATAAGCGGCATTAGATTAGAAAGGATTGTCTCGCGTGTTGGTCGATCGACTGATATTGCCAGTCGATCGACTGACCTCGTAGGGTTTTCCCTCGTTTTAATTGAATTTAATCTTATATTTAACGAATCGAATGCATGCGACCAGTTAGATACCTATTTCGTGACTGACCCATTAGATCGAAAGGTAGGGGAGGTTATTAGACCATCAATTAAATCGACTAGACTGTGCTAAGATCGAAAGATAGGTATAGTTTAGATCGTTAGTCACTTTTCAGGACGAGAGTCAGTATTAGTGACATTAGGGACCTATAGCGAGATCGAGAGATGCTATTTGTTAAGAGTGGACCGAGAAGACCTCTTTATTTCCCGCCTTACCTGTGTTTGATTCAGACCGACTTAGTTTGCTGCCGCCGAAGCTATAATGAACCAACCATCCTAGTACCTTTCTTTTATCTGTTTAAATCGTATTTTTTAGTTTATTATCTTTGTTTGCTCTTAGTCTTAGACCAATTCAAATCAACCCCCACAATAGTTACCTCGATCAACATAAATCAACTAAAGTTTACAACTGCCTCCTTGTGGTTCGACCCTGTTACCACTAGCCTAGGTTAGTCTTAATAGGAGATTATAAATTTTATCTTTGGTACTCACAACGACGGGTATCAGCAACTTAGGATGAAGCTAACTCGAGAAAGAGGCAGTATGAAGGCTGTCAACTCCAGTTCTAAGCCAATTCATGGTGTAGCCAAAGATGTGGCGATCAAGATGGGCGAATGGAGCGGAAAGCTTGACTTCACCTGCGTACCGATGGACGATTTAAAGATCGTCCTTGGATATGACTTTCTAAAGGGAACACCGACCTTCTTGGCTCCCCATAATGGTTCCCTTATGATGGTCGGGTTGAAACGTTGCTTGGTGAAGGACGTCGAAGGACATCATAAGATGAAGGGACCTCTTCTCTCGGCGAAGCAATTAAAGAGAGGACTTCAAAAGGGTAAACCGACTTACTTGAAATACCCGTCCTTTCATGGACTCGTTGACCATCATTGACTGACCTTAGACACGTGTCTAGACCTTTGGTAGCCTTACGAGTTTAGTCTTGCAACATAGTAACCCTTGAGTTTAGGAAGCTCGATCTAGCGAAGGCTACTCGATCGAGTAGCTCAGTCAGTCGATCGAGTAGAGGCCACTCGATCGAGTAAGTCACGTACTCGATCGAATAAGTCATGTACTTGATCGAGTCACGTCTGGTGGAGGAGGCAGAGATGAGAATATGGTGGAGGATCGAGGTGGTGACCTCGAGTGATTATTTCTTGTTGTTGTCATCTAGTAGACTTATGATACTTGTTTCTTTTGTTTAGTTATACTTTGGATTTGTTTTCGGTTTGTAATTGGCCATAAGGCCGTATTTTGTCGGATTTGTTTGGACTCGTATTGCAGGCATATGATGCCGGGGTGAAACCCCGGAGTTTGGTAGGGATCTCTTCACTTCTTGTGGCATTGGAGAGTAACCTGACCAGTAGATACTCGATCGAGTGCCCTCTACTTGATCGAGTACTTACTAGGTGTGACCTAGGCAGTGTACTGACCTCTCGGTACTCGATCGAGTACGCCTTACTCGATTGAGTAGCCTATTCCGAACTCGACCGAGTGCTTTAAACTCGATTGAGTGACCCTGTTGAACCCTATACTCCGTTATTTTACACTTGTGAGAGGAATTGAATGCTCATGTCTTGTGTCGTGTTTCGTAATTATGCTTCTATATATTTCGTAGTACTTTACATGTGTTGTCAAGATGGTTTATGTTAGTTCCATGAGATGCCATGATTTTAACTAATTGCTAACCTTTTCAAACGGTGGATGAGTTGTGATATCAAACTAGATATATGTTGCGTAGTCATGTTACAAAGCAAGTAAGTAATTTTCACACAATTTTGGTTTGATGATGTTGCGTTTCATGAACTCGATTTCGTTTGTTTTCCCCAAAGATATGCAAATGTATATATATTATCTAAGTAATGTCAATGAGATACTATTATAGTTGTTAGTCTCAACGTATGTTAAAATTGTTTTGTAATGTCAAGATTGTGTGGCGTTATTGTTTTGTGTGGATTTTGCGCAAGGCGAAATCAGGTGAGGGTAGATTCGAGTGGAGTTAACTAGCTCTAAATAGTCTATTAGTCAGGTCGTCAGGGCGAAATATAAACTGTAAATGTAATAAAAAAATAACAACAATAAGGCAAAGAATTTTGTACGTGGAAAAACCCTTAAATGGGAAAAAATCACGGGCACCAAGCCAGGAGGAGGATTTTACTATTGTATTGTATTTGGCACAAGTTAATGTAATTATCCAAGAATTATATGAGAATATTGTATGCTATCTTCTCTTGTTGTGTCTTCAAATTATTTCCAATGGTTCCTTATATAAGCTCTTGTTGAACGACTGCTTTGAACCCGTCATTAATGTGATATATTCTCCTTAATTATCCACAATAATTCCAAATATTACGCCCTTAATTGCTGTATTAATTGCGAGATCTTCCTGTTCAATGTCGCGCGTATATTCCTTTTATAACATTAGTTCTCGGTCTGATATCGTCCTGATAATTTGACCGTTGTCCTCTCCATGGCCTGGCGCCTACCTTCATGTGTCCTGATAGCCTGACACCTTGACAGCCTGATAATCAGGTTAGGGCAAGACATTGATCAGGGACGTCTGCGGATTTCCAAGCCTAACAATTGCCCCTTATCTCCTTATTTTCAGTATGTCAGGACAAAAAATAAGGAGATAATCTTAATCTCAGAAAAATTACTCAACGTTTGAATCATGCCTAGTCAGTTCCTGTAACGGCTACTTTCTGCATTTTATGACGCGTGTAGCTTTTACTGCAATTCCTTCAATGATTATCCATCTACTTGCGGTTAAAATCCTAATTTACTCTACTATAAATACCCGTTCACCTCATTAAGTTGATCTCCACCAGAATAATCTCCCTTATTTCTTTCTTAATAACCTTCTTCTCTAATTTTCCTTAATTTCCAGTTCTCTGATCCTCAATTAATCTTCATAATTATTGAATAATGGCCGCAAAAAAGAAGTCTACCAGGGCAGTGACTCCTGGAACTCCTCCTTCCCAGAATCCTGAGGGGACTTCTTCTGAGAATTTGCCTCTTTCTTCTGCTGCTCAACCTTCCACGGTCAATAACCCGAGTGATTCTCCATTGGAGATGATCTCAATTTTCCATGGTGATTTCCAGTTTAAGCTTACAAAGGCTTTGAAAGACGATCAGTCTCTTGCAAACCGTTTGAAGCCTGAGTTTGAAAAGGTGTTGAAGGATAAGGGGATCATCCCTGCTGATGCTGAAGTCTGGATCCCTGAGAATTCTCCTATTAGGGCTGACTGGGCTTGTCCTAGTTGGTTATGTATTCATGACTGGGCTTTTAGGGCAGGTTGTAAGCTTCCTTTCTCCCCTCTTATGATTGAGGTTATAAAGGAAATTGGTGTCCCGTCTTATCAGTTGATGCCCATGGTGTGGAAGGTGGTTTGTTCTGTTGAGTACCTTTGCAAGAAACACAATATCTCGTTTTCTCTTAATGATCTGAAGGCCTGTTATGCTGTCAAAACTAACAGCCCTGGCCGTATAAGTTTTAAGGTCAGGGCTTCCACTACCCCCCTTTTAAGCAACCTGGATAGCGGCCATGACAAGAACTGGGCAGCTGGATACATGTTTGTCAGGACCAATTCTGTGGGTCCTGATCTGGCGTATTTAAATTACGAGGCTTGTGTTGCTGGTGAGTTTTTTATATTCCTTTTTATCCTGCATGTTTTATTTGTTAGTGAAGAAAATAAAATGAAATTTATATTAAGTCATACCTCTCACGTGTGCAGTTGATGATTGGGTTACTGAAACTGAGTATCCCACTGCAAATATTTCTGCTTTCCTTGCTATTCCTCCTTTGGAGAGATCTTGGCCTCTCTATTGTGGGGTTGGCCATCTTCCCCGTTGTTTGAAGGCTGATGGTGCTGCCAGGATGGCTAAACCTTCAAGGGCTGTTAGTGCCACTACCTTAGGCAGTAAGTCTATCTTAATTTCTTTTTTCTTCTTACTCTGGCTTCCTGGTGATGTTTATTTTATATTGCTAATATAGTGTTTCGTGTTGTAGCCACCAGGTCGTCTACTCGCCTTGCCAGGTTTGGCATGGCTGACCTCTCAGCCAGGTTGGCTAAGATCAAGGAGGAAGGCTCCCAGGGAAGCGGTTAACTGAACAACCTGATGCTCCTAAGGTCACTGCTGTACCTGCTGCCCCTGCTGAAACAAGTTCAGCAGCCCAAAAAAGAAAAATTGAAGACGTTGACGTTTCTGCCTCGGTCAGGGAAGTGAAGGCCACGGTGGACAATATGGAGGTTGCCAGGGTGAAGATTAGGGATTATGGTGCTTCTAAGTCGGATGTCATGCTCACCCTTGACCTTGTTAAGACTGCTACTCAGGCGGTTGCTTCAGTGGATCATTCAGTCAACCTTTTGGCAGGTGCCCTGGCTGCTGTGAGGGAGGTAGGCTATTTTTATTTTTATGTGTAATTTGTGTGGGTATGTTTATTATTAGGGTATATTATTCATATCCTTCTTCCTGTTTTTAGTCAGGGTGCTGCGGCCTGTCTCCATAACGCCTATCAGGCTACTTCTTTGGTAGCCAGGATTGATCTGATGAGATCAGATTATGATAGGCTGAAGTCTGAACTGGATTTTGCACGGGCTGACCTGGCTGCTAAAGCTGCTGACTTGGTGAGGGTGCAGGCTGAGAGGGATGCTGCTAAGGCTGAGGCAGATTCAAGTAAGCGACTATTGCATGAAGCTTTGGACAGGAATAAAGAGCTCATCCAGGAGAGGGATGACCTGGAGTTCAAGCTAGATGATGCTTCTCTTTATTTTTATATTAAGGGGAGGGCCGCAGCTATGTCAGAGCCTGTCGAGGTCAGGGAGAAATGGAACCCTGAAGCTGAGATGGCTTTTGCTGCTTCAAAGTATCCTGACCTGCATAATATGGGAAATGAACAAGAGGTCGATTCTCCAGGGGAGCAGGATGTTGATGCTGATCCAGCCAAGGGTGGAAGTTCTGGTACTGTTTCTAAGGAGAAGCAGTAATTTGATTTCTTTAGTTGGTAGTTGGCCCATCTAGTGGGGATGTCCCTGGACGAACAATTTTATTTTCTTTTTCTGTCTTTATTCAGGCCAGGGAGACTATCCCTGACCTCTATGAATATTTTTGTGCCCTTGCCCCAGGGGGTAAGGGCTTTATTAATATAGGCATGGTGGCCTTTTTTGGCTGATTTAGCTTTTTTGACTTTGCTTGAGCATGTGAGTTTTACTTTTTCCCATCCTGTTGGACCTGTCAAAATTTTTGTTTGGTTAACTTGCAAAGCATTTTTGATTTATCCTGTTATTTGAACTGTCGTGAGTAATTCAACCAAGTATAGTTTTCTTTGCCATAATGGTTGAAGGAGTGGGAAAACCGGCCTGTCAGGAGGGCTTATGTCCCCTGCCTGACTGGAGGGCTTGGTATTCGGCCTGTCAGGAGGTCTTTTAGACTAAGTGGTTGGGAGAGAACACCCTTGCACCTGTCTTGATGCGTCCATCCGGTTGTAATCATTGGCAATAAACCTAGTTAGGTCAGGCAATTATTTCATGTCTGATTGGTCCTGACATTTACTGTATCTGGTGATGGTTACCAACTCGTCAAGCATAGTTAAGTGCAAAGTTTTGTTTCAGAAGTTGATATATAGTAGAGTAGCCCTCAATCCTGAATATTTATGCATATATAAACATCTATCATGTATAATTGTTCAGGATTCCAAAAGTGAGAGAAAATAGGTTAGTTAAATATATAGATATGAGATGCATACAGAGCATGTAAAACACGTAGTTTTTCAGGTAGCACATCAGGTTGAGTAATGATACTGATCTGGTCTTTACATATGGAATAATTTTAAATGGGTTACATTCCAGGATTTTGGGATCATTTCTCCTTCTAGTGTTTGGAGCCTGTATGCTCCCAGTCCAACAATTGAATCAATTAAGTAAGGGCCTTCCTATGTGGGGGTCAGCTTGCCTGCTAATTTTTCTTTTTTATTCGGAAAAACTTTGCGTAAGACGAGGTCTCCTTCCCTGAAAAATCTGATTTTGACATTTTTGTTGTAAGTCCTGGCAACTGCTTGTTGGTATGATGCCATCCTAATTTTGGCAGCATCTCTTAGCTCTTCTGTTAGAACCAGGTTATCTTGCATCAGGTCTCTGTTTGCTTCAACATTGTTCAGGCTGTACCTTGATGTTGGCACCCGTACTTCTGCAGGAATGACAGCTTCACAGCCGTACACCAAAGAATAAGTTGTTTGGCTTGTTGATGTCTTTGGAGTTGTCCTATCTGCCCATAATACTAATGGAAGTTCTTCAGCCCATCTGCCTCGTCTTCTTTTTAACGTCTTTTTTAGGCAGTTTATGACTACCTTATTGCTTGATTCAGCCTGACCATTAGCTTTTGGGTATCCAGGGGTTGCCGTTACCAGGTTGATATTCTATTCTTGGCAAAATGCTTGGGTCTTTTTCCCCACAAATTGGGTTCCATTATCACATACTATTTCTGATGGGACTCCATATCTGCAAATGATGTTTGTCCTGATGAAGGATATTAATTCCTTTTCAGTTACTTGCCTGAAAGAATCAGCCTCAATCCATTTGGAAAAGTAATCAGTCATAGCCAGCATGAATACTTTTTGTCCTGGAGCTACGGGCAGTTTTCCCACAATATCCATCCTCCACTTTATGAATGGCCAGGGTGCAGAAATTGAATGTAGGATCTCAGATGGTTGATGTATGATCGGTGCATGGATTTGGCAGGCTTCGCATTTTGAAGAGTATTCTAGGCAGTCCGCCCTCAGTGTAGGCCAGTAGTGGCCTGTCCTGAGAACTTTACTTGCCAGGCTCTTTCCTCCTTTGTGGTTGCCACAGTGTCCATCGTGTATTTCTTAAAGTACTAGTTTGGCTTTGTCAGGCTCCAAGCATCTTAGGTCAGGTCCAGCCTGCGATCTCTTGAATAAAGTGTTATTGATAATAGCGTAAGTTGAAGCTCTAATTTTAAAAGCCCTTGCTTCATGTCTCCCCTGAGGCAGTATTCCTCGGGAGAAACCAATCATAATAGGGTTTAGTCCAAGAGTTATTATCCTGATTGACAAGATTGACTTGTTCAGGCTTGCTGATGGCTGGCTCTAATAAATGAACAATTGGTATTTTATCGAAAACTGTAGGGGTAAAATTTGAACCTAGGCTCGCCAGAGCATCAGCCTGGGTGTTCAGGTCTCTCGATATTTGATCTATATCAAATAAAGCAAATTTAGCGGTAAGGTTTTTTGCATATTCTAAATACGAAATCATTTTTACATCCTTAGCCGTATAAATTCCCTTTATTTGATTGGCAATTAGAAGTGAATCAGTTTTTACCTTTAGGTTTTGAACACCGAGGTCTAGACATACCTTTAAGCCTGCTATCAGAGCTTCATATTATGGTTCGTTGTTTGTAGCTTTGAACTCACAGCTTATAGCCTGTGCTAACATATCTCCCTGTGGTGATTTGAGCACTAATCCTAACCCTCTCCCCCTGGCGTTGGATTCCCCATCTATGAACAGGGTCCATTCTTGGTCTGGGGTTTTATTTTCTAATTGGTTGAGCTCTTTTTTCAGGTCAGGTTCCAGGTTAGGGCTAAAGTCAGCCACAAAGTCTGCTAGGGCCTGCGATTTGATTGCTGCCCTGGGTTCAAAGGAGATATCGTATGTGCTAATTTGCACTGACCATTTGGCCGTCCTGCCTGATAATTCAGGCTTACGTAGGACATATTTTATGGGTAAGTTGGTCCTGACTATAATGGGATGGCTTTCAAAAGAAGGTCGCAATTTAGTACATGACATAATCAAAGCTAAAACATATTTCTCAAGTAATCCATACCTCATCTCAGCATCCAGCATGCTTTTATTTACATAATAAACAGGGTGTTGTTGGCCGTCTTGTTCTTTTACTAGGACTGCCGATCGATCTTTGTGTCGATGATCGGATAAGTATACTAACAGGGGTTCTCCCTTTTCTGGTTTAGCCAGTAAGGGTGGAGAAGATAGATAAGATTTCAAGTCTTGAAAGTCTGTCTTATGTTCATCCGTCCATTGAAACTGTTTATTCTTTCTGAGGAGGTTGTAAAAATGTTTTGCACCTCTCAGAGGATCTCGATATGAAACGGTTCAGGGCAGCTACCCGACCTGTCACTTTTTGGATATCCTTTACAGATATGGGTGACTGTAGTTCTAGGATAGCTTTTATCTGTTCGGGCTGGGTTCTATGCCTCTCTTTGTGACCATGTATCTAAGGAATTTGCCTGCAGAGACTCCAAAGTGGCATTTTGTAGGGTTGAGCTTCATGTTGTATTTCTCCAATATTTCGAATGCTATTTCCAGATGCTTCACGTGATCTGCTGCATATTTGGATTTTACCACCATGTCGTCTATGTACACTTCCATGATATCGCCTATTTGGTCTTTAAACATCATGTTGACCAGGCGCTGGTACATTGCCCCTGCATTCTTCAGGCCGAAAGGCATGGCGTTAAGGTAACAAGATATGCCTCGATGCCAATGAATGCGATTTCTCCTGGCCAGCATGGTGCATCTTTATTTGATTGAACCCACTGGAAGCGTCCATGAATGTCAGCATTTCATAGCCTGCTGTGGCATCTACCATGGCATCAATATGTGGTAAAGGAAATGGATCTTTGGGACAAGCTTTGTTCAGGTCAGTGTAGTCTATACAGACTCTCCACTTTCCATTCTTTTTCTGCACAACAACCACGTTAGCCAGTCACTCAGGGTACATTACTTCCCTGATCATTCCCATATCCAAAAGTTTCTCCACTTCCTCGTTAATTATGGCATTTTTTTCAGCTGCAAATTTCCGTCTTTTCTGTTGTACAGGCTTAAAAGGCGGGTCAACATTGAGTTTATGTGTAATTATATCAGCGCTAATTCCAGTCATATCAAAATGTGGCCAAGCAAACCAAGATGACTTATTTTTAAGAAACTTTACCAGTTCGGGCCTAACACTATCTGGGGCGTCAGATCCTACTAAAACATACCTGTCAGGGTACTGAGGGTCCAGGATTGCCTGATCTGTTTCCATTCTGAGAGGTGCTACATAAGTGTTCTTGACAGGGTACTGTAATTGCTATGCAAGGGACTTACCTGCCTTGGAAGGCTTTAAGGCTGTTGTGTAGCATTCCTGGGCTGTCTTGTGATCCCCTTTGACTGTGGCTATACCCCAGTCTGTTGGTATTTTGATACACTGATGATAGGTTGATGGCACGGCCTTGACATTTTGAATCCAAGGTCTGCCCAAGATCGCGTTGTAAGATGACATGCAATCAAGGACTCCAAATTTGTCATAGGGTGAGACTCCTTCAACGTAGGTTGGAAGGTGAATTTCTCCTAGAGTGCTTCTGGTCTCTCCACTGAACCCTACCAAGACGCTGGATTTTTTGGTGATTTGGTCCTCGTTAATTTTCATGGCTTTCAGCACGTCAAGCATGACCAGGTTTACTGAGTTGCCTCCGTCTACCAGGATCCTTCTTACTGTGGCGGTTCCAATCTACATAGAAATTACCAAACCATCATGATGAACATCAGGGATACCTACCAGGTCACAATCGTTGAAAGCGATTGTTGGCATATGGTCTGGTTTGCAGGGTGAGACAGTCGTTGGCGTCCTGGCTATCTTTTTGCCTGCTGAACTGGTGAGGCTGCAGATTTATGATCCACAAGATATGAATTTTACTTCGTATATTGGAGGTGGTAGAGGGAGGCTGCGACCCTGCTTGTGCTCCTGACCCTCTTTGTCCTGGTTCATATTCCTGGCTTTCGTCTTGATCAGGTCTTTTAAGTATCCGGATTTCAGCAGATAAGCCACTTCTTTCCTCAGGGTGAAACAGTCATCCGTCGTGTGTCCAATGTCCATGTGGAATTCGCACCATTTGGAATTGTCCCTTCTAGGGTTGGGATTTTCCGACTTTCTAGGCCATCTGACTACTGATCCTATGTTGTCAAGTCTCTGGATTAATCCTGCAATATCAACACTGAAGTTATGTTCGGAAATAGGTGGAAAAACTTTAGCCTTACCTTGATACTCATGAGCCAGGTTAACTTCTGATTGATCTGGCCTGGAATATGGAGTAGGCCTATAGTTGTTTCCTTTGTTGCTCTTCCTATTGCTCCTTTCATAATCCTTTGGTCCACTGGGTGATCCAAGTTTGAAGCTTTTGTCTTCTTCTAACCTGATAAAGGCAAGAGTCTTGGCCTAGACGTCTTCGAAGGTATGGCAAGGATACTTAGTGAGCTCACTGTATAAGTCACTGTGTGGTAGCAACCCCTGCCTGAATGCCTCCACTGCTGTTCCAACGTCACATCTGGGAATAGATACTTTCTCTTTGTTGAATCTTGCAAGGAATGTACTGAGAGTTTCATCAGGCTTCTGTGTGATTCAGTAAAGGTCACTGGATCGTTTCTCCAACTCTCTGCTACTCGCAAACTGCTGGTTGAAGCTGTTGATCAGGTTGGCGAAGGAACGGATGCTCCCAGTTAGCAGTGATGCGTGTCTTTTATATAAGGTTTTACCTCATTTTCACACGCATTTCTGTACTTTTTATGTAGCATCTAGCTACAAATACCCCCGAATATTCTACTTTGGTTCGTTTTATGTAATTTGCAGGAATTGACCGAAGAGGAGCTAAACCGAGCCTTAATCCGTCCCATTTGCATGCATTTATGAAGAATGAGGAGCCGGAGTTTGGAAATCTAACACTTGGAAGACGCGTGAGCTGGATTCGGGAAATGTTTCAAGGTCTAACGTGCTTAAACAGCTCGATCGAGTAGATTTTATGCTCGATCGAATGCTTTAATGCCTAAGGATGCTCGATCGACCACTTTCGAGTATACACAAGAGGAGACAAGCAAGAAGTGCTCGATCGAGTGGTTTATTTCCACTCGATCGAGAGGGTTGGCGCTAGTTTGCTCGATCGAGTAGTCTAATTCTACTCGATCGAGCGGTTTGTCCTGCTTTAGTTAATTTCCGCCTAATTTTCTTATGGGCCTTTGTAATTAGTCCATAGATTAGGTTAGAGTGTATTTTTCGTATAAAATAGAGCAGGGGGACTACGTTACGCTCTCTCTCTTCTCACGTTCGTTTTACTCTACCTAAGACTACTGTTCTTGGATTTCTGTTCTTCCTTTACATTTGCTACTCGGATTTGGATTTTGCGATTGGTATTATTATTCTACTTTTTACCTTTAATCTTATTTATTGTTTAAATTCCTTCTCTCTTTTAATTGTTGTCATAGTTGTTTTAATTCAATCCTTTTTAGTTCTATCATCATGTTGGTTTCAATTATCTATTTGTCATTATTGTTAATTCGATGGTAATGAGTAGCTAATTCCCCCTGCTAAGGCTATAGGGGATCCATAATCATGAGGGAATAGTAATCGATCTATTGGGTTAATGCGGGTATAATCTCTGTTGTTTAAATACTGCAATTAATTGTATCTATCTAATTGAGTCGACGCGATTAGACATTTATATCTTAGTGACCCTTGACTTGGACCGAAAGGTTGGAAAAGGCGAGACTCGTAGCGAACAATAGGGTATTGTAGTGAGGGCGAAGGCTAAGCTATTTACGCTCTAGGGTGAATTAAGGACCGAAAGGTGACGTTCGTTACCCCTTAGACCGTGTTTGCATTGACCTAAGACCTAGATTACTTGACTGAATGATTATGGTGAACCGTCTGTCTTAGCTGTTTCTCTTTATCTGATTAATTCCTTCCTCTTATTCTCTCTTCCTTATTCTTATTAGTTTAGAATATCACAAATTAAAACCCCCCAATTTGGTTACCTTGACGAACTTAGATTTAGCTGACAATTTCCTACCTCTCTGTGGATTCGACCCGACTTCCCTAGCTATATTAGTTAGAGCCAGTTGGTATTTTTGACAGGTACGCGACAGACGTGTCAAGTTTTGGCGCCGTTGCCGGGGAGGTGGCGTATTTTTATTGTTTAAATTAAGTTTGTCTCTCGTCTCAAGGAATTTATTCCTTGAGGCTGATCTCATTTCTGCAAAGTTTTGATTAGTTTTGCAGGTTAGTCGTTGCTTTGAAAGTCTTTTTGCTAGGATGCCTACGATTACTGAGCATATAGAGCCATGTGGTAGATGTGGCGAGGAAGGGCATGACCCTATTGGATGCATGGCAAGTGTAGAGCGTGTCCTTGCTTATCGGAAATACAAGCAAGGAGTCCCTTTTTTTCAGCTGTATGAGGAAATAAAGAATGTCTCTGCCCCTTCTACGCCAAAGTCTCATGACCCGGTTTCTCCTACTGCAAATGAAGAAATTGCTGAATTAAAATCCTTTGTGATGAGCATGTCACAACAGTTTGATGAGAAGTGTAATAGGAAAGACACGGTCATAACGAAATTGATGGAACAAGTCGCGCAGTTAATACTCGCGAAAGACCAAGCCGAGCTTCCACCGACATGCAATTCAGTTAGTGCAACGAATTTACCAGTTGGCTTTACTTATGAAGAGCCAAAAGTACCAGAAGACGGGGTTTTAACAGCTGAAGATACCCCAGAGGACGATTTGGATGAGTTTTTAGACTAAATGGTTGCTGCGTGTGCTGAAGACACTCGATCGAGTGATTTATCTACTCGATCGAGTGAACTAATTCATCCTATCACTCGATCGAGTGAAATTACTGGTCGATCGAGCGGTGCAGAATTTGACGTTGCTCGATCGAGTGATATTCTTACTCGATCGAGTAAGTTTGCTGAAGAATTCACTCGATCGAGTGATAAAACTGGTCGATCGAGTGAAACAGAAGAAGAGAATGGTCGATCGAGTGATAAAAGTACTCGATCGAGTACTTTAAGTGGTGGAGACCCTATTTTACTATCTGATTCCGCTACCGTGTCATCTTCGCCTGCTGTGGAGATGTCACGCATTGATAAAGGTAAAGAAAAAGTTGCGGGTACACTCATTGCTACCAGAGTATCCTTCCCAGGTCGTCTGAAGGACGCAAAGATCGAGCAACAGTACGGTAAGTTTGTGGACATCGTGAAGAACCTCCAGGTAACCGTCCCTTTTTCTGAACTTGTTACTCAGGTACCTACTGAAGCTAAGTTTATGAAAGACATTGTGACGCGTAAGAGAAATTTAAGCGAGTTTGAGACGATTTCATTTATGGAAGAGTCTAGTAATTTGCTTTTAAATAAGGGTCCACCTAAAATGAAAGACCCGGGCAGCTTTTCTATTACTTGTATTATAGGCAACATGGTTATTGATAAAGCTCTTTGCGATTTAGGAGCCAGTGTCAGTGTCATGCCCCTTCCTGTCTGCAAGAAACTGAACATGAGTCATTTTAAAGTGACTAATATTACCCTACAGATGGCTGATAGATCTGTTAGGAAGCCCTTAGGTGTCTTAGAGGACGTGCCTGTGAAAATAGGCAAGCTCTTTATCCCAGTTGATTTCATTGTTTTAGATATAGCTGAGGACACCCGGACCCAAATTATCTTAGGATGACCATTCCTTTGTACAGCCTGGGGTCGTTATTGATGTCAAACAAGGGCGTTTGACTCTTGCAGTAGGGGATGACGCGATCACTTTCAGTCTGTCTAGCACTTTGGCTCGGCCAATGATAGAGGATACCTGTTATTCGGTTGATATTATTGATGAGTCTATTTATGACTTCTGGTCGGATTCTTTTATGAAGGACCCACTAGAAGCCCTTATGCTTTTTGATGAGTGTGCAGATAGCCCAGACGACGATGACGCTGCGTTGGATTTGCTTGTTGATGATTTAGATGAGCATGAGGGAGAGAAAGTGGAACAAATGATTAGCACTCTTTGCTCCATTGAGGTAAAGGTACCGGAACGTAAGCCTCTCCCTTCTCATCTTAAATATGTCTTCTTAGATGATACAGAGCAATATCCAGTCATTGTTAGTGCTAAGCTTGATGATGACCAGCTAACTTCTTTGTTAGCTGTACTTAAGAAAAACAGGAAAGCAATGGGTTACTCACTGGACGATATCAAGGGGATTAGTCCCGATATTTGTATGCACAGGATAGAGCTGGAAGAAGATCACAAACCTTGCAGACAGGGACAGCGCCGGCTGAACCAGAAGATGCAAGATGTTGTGATGGCTGAGGTAATGAAGCTGCTAGATGCAGGTATTATTTATTCTGTTGGTAATTCCAAATGGGTAAGTCCAGTACAGGTAGTCCCGAAGAAAGGAGGGACAACTGTTGTTAAGAATGAAAAGAATGAATTAATACCTACTAGAGTAGTGACTGGTTGGCGGATGTGCATAGATTATAGACAGCTGAATGCCGCCACCAAGAAAGATCACTTTCCCCTTCCTTTTATTGATCAAATGGTAGAAAGGTTAGCTTCTCATAAATTTTTCTGCTATTTAGACGGGTATTCAGGGTTCTTTCAGATCCCTATCCATCCAGACGATCAAGCTAAGACTACATTTACTTGTCCTCAGGGCGTTTTTGCTTATCGCAGGATGGCTTTTGGTTTGTGTAATGCCCCTGCCACCTTCCAAAGGTGCATGATGGGAATATTTTCAGAGTATATTGAGTCTATCATGGAAGTTTTTATGGACGATTTCAGTGTATATGGAAGTGATTTTTCTAACTGTCTGTCTAACCTTGAGAAAGTGTTGCAGTATTTGTATTGAGGTTAACCTTGTCTTTGATCGGGAGAAGTGCCACTTTATGGTCAACGAGGGAGTTGTCTTAGGGCACTTAGTTTCTGATAGGGGAATAGAAGTTGATAAAGCAAAGGTGCATGTGATTCAGCAATTACCACCTCCTGTCAATGTTAAGGGGGTGAGGAGTTTCCTTGGTCACGCTGACTTTTATCGCCGGTTTATCAAGGACTTCTCAAAGATTGCTAAACCACTTACACAGTTGCTCCTTAAGGATGCCCCTTTTGTGTTTACTGATGATTGTCTTTCTGCTTTTAACAGGTTAAAGCAGGCTTTAGTCTCTGCGCCGATCATACAGCCTCCCGACTGGGACTTGCCGTTTGAGATTATGTGTGATGCGAGTGACTATGCACTAGGAGCAGTGCTAGGCCAAAGGAAAGACAAAGCTTTGAATGCTATCTACTATGCGAGCCGAACTCTGGATGAGGCTCAAGTGAAGTACACTACCACTGAGAAAGAGCTGCTAGCTGTAGTTTATGCCTTAGAGAAGTTTCGTACTTATTTAGTTGGGTCAGAAGTCACTGTTTTTACTGACCATGCAGCTTTGAGGCATCTCCTTGCTAAGAAGGAGGCTAAACCACGGCTATTGAGATGGATACTCCTCCTTCAGGAGTTTGATTTGCAGATTAAGGATAAGAAAGGAGCTGAGAACGTTGTAGCTGATCACTTGTCGCGACTGATGCGACAAGAAGGGGAAGATTCTCTACCTATTGATGATTCTTTTCCTGACAATACTTTAATTGTTGTTATATCGTCTATTGTTAACCAAGAACCTTGGTATGCAGATATAGCTAACTTCGTTGTCAGTGGCAAGCTGCCGCCTGACCTTTCTCATCGATGAGGAAGCGTTTTAGATAACGCTAAGCGCATTTCAGGATGATCCTTACTTGTTTAAGGAATGTGCAGACGGTCTCTACAGACGGTGTATTCCACAGTGGGAGACCAAAGTAGTCCTGGAAGGCTGTCACTCCTCCTCATATGGTAGTCACCACGGTCCATCGCGCACCGTGGCTAAGGTACTTCAGTCTGGTTTTTACTGGCCTTCCTTGTTTGCTGACGCTAAGTCTTTTGTTTCAGCTTGTGATGCTTGCCAAAGATCAGGGAACATTTCAAAGAGACATGAGATGCCTTAAAACGACATCTTAGAGGTTGAGGTTTTCGATGTCTGGGGCATTGATTTCCAAGGACCGTTCCCATCCAGTAAAGGTAACAGGTATATCTTAGTGGCTGTAGACTATGTGTCAAAATGGGTTGAGGCAATTGCCTCACCCCATTGTGATGCCAAGACCGTGATAAAGATGTTTAAAAAGATCATATTTCCCCGATTTGGTGTCCCTAGGGTCGTCATTAGTGATGGGGGGATGCATTGTAAAGAAAAGAAACTCACTTCTATTCTGTCCAAAGTTGGTGTCCAACACCGGCGTGGTTTGGGGTATCATCCCCAAACTAGTGGTCAGGTTGAGGTCTCTAATCGCGAGTTGAAAGAGATCTTGTCTAAGGTAGTTTATAAATCACGGAAAGACCGGAGTCTTAAGTTAGATGACACATTATGGGCTTACAGAACTGCCTTTAAGACACCAATTGGTGCATCACCTTATAGGCTAGTTTATGGGAAATCGTGTCACTTACCTGGTGAATTGGAATGTAAGGCCTGGTGGGCAATTCGCGAGCTTAATTATGATCCTAAGTTGTGTGGTCAGAATCGTCTTTTGTAGCTAGATGAGTTGGAAGAGTTTAGGCTTAATGCCTATGATAGCTCACACATTTACAAAGAAAAGACGAAGAGATGGCATGACAAGAGGATCCTACCTCGTGAGTTTCATGTTGGGCAAAAGGTGCTGCTTTTCAATGCCCGATTGAGATTATTCCCTGGCAAGCTGAAGTCCAGGTGGAGTGGTCCTTATACGGTGACGGCTGTTACCAAATTTGGATCCGTGGAGCTCGAATATTCCGAGGGTCATAGATTCAAGGTGAATGGCCAATATGTGAAGCATTACCACGAGGCGAATGAAACAGACAATCATGTTCAAGTCTTGTATTTCGACACACTTGACGCGCCAGTTATTTGATGCCAGAAGGATGGTCGTGCGGGACCTCTTAAACCAGCGCTCTCCGGGAGGCAGCCCGGACTGTTTTATTGTACTTTTGTTGAACTATTTATTTTTCTTTAGCGTTATGTCGAACTTTAGACGCTGTTTTACGAACTCTCTATGTGTTTCCTTGCTTTAAACGCGTGTTTTGTAGGTCCAAGTACTCGATCAAGTGGTTTTCTGCTCGATCGAGCACTTTCTGGGATAGTTTTCACTCGATCGAGTGATAATTGTCCTCGATCGACCAAGGCTGAAACCGCATCTGCTCGATCGACTGGTTATCTGCTCGATCGTGTCCTTCCTTTTGCCAGTTCACTCGATCGAGCTGTTCCAAGTTGCTCGATCGAGTAGTTCTATCTTCCAGCGGGTGTTTTACGTCTAAGGAGCTACTGCTTGACTTTCTTTGACTTCCCATGTTCATGGTCGGTTTGGGGAGGTCCCTCTATATGACGTTTTGTAAGTTTTCCGACTCCACTCATCCTTTTCTCTCCAGTTTGCAATTCTTTCCCTATTTTTAGTACAATGAGGGCATTGTACGGTTTGGTTTGGGGAGGTATGCATCCATATATGTGTCTGCATGTTTTCTTGCATTTCTGCTTGCACGTTTATTTATTTCCGCATGCATTATTGCTTTAATTAATTCAAAAAAAAAATCATAAGAATTCAAAAAAATTTAGAAAAAAAATTTCAAAAATTCAAAAAACTCACGTTTAAGTTGAGTCGGAACGTTTGAACTTTGACGCTACATTGCATCTTTACTTGAGCCTTGCATATTCTTGATTTTTAGTTGGCATGATTAGATGCATAATCCACGAGTTTTTGTTTCTCTCTTATCTGAACAAATAGACTTGATTCATTATGTCGGCAAGCTACATTACATTCTGAGGTTAGAGCTTTATAAACTGGTGACATTCATGACCGGTTTCATTTAGGATGTGAGTAGTACTCTCTTTAAGGCATGTAACATCAATTTGCATAAGCATGAGTCTAGTCTTCTTAATACCTGTATGCATTCGGTCTGTGGATGGTGACACATGTTAGGAGAGGCAGTTCCCTTTATTTCATTCTACCCATGAGCTCCACATAGCCAAATTGCCTTTTTGTCCTTTTAACTACTTTCTATAATATTTCCTATCCTAGCCAAGCTAGTGACGAGTAGTTCTGGAATGTTTTATTGCAATATGGTTATTTTATCTGATTTCAGAGGATGGTGGAAGCATTGAAGGGAATGAAAAGAAAAAGAATTGTTGAAAAAATGAAAAGAAGAAGAACGAAAATGAAAAAGAAAAGAAAAAAAAAACGAGATAAGAAAGAAAAAAAAAAAAGAAAGAAAAATCTTGTGTGAAGAAAAATGAGAATTGTATAATGACTTTCACTCCCGTGTTTCATTTATACCTTATGGGGAGTTGACGATTCCTTGGTGTTTTGTGAGTTTGGTGCATAGTTTTTGCACCGTTTCATCTTGTTATATTGAGTACGAAGTTGGGATGCAGTTTATGTTTGGATCCGTTGTTGCTAGCTTGGCTATTAACCCCACGTATCCAAATTCATCTTAGCCCCTTCTTACCCATTATCTCACTTACCCAAATGTAAGTCCTCGGCATGTGTCTTGGTCATTAGTATGGCTGGAATGCATATGTACGGTTGTAGAAACTTTATTCATGTTAACTGCATGCATGCTCTTATGGATCGAGTTAGGTGAGTGTCTTTACTTCTTCCTATCTTTAACATATATACTCACCCTGTGCCTAATTCTGAGTAACGAGCGACCCGTGAGAGTCCGATATCTTTTAAGTCTTGCAAGGTCGACGGTTCAGTAAGTTTGAAACATTGATTTAACTCGTTTGCACTTCTTTTTTGCCACTTTGTCATTTTGTTGCATTAAATTGGTTCTAGTGGGTGATTTGTAGCTGATGTGTTGGTCCCGTTCCACTATTATCTCTTAGTTGCATTCATATTTGCTTGGGGACAAGCAAAGGTTTGGTTTGAGGAGATTTGATGCGTGTCTTTTATATAAGGTTTTTACCTCATTTTCACACGCATTTCTGTACTTTTTATGTAGCATCTAGCTACAAATACCCCCGAATATTCTACTTTGGTTCGTTTTATGTAATTTGCAGGAATTGACCGAAGAGAAGCTAAACTGAGCCTTAATCCGTCCCATTTGCATGCATTTATGGAGAATGAGGAGCCGGAGTTTGGAAATCTAACACTTGGAAGACGCGTGAGCTGGATTCGGGAAGTGTTTCAAGGTCTAACGTGCTTAAACAGCTCGATCGAGTAGATTTTATGCTCGATCGAATGCTTTACATGCCTAAGGATGCTCGATCGACCACTTTCGAGTATACACAAGAGGAGACAAGCAAGAAGTACTCGATCGAGTGGTTTATTTCCACTCGATCGAGAGGGTTGGCGCTAGTTTGCTCGATCGAGTAGTCTAATTCTACTCGATCGAGCGGTTTGTCCTGCTTTAGTTAATTTCCGCCTAATTTTCTTATGGGTGTTTGTAATTAGTCCATAGATTAGGTTAGAGTGTATTTTTCGTATAAGATAGAGCAGGGGGACTACGTTACGCTCTCTCTCTTCTCACGTTCGTTTTACTCTACCTAAGACTACTGTTCTTGGATTTCTGTTCTTCCTTTACATTTGCTACTCGGATTTGGATTTTGCGATTGGTATTATTATTCTACTTTTTACCTTTAATCTTATTTATTGTTTAAATTCCTTCTCTCTTTTAATTGTTGTCATAGTTGTTTTAATTCAATCCTTTTTAGTTCTATCATCATGTTGGTTTCAATTATCTATTTGTCATTATTGTTAATTCGATGGCAATGAGTAGCTAATTCCCCCTGCTAAGGCTATAGGGGATCCATAATCATGAGGGAATAGTAATCGATCTATTGGGTTAATGCGGGTATAATCTCTGTTGTTTAAATGCTGCAATTAATTGTATCTATCTAATTTAGTCGACGCGATTAGACATTTATATCTTAGTGACCCTTGACCTGGACCGAAAGGTTGGAAAAGGCGAGACTCGTAGCGAACAATAGGGTATTGTAGTGAGGGCGAAGGCTAAGCTATTTACGCTCTAGGGTGAATTAAGGACCGAAAGGTGACGTTCGTTACCCCTTAGACCGTGTTTGCATTGACCTGAGACCTAGATTACTTGACTGAATGATTATGGTGAACCGTCTGTCTTAGCTGTTTCTCTTTATCTGATTAATTCCTTCCTCTTATTCTCCCTTCCTTATTCTTATTAGTTTAGAATATCACAAATTAAAACCCCCAATTTGGTTACCTTGACGAACTTAGATTTAGCTGACAATTTCCTACCTCTCTGTGGATTCGACCCGACTTCCCTAGCTATATTAGTTAGAGCCAGTTGGTATTTTTGACAGGTACGCGACAGACGTGTCAAGCAGGTTGATGTACCATTGTAGAGCAGGGCCGGTCAGGGTCGTTCCAAATCCTTTACACATGCAAACTTTTCTAAATTCGCTGGGAATAGATGTAGCCAGCATTTTTTGTTTGTAGAGAGCACATGATTTTTTGGATCTGGGGTTCCATCATAGATTTTCATGGATGGGACCACAAACTTCTTTGGTAAATCTACTTTTGTTATTTCGTTTATGAAAGACGAATCAACATAACTGTCAGGGGCAGCTTCTTCCATGCTAGCAGGTACTCCGAGTATCTTGTCAAATTTTTCATTGAGCTTCTTGATCTCCTGAACCACTGCCATCATGATGGCTGCTGCAGATTCATCAGGTTTCTCATTGCTGGTTTTTTGGCTCGTCATCACCATCAACATTAATAAATTTAGAACCACTTGGGCTCCCAAAACTGGAGAAATTAATGTTTTTGATGATTGATGCAAATGGAGTTCCTGGCTGGAATCTAGAGCCTATTCCTTGTGTTTTTTCTAATTTTTGTTTCAGAGTTGACTCAGATTCTCTTAATTGCATGATTTCTGCTTCAGTTTGGGCCACTTTTTATTTCAAGCTTTCCAACTCAGCAATCTGTTGGAGGGCTGCGTTCAATTGTTCTTCAATGGTAGGCTGGACCATTTTTGTAGGTTTTCTGAATTTTTGTAAGATGAGAAAAAAGGATTTAAAGAGCTAGATGCCCCACGGTGGGCGCCAATTGTTTTGTGTAGATTTTGCGCAAGGCGAAATCAGGTCAGGGTAGATTTGAGTGGGGTTAACTAGCTCTAAATGGTCTATTAGTCAGGTCGTCAGGGCGAAATATAAACTGTAAATGTAATAAAAAATAACAACAATAAGGCAAAGAATTTTGTACATCGACAAACCCTTAAATGGGAAAAAACCACGAGCACTAAGCCAGGAGGAGGATTTTACTATTGTATTGTATTTGGCACAAGTTAACGTAATTATCCAAGAATTATATGAGAATACTGTATGCTATCTTCTCTTGTTGTGTCTTCAAATGATTTCCAATGGTTCCTTATATAAGCTCTTGTTGAACGGCTGCTTTGACCCCATCATTAATGTGAAATATTCTCCTTAATTATCCGCAATAATTCTAAATATTACGCCCTTAATTGCTGTATTAATTGCGAGATCTTCCTGTTCAATGCTGCGCATATATTCCTTTTATAACATTAGTTCCCGGTCTGATATTGTCCTGATATTTTGACCGTTGTCCTCTCCATGACCTGGCGCCTATCTTCATGTGTCCTGATAGCCTGACACCTTGACAGCCTGATGATCAGGTTAGGGCGAGACATTGATCAGGGACGTCTGCGGATTTCCAGGCCTAACAGTTATCATTTTGTGTATTATTTATATCTCGTCTTGAAGGTGAACTTCGTGGACGAAGTTCCTTTTAAGAGGGGAAGAGTAATGTCGCATGAGGAAAAATGACAAATTATGACAAAGATATCACGTTTTGTGTCCATTTTGGTTGCTTATATCACACTTTGTGTGAAGGTAGTGCACGCAGTTGTTATGTTAAGTGAAATTTGTTAAATAATTTGAATTGTTACATTGCTGGGTAAAATAAATATCGAATCTACTATTGTATAATTAACTGGTAATTTACTATACGTTGAATGTCGATGATTAATTATTGGATGAGTAAATGGAATAGTTGTATCAGATGAATATGATGTGTATGGTGTATGGAATCGTGCATTGTTAAAATTCGGGTAGTAAGGTGGAAGTAACAGTTGTGATAGGATGACCTTTCGTGTGTAGTACATGGTTGATGACTAGGTAGGAAGTTGTGTCTGATGATCATGTTGGCAGAGGTAGATGATGATGATGAGTAGTGGGCATAGATGGATGGGTGGTATAAGGGAATGGTTGTGTTGCTCTTGTCGGGATGAGTTGTCGTCAGTTACCTTAGTTCACGTTACACCTCGAGTTGTGGGGGAGGATGAGTTGAACTTCGGGGACGAAGTTCTTTTTAAGGAGGTAAGGCTGTAATACCCGTCCTTTTAGGGACCCGTTGACCATCGTTGACTGACCTATGGTAATGGGCCACACGTGGCGCGCACGGAAGCGCTTCAATAAGCGTGCATTTGTGGAGTCGCCACCAATTTTATGGGAAATTGGAACCGTTCGAATATCTTGTGTCATGTCAAGACACAAAGTAGTAACATGAAGACTAAGAACTTGTTACCCTTAGCATTTATTGTCTAGAACGACTCTCGTGGATGCCAATGAACACGGATATTCACAGAGATCTAGAGTAAGGGGTGATGGTACGTATTAGGAAGTCCTTTTACTGAACACTTAATCCCGCCCACCTCGATAGCGGCATCTACTAATGATTAGGGAAATCGTTCATAGTTGATATGTCGTCGATGTGATGCATGCAATGCAACAAACAATAGATTAATCCTAACATGTGAGATTAAACTATATCGATGAACACGTAATTAGCACTCAATTATGTCAAATTGGAATTTAGGATTGGTTACATATGAGGAACAAGTAAATAAACCACACAATAAACGATAAATAAATAGCAATAAATAAAATAGCAACAATTAAAATTACAATGATTTAACTGATTTACGTAAAAAAATAGACTTAAGACGGGAATTTGAAGGAAAGAAAATAAAGTTTAGAAATTAAAGTGACAAAATAGGGCAGATTAAGGGTGATACTACGATTATTAGTTAGTTAATGCCTAATTAAAGCTACGTCAAAGCGAGAACGGAAAGTTCAGGAACAGAGATCATCTCAGAACAGGCGCAGCATCTTCTGCATCCCTTAGAAGAGGCGCAGCTATTCCTGCGTTTGTTCTTGGGTTGAGCCTTGGCTGTGAAGTCATAACCGCGGGTAATTAATGTTCTTTGTATGTTTTATGATTGATTGGTATGTTTTATGATTTATTAACGATATTAAACTCAAGTTAAAGTGATTTAGCAGGTTAATTACATATAAAACCGTCATAAAAACGATAAACACGGATTAAAACAAGTTAAAAAGAGTTAAAAACGAATCAAATTTATTTACGAAGACGAAAACACAAAAGGAACGAACTTTGAAAGAAATTGTTAAACTTAAATCAAATAATGGAAACATGTACAAAAGACGAACTCCAGAAACTTGATATGGACAAATCGAGTCTCTAAAATCCGAGTTTGATTTAATGACGAAAACCCGCAAATATCGAGTTATAAGGGATTAAGTCGAGAATAAAGCGTGATAATTGAAAGGAGAATATTAAAACATGGTTTATGTACAAAGGAATAAAAGAATAAGAAAAATAAGACAAAAAGGAAGAAAACCACAGAAACCCGGGGAAGGAGAAGAAGAGCAGGAGCAGCGGCAGCCTCTGGAAGAGGCGCAACAGGTGTTGCGACCCTTTGAAGAGGCGCAGCTGCTGTTGCATTTCTTCTCGACGTCTGTTAACTGCTGTTTCGTAAAAACAGTTTGTATTAAAGGTTTTTTTAAAAGTCGATTTTCAATGTATTTTTGACGTGAATCTTACATTAATTGATACAAAATTAAAAATACAACAAAAAAGATGGGTTTTAACACCCTTAGACTTACATGCTTGACGAAACGAGATTAACTAAGTTAACGTTTAGCGATTGCTTGACTCGAATGTTTGTAGAAAGTTCCCTCGTTGGAGGATTTTAGATTAATTGATTAATTGATTGATTGATGTGTATTAGTCAAATTGGTCGGTCATGCAACCTGACTGGTACTCAGAATAATCTGAGATTAATTGGTCGATTGATCAAGCACGTAGGCATCGAAATCTTAGAGCACAGTCTAGAATGCAAAGGGAGCAGAGAAG
This sequence comes from Silene latifolia, assembly GCF_048544455.1. NCBI lineage: Eukaryota > Viridiplantae > Streptophyta > Magnoliopsida > Caryophyllales > Caryophyllaceae > Silene > Silene latifolia. Next base: position 97,633,627 of record NC_133526.1, read on the forward strand.
GGCGGACACTCGCGTGAAAAATATGGAGACCGAAGATCTCTATTTATACTAAACAATGTGAAGAGTTTTGGAATGACCCAAACTTTGGAAAGAAATGACGGAAATATTCTGTAAACAGCGAAAACAGGCTGGAGAAGAGGCGCTGCAGCTGCTGTGATCCTTCCAAGAGGCGCAGCACCTGCTGCGACATTTCCCCAGACTTTTCCTCCTGCGGAAGAAAGATTTCCGCGTTTCTATTATGGAATTGCGGTAGATCTATACTTCCTTATTCCTTAAAATATGATATACGGGATATATTTTACCAAAAGATATAAATTTAATTTATGGAATAAATATCCGGAATATTCTAGAGCATTCCGAGTCGGCCTTTTAAACGGTTTCTTAGAAAATGAAGCGGTTTTTGATCCGGAATCCAAATGAACTCTAATTACTGTCAAAAGGACCGTATCAGCGCGTAGATGCGACCAAGGGTTAGACACGTGTTTGAGCTATCACTTGACGATAAACTTACGAACTGTCATAAATTGTTCCGTGTACCAAATATGCGGCCCAATTATCATTGGGTGGTTGGCGGAAGGTGTAGAAATGAGGTATCTACAGATCCCCCACTTTGACTGAGGCTTGGACAAGGCAAAATTCAAAGTATAGACATCAGGTCAATCGAATATTACAATCTGACGACTATGGCGACGCGAGGCGGCTCAAGGGGACCGAACCAAGGACCTGTCGTCGGGAACATTTTAGAGTCTGTCGACTATCGGGGAAGGTCGTTTAAAGTCAATTAGACTATGTAAGGAAGCTCGCCAGCCATAAGAAGAAATTATACCTGAGACTTCTTTCCCGAGATGTTTCCGGAGGTGTTTCCCGAGAAGCTGAGGGTGAGACCTTAAAAAAGACGACCGGTATGACAACTTCTGGAGAGCGACACCTTTGCCGAACTCTGTGGGAAAACAAATAATATTAAGGGTAGCAGGACGTTGTTAGAAATTGCTGGGGGTATTTGCTTGCGTCGGTCTCAAGCAAACTCTCGTCAGGGAATACATTGACAATTAGGAACATCTTGATCGTCTTGAGTGAGCAATACTGCAAAATATTGCTGCGCTGGGGAAAATAAGGATGACTCTGCCTGGATTGAATCATTCCTGGGAAATCTGCTTGCATCTGCTTTCAAACAAACTCCATCTCTCTAGAAGTGCATCGGCGATCATGAACTCTCGCGGAGATAATAAATCTATTGATAAAGATGTGTCTTAAACACCATTGAGGAAAATAAAAAGGCTTGACTGGTAGTGGTGCGTCCTAAGCACCGCTGGAAATCCGCTCGGTTGTTGAAACGAAATTCTGCAAAAATAACTGACGAGCCCGTGAGGCCGTGACGGCTTCAAAGGAGTCCTTTCTAGGAAACAAAATGTGACGGCTTAGCAGCCTGTTTAAAAAAATAAAGCGGGTCCGGACGAAAAGAACGCCCAAAAAGAATTAAGTATAATATATAAGATGTTGGAGAAGAAGCGCACCAAACTTGGGCCCATAAATAACTAACTTATAACGAATTTTTGAATTTGAGTTGAAGACGTGCTGGGGAATAGGCGCAACTGCGTTATTTGAAAGGGGCGCAGCTAGTGCTGCGTCATTTTCTGAGCTTGTCCCTGTCCGAGGAAAAACACGATAAACCGCGTGTTTTATTTCATATATACAAAACACGAAACCTTCTCAAATTCTCTCAAATTCCAACCAAAATCCGTCAAAACTTGATCAATTCGTGCCATAAATCATGACTAATTGAGGTATGCATCTTAACCTTGCTTTAAATTTGCGTTCTTGATTGAATTAGGGTCGAAAATTAGGGTTTCCTCCCTTTTTAATGTCAAAAAAATTGGAGGTTTTGCCTCAAATGGATTTGCTTGATAAAATTGATATTAGAAATGGATAATTGGCAATATTAGGAACATAACCATGTATTCTTTTTGCATTTTCGTCATGTGTTGAGCATTTGGCGAAAAATGAGCTGGTTTCTCAGCTGTTTCGAAAATTGCTTCGAAAATGACCTTAGGATTGTCCATTTTTGATGAAACTTGGTATTTTGGAACCCCTGTATAATGGGTAAACTTGCTATCATGTCGAATTTTTGATTTGTGATACACTCTTTCATGACACTTTTCTAGGGCATAATCGCTATTATAGCGAAATGCTGCCGAAATTTCGACTCAAACCCGCAACTAGGTTTGAAATTAGACTTGACTTGCCCCAAACTTCCACTTGTGTGGTCGAGTTTTGGAAGAAACAGCCAAAGATGGCCGAAAATCCTCTTTTAGGACTTGAAAATGCTTGAAACGAACTCGGATAGATTTGTCACGGCTTGACTCGGCCTTGTTTACCTTGATTTTGCAGGTGACGTACCTTCTACGTCGGGGAGGGCCCCCATGGACATGGACTTCGACCCTTCTCTTGCTCTCGTGGGTGGCGGGAGACAGGATGAGATGCTTAAGGAGGAGGCCGAGGAGGTCCCGAGGAGGGCCAATGTGGGGCGAGGCGGTCGCCAGCTTATGAGTGCACCTGAGTGGGCCGAGAAATGGGATGGTAGACATCTCATTTGGGCGGCAGAGAGCCACCTGTCTTACAAGACGACGAAGAGTCTGGTAGGTTTCAAACTTGTCATTTCCCATTACCTTTCCTATTTGTTTGCCGTTTCATTTCTCATTCGTCTTGTGCTAAAGATAGCTTTTGTTTTGAATTGATAAAGGATGCCGGAAACATGAGGTACTTTTCCGGCTACACGACGATGATGGAGTCTTTCGATAGACTGACGGAGGAGGAGAAGGCCATCGTCGAGTTGGGAGCCTTCGGGGCTTTGGTCGGAGCTTGGAGGACGATTAAGGAAAGGAATATTCGGGCTAACCTTTGCCTGATTCGAGCTTTCCTTGATCGGTACTGGACCCGACCTCGACTTTCCATATGCCTTTTGGAGAGGTCGGGATCATTTTGGAGGACTACGAAATCATCTCGGGTCTGCCGTGGGGAGAAGAGACTTGGGTGTGGCCATTGACGGCCATGAGAGTAGACTCAGACGAGGCGAGGAGGCTAGTAAGCTAGAACCTGGCGGCAGGTGCTGCTAACGTTCCTGGGTTGGTGCCAAGTTCTTACGTCAGGGACTACTTTGCGAGTAGGACCCCGGCGAGGGTGCGGATGGATGGGAGGATGGTGCCTCCTCTTATTTGCACTACTGAGCAGAGGGCTCATCTGTGGCTGTGGTGGTTCTTGTCTTCGATTTACCTCGGAGACAAGGGGGAGAGGCTGTCGATGAAGCTCCTTCTTTTTCTGTCTGACTTGAGTAGCGTGGGTCGATGGGACTGGGTTACTCCTGGCTTCACGGTCCTCACTAGCTACATGAGGGGCATGGTACGTCCAGAGCTGATGGAGAAAGGGACTTCTCCTGCTACTGTTGGTCCTGAACTCTTGTTGGCGGTATGAACCTTTCTTTTTCATTATGAAAGATCATTACTTCTTCATTTTTTTATTGCTATTGAATTATGAAAGATCATTATCGTAGAGAATAAATGATTATCTTTTCTGCAGGCGTGGGTGTACTCCTACTTTCCGAGCTTCGCGCCCAAGAGGACCGAGCCCGAGCCGAGGGCGTACCCCATTGTGAGGGACTGGGTAGTGTGCCGTAGGAAGAGCCAGCGCTCTTCTTACGACGTTTGTCAGAGGGGCGTGAATGCCCTTATGTTGGAGGACTTAAGTGTCATTGATCCTTATTTGATTAATTTTCTTTTTCTTTCTTTCATTTTGAAGTGACCATAGGAATGATCCCCCTCCCCCACTTAGAGCCGATCATAGGAATGACCCCTTGTTTCCTTATTTTAATGGGTGCCTAGACCTTGGGAGGACTACCCTGACGCTCCAGCTTTCGTGGCCGAGGTCCTTCATCCCAGGAGCTCGAGTCGGCTGTTGCTGAGGACGTCCATAGGACCTTTGTGGTACCTGGGCGAGCGTTTGACTCGGCAGTGCTCTCGTGACACCTTCACGGTTCCCATCGATCCTCCACGGACGATGTTTAGGGAGCCTTCTGAGGCTGAGAGAGAGGCCGACTTAGCTGACGCTAGTGGTGATGCCCTCATTTTTCCTGGCGAGGAATACTCCGAGTTCATTCACTGGAGGTTGGCGTACTGGCCGATCATGGTAAGTATCTTACCTTTTCCTTGTTTTTTGAACCGATTTGACAAATGACGAACGATCGTCAAATAAAGAGAAATTTGAACCTTATAGAACATCAAGGTGGCAGGCGTCGAGCCCCCAGCTTACCCAGAGACACTCAAGTACACTGACGCGGTTGGCATGACGACGATCTCAGAGCTCCGCGACTTTGGCGAGGAGGTGACGGATGCGGGTTTGGAGGAGTGGCAGCACTTGGTGAGGAGGGTAAGCCCCCAGCTTTGGTTGTCTTTTGGTTTTATTGCATAAGAATGCGTTTGTTCTCTTTTTTGAATCCTCTTTGCATTTGAATGCAGGTGGCACAGTCTCGATACGTAGCGCGGTGGAGGGTGGCCAACCGGCTGCGGGCTACATCTATCGAGGCACTTGCTGGTGGTCGGGGACGACATGTATGAACCTCTCATTCCCTTTATTTCATTTTTGAATTTTGTTGCAATTTCTTGTATTTTTTGAAAAGATTGAAATGAGGCATTTCTTCATTTGTATGCAGGGAGAGCGTGACCTGGAGCGGGAGCTGGCAGAGTCTCGGGAGGAGACGGCTCGTCTGTTGAGGGAGCTCGAGGTCAGAGACACCGAGATCGCTGCTCTTGAGGTGACCGTGGCTGAGTTTAGTGGCGACCAGGAGTAGCTGCCCTGCTTTTGTTGTTGTCTTGTATTTATTTTGTACATTTTGGACTTTTCGGGCTTTGTTTTGGGCGAGAGCCCCCAGTTTGATGTATACACTTTCGTTTGGTTGTGCATATAATGGCCTGAGTGCCTTTGCTGCTGGGTGTTTTCTGTTCCTACAGGTTAGCTTAAAGAACAGGTTTGGTAGATGACGGTTTGTGCCGTCATGCTGCCGAAATTTACATAGAATTGACACGTAAGACATGTGGCATATAGGTGGCCTACACTGGCGCAAAAATGAAAAAAAAAGTAAAAAAAAATGCCAAAAAATGAGAGAAAATGACAAAAAAATGTGCGATAATGCGCAGAAATACCCAGAAATGATAAAAAATGACCGGACAGTAGGGAGGGCTATACCCTAAAAAAGAAATTAAAAGAAATGTATAAGTGTGAAAAATGACAAAAAAAGCCCAGAAACGAGCAAAAAACGCCTAGAAATGCGCAAAAATGAGCAAAATGACCGGACAGTAGGGAAGGATACCCCCTAAAAAAGAAAATGAAAATAAATGAATAAGTGTGAAATGTATTTGATAAGAGGAGTGAAATGATTCCCCTTAAAAAAGAAATAAAAAAAAGGGTAAGTGTGCTCGTTTGGCGAAAATGTCGACTTTGTCTCGAAAAGCGAACCCGAAAAGAAATAGGAAACATAAAACTTGGTAATCTGACGGAATTACCAAATTTAGATCCTATAGGAATAGGAAATTATAGCCGGTAGCAAATTAGGAAAGATCCAAAGCTGAAAAACACGGAAGGGGGCCTGGGGAAGAGGCGCAGCAAGAGCCGCGACTCTTCAAAGAGGCGCAGCAGACGCTGCGTCATTTCTCCAGTTTGGCAGACCTCGACAGAAATTAGGAAATAACAAATAGTATAAATAGAGACTTTGGGGAAGCTTTTATTCACACAATTCCTCCTTCTTTCTTCCGTCTATTACATAAAAGCTCTCATATCTTCTCAAAAATTTCAAAATTATAGATGCCTTTGAAAACCATCTCAAAGAGTGGACGAATGAATTCACAAATGTTGAGAAACATGACATAGGTGCTTTTAATATAGGATCGATCTGGAGTCTCAAGTTGGTGAAAGTTGTGAAGCCTTTCTTGGATGCTTGTCTTGAGTATTGGGACCCAAATTTTCACGTGTTTGCCTTTCCTGGAGGCGATAGTCCTTTACCTGAAGAAATTGCCGCTATTGGAGGATGGGACCCGGAAAATACACCGGTTGTACCCCTTAGCTCTAAGGATATAAGAATAAATTTTGGGACTTGCTTGGATTGACCAAGGCTAAGGTGGACCATCTTGTGACCTCAAAAGGTGTCCGCATGTTTGACTTTATCGATCGATTTATAAATAGGGAGGACCCTTCTATTTCTTATGTTGCGAGGCGCAGGGCCTTCGGGTTTTGTCTACTTCATTGGTATGTCCTTTGAGGGCATGTTGATGATGACATGAGAGGTGATCCCCGTTTTCTGAGCCTAGTGGAACAAATGGAACTGCACAAGAGCCCAACATGGCTTTGCTTAGGGGAGACCATTCTTGGTTTGGATAACATAAAGGCCAACCGCGAGCTTCCTTATTTGGGAAGTCCCGTCATTCTGCATGTAAGAACCTACTAGCTTTTTTTCGTCCTTTTTATTATTTTTTTCGTTTTTTTTTTCTCTCTTTTTTTCGTTTTTATTCATGGTGAAACATGGACATTAATTCCCATCTTCTTTTGCAGGTTTGGCTGATGGAACGGCTGCGGTTGATCGAGCCCCTAGTTAATGTGCTAGGATACCATGCTCGATCAATTGCAATGAGGACGAGGCTCTATATGGTGGACTTCCTCTGGGTATGCAACTACTGGGAAAATAAGTTGAAGAGCGAAGGTGGTCCCTTGATCCGATGGATTGTGCCATGGTGGCATCTCACGTCAGCACTGGAGTCTCATCTTTGGACCCGACACGGTCAGTTCGTATCCCTGGCTTGGAATTTATGATTTGCATTTTCCCGGAGAGATTGATGAAGCAAGTGGGCCTTAGGCAGAAGATTCCTAAGCTTGATACCGTTCCTCAAACTGCACTGGCACACACTACGGAGTCTTGTCGAGAGTGGGTAATCAGATGGGCTAAGAGGAACATGTGGTTCATACCAGTTCCAATTGGCTCCTTATGGGTATCTGACTCATACTTGCAATGGAGAAAGGCTGGTACTCCCGAAGAATGTGAGAAGCTGAGGAAACACGAGCCTGTGGATTACAAGATTCGCGAAGTAGCAAAGGAGAACCAAAAGTATTTGACTGAAGAGGAAGAAGAAGCCGGATTCTTAGTTGCTCCTCTGTCAATGAAACCGAGAGCTGCTCCTGTCGTAGAGATGGTGATGGATCAAAATGGTAAGGCTAGACCGCGAGAGAGACCGTTGGTGATTAGGTCGGAGATTGCACAAGAGCGCCCGACTCGTGGTCGAGACAAGAAGTATGATAAAGGTGACAAAGGCAAAGGGAAAATGGAAGAATAGACTTAGTCATTTATTATAGTATTATTTATTATTAATTTGTAATAAAGGGCGGGGTTTTTAGAATCCTAGCCTAGCATTTATTTCAGCATTTTATTTTATATATATTTGGCGTATTATTATTATTTATGGAATAATGAATAAAATATTAGCTAGTTAAGAAACTATTATGATTTTCTTTTATTATTCTTGTCGAATTTCAAATGCAAATGCAAATGTCACTCTATTTACATTTTAAAATAATAATGGGTTGTATCCTGCAAAGGATTGCCTACGTATTCTTTAGAAAAAAATGAAATCAAACCTTGTGTGTAGTTCGAGTAAATGTAAAAGAATAATTGTTCGAAGCAAGAGCTTGTAATGAACTTTAGAAAATAAGCATGCGCTTTTTACTTACTCCTAAAGGGAGTACAATTCAATTTATTTGATGATATTAGGATGTCAAAATGTCAAAACACAAAAGCATAGAGATATAAGCTTTAGCTGGCCAGGGGCCGGTGTTATTTCGTGTCGCATGAGCGGCACGTGGGTTATGCGAGGCGCGTTTTCTGTCCTATGCTAAGGGTAGTATCGTTTCAATTGGTCTAGGTTGGTGGGATTAGAAAATTCATTCTCATCTAAGTTTGTAATCCTAACCGCACCCCCGAGAGTATGGACTTGACTAAGAAAGGTCCAGCCCAGTTGGGCTTAAACTTTCCTCGTGGATCGACAGGTAGGAGAGCTCTGACTGATTTGAGCACCAAATCTCCTTCTTTCAATTTTCCTGGGCTTAACCCGTTTATTAAAGGCTCGTTTGATACGTGCCTGATATGTCTGCACGTTATGTAGTGCGTGCAACCTTCGTTCATCCAAGAGGACAAGTTCATCATATCTATCTCTCTTCCAATCAGCTTCTGGAATTTGACTTTCTAAAAGAATGCATAGAGACGAGATCTCTAGCACCCCCATGGCCCCACAGCTTCCATGCCATAGGTTAAAAAGAAAGGAGTAGCCCCAGTGGGCGTTCTAGCTGATGTGCGATATCCCCACAACGCAAAAGGTATTTTGCTAGGCCAATCGCGATAATTGTCTATCATTTTCTTGAGAATTGTGAGGACCTTCTTGTTAGCTGCCTCCACCGCGCCATTAGTCTGAGGTCTATAAGGCGAGGAATGGTGGTGCTTGATCTTATATTTGGCTAGGAATTGCTCAGTCTCGGCCAGGAAATGTGACCCATTGTCACTGATGATTTCATGTGGGCAACCATATCGACAGATGATATTGGTTTGTATGAACTTTGCCACATTTTTGGCGGTGAGACTAGTGTATGATGCTGCTTTGACCCATTTAGTAAAATAGTCGATAGCTACCAAAATGAAACAGTGACCTCCTGTTCCGGCTGGAGTGATCTTCCCAATGATGTCGATTCCCCAAGCAGAAAACGGCCAAGGAGAGCTCATGGTGTAAAGCATCGAAGGAGGAACATGCTTCACATTCCCGAAGATCAGGCAATTATGGCAATGTCTGACGTATTTAATACAATCTAACTCCATTGTCGTCCAGTAATATCCCATACGTGTCATTTTCTTTGCCGTCATGGGTCCACTCATGTGAGGACCGCATTCTCCATCGTGAACTTCTTCCATCACCTTTTGTGCCTGTGAATGATCAAGGCAACGCAAGACAACACCAAGAGCTGTTCTTTTGTACAATTCTCCTTGCATGAAGAGGTATTGAGATGCTAACAGGCGTATTGCGCATTGTCCCCTCTTATCCATATCATGTGGGTATGTACCATTGAGTTTGAAGTTTAGAATGGCTTAGAACCAGGGTTCCTCTGGGCTTTCTTCTTCATCTGTAAGGTGGTGTACATAGGCTGGTTCTGACCGTCGTTCAATGCATAAAGGCATTTCGATCATGTTGTCCGGCATATTAATCAAGGCTTCAAGTTTCGCAAGAGCGTCTGCAAACTGATTCTCTTCACGAGGTAGGTGTAGATAAATGACTTGATCGAAGAATTGGGCGATTTGATCTATCCTAGCTTGATAAGGTGCTAGACTTTCACTTCGAATTTTCCAAGAACCTATAACTTGGTTAATGATCAAGGAGGAGTCTCCATGAACCTGAAGATTCTTAATGCCTAAACTTATCGCTGCTTGTAGACCAATGAGGCAAGCTTCAGATTCAGCTGCATTATTTGTCACCTCGAAGCCAAGTTTCACAGAAAGTGGTGTATGCTCGCCTTCAGGAGAAATGAGCAACATTCATATTCCAAAGCCTCTTAAGTTTGACACTTCATCAAAATAAAGGTTCCAAAAGTCTACATTAGTCTGTAGGATGTCCTCGTCTCGAAATGACCACATGTCTATTGCTTGTGTATCATTGGCAGGATTGTCTGCGAAGAATTCGTAACGGCGCGTCCCTTTATGACCTTCAAAGGTACTTATTTAAGATTGAACTCTGAGAGCATTAAGGTCCACCTTGCCAAAGTCCGTTAAGAACGGGTTTCTCGAAGAGGTATTTGACAGGATCCATTTTAGAGTACAATTTGACAGAGTAGCTAAGCATGTAGTGGCGTAACTTCTTTGTTGCCCACACAAGAGCAAGGCATGTCTTTTCAAGAGGCGTGTATTTATACTCGTATTCTAAGAACTTCTTACTAAGGTACTAGATAGCTCTTTCTTCTTTCCCAACAATCTGTGCGATCATAGCCTGCATGGCTGTTTCGGTGACTGTGAGATATAAACAAAGAGGTTGATCTCGTTGGGGAGGCATTAGCACTGACGGCTTAGCCAGTATCTCCTTAATCCTGTCAAATGCCTTTTGACAGTCATAGTCCCATATGGTGTGATTTGTTTTCTTTAGCTTCTTAAAAATGGGTTCACAGATCATAGTAAGCTTTGATATGAATCGGCTTATATACTGCACTTTGTCTAGAGACCCTCTAACCTCCTTCTCTGTCTGGGGTTGTGGCATTTCGATTAAGGCTTTGATCTTGGATGGATCAATTTCTATTCCCCTCTGGCTGGCGACATATCCCAGAAGCTTCCATGACGTTACTCCGAATGCACATTTCTGAGGATTGAGCCTCATATTGTACTTGCTCAATCTGAAGAAGAATTTGTAAAGGTTATCGATAGGCCCCTTCCTATCTTTGGATTTGACAATCATATCGTCTAAGTACACTTCTACTTCTTTATGCATCATGTCAAGTAACAATGTGGTCGCAGTGCGCTGATATATAGCTCCAGCATTGATTAGCCCAAATGGCATAACTGTATAGCAATATGTGCCCCACTGAGTGACGAAGGCTGTCTTATGCATATCTTATATGGCCATTTTGATGTGATTATACCCTGCATACTCGTCCATAAAGGATAGCAACGCGTGATCTACTGTGTTATCTACCAATATGTCGATGTGCGGTAGCGGGAAGTCCTCCTTGGGATTCGCTTTGTTCAAGTCTCTGAAATCAACACAAACCCGAATTCGCCCATCCTTTTTGGGTACGGGGACTATGTTAGCCACCCAGTCTGAATACTCGGAAACTTTGATGAACCCGGCCTTGAATTGCTTATCGACTTCTTCTTTGATCTTAAGAGCCCACTCGGTCCTCATCCGACGGAGTTTCTGTTTTACAGGTTTGAAACTTGGTTTGATTGGAATTTGATGCTATGCAATATCCTTGTCGATCCCTGGCATGTCCTTGTAAGACCAAGCGAAAACGTCCTTGAACTCGTGTAGGAGGTCGATTAAATTTGCCCTTTCAGTTGGGTTTAAGGTCATCCCTATCCTAAGTTCTTGGGGTTCTAGTTCGGTTCCTACGTTGATGGGTTCAGTGTTCTCTATAACTGGTGCCCCTTCCCCTCTTGTAGTATTTCTTTAACTATATAGGGAGGTAATTAGACTAAGTCTGGGGAAGGGTCATCCTCATTATCATCATAAATAGAATTGCATTCAGAAAGACACAAAGAGTAAGCAGAAACTGATTTATTCATATTAAATTTTGAAAATAGCTGAAGAAAAGAAGCCATCTATTCAGTAGTTAGTGGCGGTAAAGAGACAGTTGCTGGGACATTTCCCAAGCTACTATTACTATTTGATGCTATGCTAGGAGAAACAAGGGGATGGGGAGTGACGAGAGAAGAAGACTCTCTAGCGACTTCTCTTGACTCAGACTCTGATTCCGACTCCGACTCCGACTCTGACTCGGATTCATTGTCTTCAGGTTCTCCGTTGAACATCTCTCCTTCTCCAGTAGTGACCTTGAAGAGCTTTCTTTTGTTGTTAGTCCACTTGATCGACTTTCTTCATCCTTTCTGCTGATTCGGGATGGTGTCAGTGATCAATGCTGTGGGGTTGAAATGGTCATCTTGAAGTATCATGGTAATGATCTCATCTTGTGCTACTTTGACAAATCGGTCTTCCCCAAACAGAAGGCTAATGGCTTGTTCGTCTAAACAAGGTCTTTGACGAGTTTTGACGGTAGGAACCGTTTCTGAAAGGATGAAGTATCAATCGTGGAAGACGTCAATTCCAGCTAGTTGTATTCCCCTATAATGCCAAGGTTCGGGAAACCCGTGAAAATATTCTTGACTTCCCTCCCTAACGAAGTATCCATTTAGGGTAGGGAGGTAAGGTCGCATCTGGATACCTTTATCTTTACGATTTTTGAACTGAGTGAGCCTTTCTAAGGCTTCTGCTTTCGTGGGCTTGTATCCCAATCCTAATGGTATCCTTTAAGAGTTTCCTTCTTTGTAAGGTGCAAAGGTATTCTTCTTGGTGAGGTTTAATGGCATTCCTGGGAAGTAATCCTGGGACTTGAGTATGTGGTTGACCACCAAATTGGAGTATGGGTTGAAGTATAGAGGTGCCAATTCACTCTCTACGAGATTTATGCTCTGAAATCCTCCAAGCTCATATACTGGGTCTGTGACCACTTGATTGCTTGACATTTTCTCTATCACAACCTTGATGGATGACGAAGTGATCATCACTACTTTGCCATCTAGAGGAATTTTGATCTTCTGGTGTAAGGTGGATATTACTGCTTTGGAAGCGTGAATCCAAGGTCTTCCCAGAAGTATATTGAAGGATGCCTTACTGTCCACTATTTGAAAATTAACCTTTCGCTCGATTGGTCCTGTGGCTATAGTGAGGTTGACTAGCCCTACTACTTTATGTCGTGTTCCATCATATGCTCGAACACCTTGGTTGGTAGGAGTCCAATCGGATTCTTTCATGCCCAACTTAAGCGATGTCTTTAGTGGTATGACGTTGACTGTAGAGCCATCATCCACCAAAGTCATTGGTACGTTCGTCTTTAAGCATGTGACTGTGATGTATAGAGCGAGGTTATGACTGGCGCCAAAAGGGGTCAAATCCTCATCTGAAAAAGTAATTGGGTTACTTAGTTTAACTGAGTCTTGGAAGACCAAGTTGACTACGTCATCAGACGTAGAGTTGTTGATGTGACTCATATTTGCGCACATTTAGTCCCCTAATTGAACCCATTTTGCATACTAATATAACATTCCATAGCCATTTTATCCGTCAAATGCTTTCTATTTTGCTTTCTTAGTGCACTTCGTATGTTTTGTAGGAAAGAAGACAATTAGGCGGAAATTCCCGTCTTTCGCGCATACTTGGAAGCTTATTGATGATATTTGATGGACTAGTATGAAGAGGAGGCAAGAACTAAAGACTAATTTCACAAGAATAAGAAGAAAGTGAAGAGAAGGATTCTAACGCAGAATCCGAGCGACCAAGGAGACAAGACGCCCGTCCAAGAAGCATAATCCGAGCGTCCAACCCTTGAAGACGCTCGGATTCCCTTGCTACAATCCGAGCGGATTTGCCCAAAGACGCTCGTCCACCTCTGCAACAATCCGAGCGGATTCCCCTCCTGGACGAGCGGATCGTGGCGTCTTCAGCTGGGATGCTCATCTCTCCGAAAAGAGTAGCAATTCCCTGCTTAGAACTCACAAATGTAATTACTAATTTAGCCTTAGTTAACCTAATGAAACTCTATTATATATACCCCACTTGTAAATAATCAAGGATGAAGTTTTTTTTAGAGTAGAGAGCCTCCACATTAGAAATTCCTCTTAGATTAGATTAGGGATAGATTAGAATAGATTACTCTTTAATCTTTCCACAAATTTCACATTAATCTCTCCTTAATTATTGTTCAAGTTTGTCACTTTTGGGTAATTGAAGATTATTGGGTTATTATTGGAGGATTGACAACCCTTCATCAATCAATCAAGTTCTCTTCTTTTATTCTTTGCTTTATTATTTGGATCATCTCAAGTTTGGTATAATTCCTTTACTCTTTACTCTTTATTGTTTACTTCCTCGTTCTCTTATCATGTTTACACTTGTTGTGATGATTGACACCATTAATGACATGTTTACCATGATAATAAGTGAGTAGTCTCTTAACTAGGATTAATGGGTAATTAAGGGAAACCAACATGGGATTAATCATGCTTAATTTAATATGTTTTCATAATTAGTTTGCTTGCTTGTTGTGATGTCAACCTATGCACATGTTATGTTTGATGAAATGCTAAGCCTATGATTCCTTGCATTTTTACCATCTCTTATCTACTCAACTTGACTTATAAGATATAAACCAACTCGAGTCTTGTTAGACCATGCATAGAAGTTGAATAGGAGGAAAGTAAGTCAACTTGTAGGTGTCGTACAATCTAATCAATTCGGTTCCGGGACCCAACTCTTCCTATGAACCGTTAGACATAAACCAACTCGGTTCCTCCACAACATTAATTGCTTGCAACTTTGTAAACATGTTTGTATGATCAACACCATGAATCTCCTATGACCCCTTGACATCCTAGTCCTCTTTAATACTTGTTTACATCTTTATTTGCTTTATTGTTTGTTTTACTTTATTACTTTCATTAGTTTAAAACACAACTACAAACCCAAACAAATTGTGACACTAGCATAAATTGAGATAGATAGACTTAGAACCCAAAGCACATCGTCCCATGGTTCGACCTCGACTTACCGCTAACAAGTTGTTTGTTGAGTATTATAAATGTGTTTGATTGGATGTGACCCGACGACATCACCCACATCAAAATGGCACCGTTGCCAGGGATGGTGCTATGTGATTAAGTTCTTACTTGTTTGTCTATTTTGATTTTTCTTTCACCTTTAGGAACTTGTTCCTCAAGGTTTGTTCTTACCGTTTTTGTGTAGTTTCCATGCTTGTAGTTGTTTCCTTGTCTTAGCTATGATGGCTCAAGACTTTACATATGGAGTATGTGGTGGATTTTTCGAGTATGATTATGGGTATGGGGAGTTTGAGAAGCAAGTCAACACAAACCTACCTTATTATTTGTACAATGAAAATCTTAACTACTACCCCAAATTTCCCAACCAAAATCCCCACAACAACCACCCACTTAATACCCACTTCATAATGACTTTCAATTGCCACAATACAACCACTTTCAAACCTACCCACAACAAAAAAGATGAACCCATTCAAAATATGATTCTCCAAATGATGGGAGATCAACAAAACTTCTTCAAACAAATGCTAGAGAAGAGCCAAAAGAGGGACAATGTTCTTCAAGACATTGTCACCAATGGTGAGGAGTTGGCAATTCGAATCGCCCAAATGAAAGCAACACAAACAACCACTCCCCATCAATCCTTGAGCATTGAACATGAATGTGAATTTGAGGCAATGACCTTTGATGAAGAGGATGTGAAGTGGGAAGAGCCAATCTCCTTGATCGCTTGTGAGTATGAAAGTGTGATGTTCGACGAAGAAGATATGAGGTTGAGTAAGCCAAATACTCTTAACCTTTGTGAGTATGAGGTTGTGTCCTTTGATATGAACATTGAGATGTTGGAGGAAGAATTAATGAAGAAGAATGAAGCCCCCATTCATGATTCATATGAAGATAGCAACAATGATGACGAGCCTAAGGGATGAACTTGTAATATCACTTTGCTTGAGGAGCCTATCCTTGAGACATTTGAGATATCCTATCATGAAGATGAATGTCCTTTCCTTATCTCCCATGAAGACTACTTGACACCTACCATGGAGCCAATGATTATTGAAGAGGATATGGTGGACCTTCTCCAAAAAGTCAAAGTATCATACAAAAGGTACTTGGTGAAAAAGCTCAAAGAAAAACTTGCACGTGAAGCTACTTTTGGAAATTTAGCATCCACAATACCAACTTCTATGGAACTCGATCATCAAAGCCATGACAATTCTCCTTCCACCTTGGAAGGATTGAATAATCAAGGTGCTATCATCATCACCAAAATTGAAGAAGAAGTTGGTGAGTGGAAGTCTACGGATGAAAATAAGCCATACTTCGTACCTAGTGTTGACAAGAATCGTGGGCTTATTTATTGGAAACATTGGGAAAGCTCTAGTGTCAAGGACAAGGTGAAACAAAGAACTTATGATAAGCCTCCTTGGCCAAATTTCATGTTCAAATGGAGCAACCCATACTTGTGCTTATTTGGAGCCTGTTCACAAGCTTTTGATCTTCTATTGAGAGCCTTGAGCTCTATGGACAAGAATTTCTACAATTTTAACTAGTTTGGTGGAATTCTATCTCAAACCACCATTTGTAAGATATTTCTCGAAATCTTACTTTGTATAATATTGTACATTTTTGCATTTTTATTTAATTTCTTGCATGAGAGTAGTGAGAGAGAGTTTTCTTACATTTTTATTGAGCAAAATTTCAGAAAAAGATAAGGAGGAACATCAAATTTGCGAAAGGGTATGATTTTGCAAAGAAAAGAAAGAAAAGGAAGAAAAACAGCGAAAGACGCTCGTCCCGAGGGCTGGACGCTCGTCCAAAGCCCTCATCAGTGTACTATTCAGTTGTTGTCACGAAATCCGAGCGGATTGGGATAAAGACGCTCGTTTATAGGGAAGACGCTCGGATTCTCCTCGGGACGCTCGTCCTGAAAGGCACCTAAAAAAAAGATTTGGAACTGTACCAAAATCCGAGCGGAGTTTTGAGAAACCGCTCGTCCAAAGCAAGACGCTTGTCCAAAAACAGAAGACGCTCGTCTTCTGCCTACTTCAGAAAATGCAAAGTTGCTGTCACGAAATCTGAGCGGATTTTCTGTAAGACGCTCGGATTCTGCAGAAGCAAGACGCTCGTCCCACAATGAAGACGCTCGGATTCTGGTGTTTTTCTCAAATTATCCGCCCAGGCCCCACCCTTGTCCGCTCGTCTTCCCCCTTCTTCTATAAAAACACCCCCTTTCTCCCTCATTTCCTCACTTTGTCTAACCCTAAATCACTCATCTTCATCCCCAAAAACACTCCCCTCACAACAAAAGCCAACAAAACCCCATTTCTCCAAGATCAAGATGATGAATCTCAAGGGCAAGGCTAATAAACTTGTTGAATCCGCCGGAAGGAAACGTAAGGGTTCATCCTCCTCATCCCCACAAGAAATAATGCCGCCAAGGAATTCCGCCCCATCATGAGAGGAGGGATAGAGCAACTTGAGTACTTCCAGGAGGTACTCTTCACTTCCGATCCCCTCCGCAAGAAGTTTGTCGAGTTTCAAGGTAAGAACTATGAACCCACTCAATTTATCGATACTAAGGTGTTAGAAACCCTTGGGAAAAGGTACCACACCGAGATGTTCTTTGATGGCTTAGGGATTGGAAAACTTTTCCATGCCCATGAGGAGACGTACCTTAGTCTCACCCTGGAATTTTTGAGTAGCCTTCGTATTGTCATGAACACTCGAACCAATGTGATCATGGAGTTTAGGTTGTGCAACCTAGACCATAGCCTTACACTTGATCAATTTGCTCACATTTTCGGTCTTGTTGTGCCGACCGACTATACTGATAAACCCGCCAATTTTGATGTGGACCTACTTTGGAAGGCTATTTCTGGGAGGGATTTTGTCCACCAAAAGCAATGCTATAACTTTTCCATCCAACATCCGGTGATTCGGATCACCGAACGTTTTGTAGCCGGCACCATCAATGGGAGATATGAACAAGATAGGTGCACTCTCATTGATTTAACATTCCTTGAGTCCTATTTAAATGTTCGGAGGACGAGGCGCTATAACTTCAATACCCCCCTTGAGATGCTTACAAGGTTCTATGACTTTTCTCAAGGGAGCACCCTACTCAAGACCTTCGTGATGGGAGGTCTAATTACTATTTTGGCTAACTTCATTTGCCCCGGGTTCAACTCCGTGGGAATTATGCTCTCCTTGAGGGGACTACTTTGATCAATGAGGACGCCGTATTCATCCACCACCGGTGGTGTGCCTACACCCAAGAAGGGAGTGTAGAATGGTTCAAAAAAGGGTGCACCTCCATCATTCTTTCGGGATGGAATATACCGGGCACCGACCCAAGATTGAGCCCGTATTCCCCGAGGCCGAGCTACCTCTTTGATATCCAAATCATAGGCAATCCCCCTCAAAGGGAAGAAGCACCCCGGCAACCGCAAATACCTCGTGGGATACCGGCAAGGCCTATTCCCCCACCTTCCTATGTGCCTATCCCACCATACCCTACTCCTTATTCATAATTCTGGCCGGAAATCCCCGATACCCCGGGTATTAATGACTTGATGAAACTTATGAATAGAGTTGACCTCGGGGTACATGAAGGGAGGGTCGACAACTACTTGGCCCTTTATCCCCAGTACTATCAAATGGCGCAACAAGGGTATATTGACCCTAATGGACCTCGGCCCTCTTGGGCGCAACCACACCTTTTGTTCCCTAATCAAGGGGACCAAGCTTGGAATCTTGGTGGCCAAGGTGCAGGATACTCAAGCCAAGGAGGAGGGTATGACCAAGGAGGAAGTTCTCACCGGTATGGCTACCCCCAACAAGAGGATGATGACGAGTGAAAAAGGCCTACCTCATCACCTCCATTTCTATGATACTTTTCTCTCCCTCTCTCTTTTGTATATACATTGCATTTAGTTAGCTTTCACTTGCATTTGTATTATATTTCATATTGAATTTGCATTAGTTAGTTCATATAGTATAGTTTCCATTGTAATATATTTCATACGATTCATGTAGTTAGTTGCATTCATGCATAGTTACTAATGACCAATCCTATTCTTTTCTACACTAGAAATAGTGTTGAAATCGGTTTGGGGAAGTTTGATCATAGGTGACCATAGTCTACTAGAAAACATGCATCATCTAGTGTAGATTAGTTTACATTCATTTGTTATATATGTCATATAGAATTGCATTTAGTTAGAGCATGCATTCATTCATATCATATTACATTTGTACTTTATTTCAAAAAAATCAAAAAATTTCAAAAACATGTATTTCCTTTTCATTCCTACTCCTACATGTACATTGAGGACAATGTCCAAAATAAAGTGGGGGATGGGAATTTATATTCCAAAATACATAAATATCGAATTTTTTTGAAAAATCCCAAAAATATGTTCTTTAATTTCATAAAAACAAAACCCATAAAAATTTTAAAAAATTTAAAAATACAAAAACATGTTCATTCCTTTTTAGTATAGAATTGTATATATTGTATATACTTGTTTGTTTGTTTGTTTGTCCCTTTTTCACATTGATCGACTATGCCACATCCGAGATATGAGGATATTGAAGACCGCATGGTATGATCATTCCAATCTCCTTTTTCCTCTTTATGTTAATGACTATGTGGCTTTATTTTGATTGATGCGGTATAAATAATGTGAATTTAGGACTTGAATTTAGATTATTTGTCATATTAGTTAGTAGAATCATATGCATTAGAATGTATATATGATAGTTGCATCATGGCATGTAGTTTGCATGTTAGAAAAATTTCGTGAAACCGTCTACTTGGGAAGCCTGACAAGTGTATATAGGCCCTAGTAGATGCTTTTTCTTCTTAAGACTTTGCTTGTTAGAATACTTGTAAAACACCCTAGGATGTGTCATGCTAGTATCTTTTGACCCATGGATTAAGGCCTAGTCAAGAGTACCTTGTCGTGTGATAACTCCTTGGCTACCGTTTATTCCAAGGTGACCCTTGAAACCATGCAACCATCATTCATCCATGTTCTACCATAAATTTTGTCATCAAAGGGAATGGGCACAAAAACAAAAATTATTCAAAATTTGAGTTCAAGTATTGAAATGAAAGAAAAGAAAAAGTTTGCAAATGCATCAAAAGAAAAAAAAGTAACAAAAATGAAAACTCCTATGCTTCAAATATAAGGCACCCTCGTTACTAATTGGGGTGACTTTGAAAATGTTCAAAAAGAAAAATGCAAAAGTTGAAAAGTTATCAAGTGCTGAAATACCAAACATCAAAAATAAATGGCAAAAAGAAAGTGTTCTCAAATGTTATATGCCACAAGAAATTGGGGGCAAAAACAACAACAAAGGAAACTCCCAAATGAAACTTAAATTCTATCGATCCCTTTATCCATCGTATCCATTTTTGTGCATGGTAGAGAGGGGACGACCCTTCTTCTTGTCTAGGCAAGAAGGGGAATTCCGCAATCCTCAAGTGTTTCTAACACCATAGGGAGTCTATTCTTGACAAAAGCATTTAACGATTGAGGACAAAGGTACCCTAGCTTGACACAATTTGGAGGTGATTTATTGGTATCCTTCTAGGCTTAGTAGTTTGAAGAAATTGCATCTATGATGGAGTGTGTACCCTTGAATTGCTTCCCTTGTAGATAATTTCCGCCACTTAGATGAGGAAAGTGGCTATTCTTTTGTAGATGCATCCATTACTTGATTTTGTGTGCTTTAATGTTTGGATGTGTCGCCATTTTGGCAAGACCCACATTGCCTTGCAAGAAGGCATCCTACCTCATGGTTGTCTTGTTGTGAGTTGAAGAGGCGGAGTGAGACCCGCTAATTGTCTCACATCGGTTATATTAGTAGGATAGTTTAAATAATGGTCTAGTTTTTATCACCTCTTTATTCGGGACGAGTAAAGGTTCGGTTTGGGGATATTTGATGTGACTCATATTTGTGCACATTTAGTCCCCTAATTGAACCCATTTTGCATACTAATATAACATTCCATAGACATTTTATCCGTCAAATGCTTTCTATTTTGCTTTCCTAGTGCACTTCGTATGTTTTGTAGGAAAGAAGACAATTTGGTGGAAATTCCCGTCTTTCGCGCATACTTGGAAGCTTATTGATGATATTTGGTGGACTAGTATGAAGAGGAGGCAAGAACTAATGACTAGTTTCACAAGAATAAGAAGAAAGTGAAGAGAAGGATTCTGACGCAGAATCCGAGCGGCCAAAGAGACAAGACGCTCGTCCAAGAAGCATAATCCGAGCGTCCAACCCTTGAAGACGCTCGGATTCCCTTGCTACAATCCGAGCGGATTCCCGTCCTGGACGAGCGGATAGTGGCGTCTTCAGCTGGGATGCTCATCTCTCCGAAAAGACTAGCAATTCCCTGCTTAGAACTCACAAATGTAATTACTAATTTAGCCTTAGTTAACCTAATGAAGTTCTACTATATTTACCCCACTTGTATA
Source organism: Silene latifolia (assembly GCF_048544455.1). Taxonomy (NCBI): domain Eukaryota; kingdom Viridiplantae; phylum Streptophyta; class Magnoliopsida; order Caryophyllales; family Caryophyllaceae; genus Silene; species Silene latifolia. Next base: position 97,654,510 of record NC_133526.1, read on the forward strand.
ATCAAGGAGGAAGTTTTTTTTAGAGTAGAAAACCGTTGTTATATAAAAAAGCGGACGTTGTTAAAACGTCCGTTGTAAAAGGTTTTAACAACGATTGGTTTTCTTAAGGAAACCGTTGTTAAAAATATTAACAACGGTTTTAAGTATAAAAACCCGTTGTGGAAAGTGTGACTCAATTTTGGGAGGAAAGTTATAACAACGGGTTTTAATATACAAAACCGTTGTTATAACTAAAGACAACGGGTTGTTTGTAAATAACCGTTGTTGTTTGTTCTTAAAAAATAAAAAAAAATTAAATTAAATATTACTAGATGCATGCATAATTACGGCCCGTTAGAATTCCGATGCATGCATTATTACTGACATCACTGTACATATGAACGGATAATATGGAATGAGAAGGGTTAGTAATAAGATTTGAAGCAGCATTATTGAGAGATATGATGATGATTATGGATGGCACAACTTCCTAACATATATATTAATTAAAAAACAACTCAACCCACACATTGCTTAGTATAAATACATTGCATTATCTCAACTAACATTTCCATTATCTCAATATATTCATCTCCAAACCCTAACTGCTAAAACAAACTCTACTTAATCTTTCAAAACAAACTAAAAAAACTCCAACAAAATGAATGATTTCATCCTTAAGACTCTTACCATGATCGAGAACAACAACGACTTCATCCGGTTCCTCCATATTGAGGAAAGTTTCAGGAGCTACCTTGCGGATGCTCGATCCGCACCGAAGCACGCCAAAGAAGATGGCTTGACGGAGCGGCGAAGAGCGATTGCAGCTATATGACGATATAGCAACTGCTGAACGGAACCTCCAAATAGCCAAGGAGGAGAGGACGGATACGATAGAGCAGAATAAGATCCTCTATGAAAATATAAGAATTGCATTTTTATATATGTAATTTTTTTTTCAATTTATGTATTTATAAATATATATATATATATATATATTAATTATGTTTATCTTGCTTCTTCATCTTGCTTCTTCATTGTTTTACTAACTAATTATGCGAACAATACTTAAACAAATAACATAATGGTCGATAAAAACACATACATGCAAAAGAAATAAATAGAAAAAGAAAATAATGACGATGAAACTAACGGGATTTGCGAGATTTACCTGATAAATACAGAACGTAATAGACGATGAAATCAACAGTGACGGCGAGAAGATAAAGCGACGATGAGAAAGAGAGAAAGAGAGAAAGAGAGTGTGTATTTTGTGTTTGTTTGTCAGCTGTGTTTGTGTTTGTGTATTAAGGGTTGTGTTTTGTGGCTGCAGCAGACTTCTGTTTGTGTGGTTTATAGTATAGATGGTTTTGACAACGGTTATTAAACAACAACCGTTGTGAAATATGTTTTAACAACGGTTGTAAAAAACACCCGTTGTTAAATAAGTTTTAACAACGGGTTTCAAAAATAACCGTTGTGATTACTTTTCACTAACTTTGCGCCAATTTTGCGCGAAATTATTAAAAACGGTTGTGCATGTGTGACCCGTTGTTAAAACTAATATTAACGGTTTTTATAACCATACCCGTTGTAATTGATTTTAGTAAAATTCGCGCCATACATTCTACAACGTCTATTGTGATTTTCGTGAATAATCGTTGTTAAAGGGGCGTTGTAGTTGCCTGGATTTGTAGTAGTGATGCTAAGAAAGCCATTTTACCCACCAAATTCATATGTGAAGTTGTCTTGAATAAATTGGGTGTCCTTGAACAAACAAAAGCCTTCTTTGAAGCCATGGGGTTGGGAAAATTGTTTACTACAAGAGAATTGACATACCCCTCCCTTACCTTGGAATTCTTAAGTTCATTGAAAGTGACTAAGGTAGAGACTAGAGAATACATCGAGTTTCGCCTTGCCAATGTGAATAGGCGCATTACCTTTGATGTTTTGAGTAAAGCATTAGGCCTTAGTGATACACCATATTATCATAAGATGCCCGAAAAGTATGACTCCGCTCCTCTTTGGGAGGCGATTTCCGGGAAGAAATTTGTGAGCTTTCATGCTAGTCGCGCTCTATTAGTCCACCATCCGGGCATTAGAGTGTGGCACAAGGTCATCGGGAATACTATAATTGCAAGAAAAGGCACTAATCACTTTACAAAGCTCGATTGTGTTCTACTTGAGTCGGCCTTAAATGTTGGAAGGGAATTCCCTAAGCCTTATAATGCTCTAAGGCTTTTGGTGGAAAGATGGCTCAATGTTGATTTTGGTAAGGAAGGCACCGCTCATATTGTAAATGGAGGTCTAGTTACTCTTTTGGCCAAGCACTTTGACGCAAATATCAACAAGGATAACACCTATGTGGCGATCAAAGGGGTTCATCTTATTGACATGGATGCCATGATTTACAAGTACAAATGGGTCAAGCATAACTCTCTTGACACCGACTATGGGTGGCTCACCAATGATGCTAGATCTTTCACTTTGCCTTCCAAGATATGCCGATTAAGTGCTCATCGAACAAACTACCTACTTCCACTCTCCAAGGGCGCCGAGTACATCATCCGTCAACAAAGGGGCGAGATTGAAGAGCCCTCCTCCTCAATTGTCACACCACCCTATCCATTCAAATATAAAGAGTTCAAACCCAAAGATGTTGAAGTAGGCAATGACTATATGACTCTACTTATGCAAGAGATGCATAAACAAGCTTACAATGATCGAGTAGATGCATACTTGGCCCAATATCCACCCCTCCTTCATTTAGCTAGGCAAGGACTACTTGATCCTTCATGTCCTTTACCTAGTTGGGCGGATGGGGATGTCTTCTTTCCAAGCACATCTAGGGGTGAAAGACCGGGTGAACATGAGAATGTCGATAATGAGGTTGTTGATGATGAGGGTCTTGATGAAGAGGTAGATGAAGAAGAAGAAGAGGCTAATAAAGATGATGAAGTAAGTGAGCAAGGAAGTGAAGAGGGAAGTGGAGATGAGTCTGCTTCTATGGAGGAAAATGACGACAATGATGATATGGTGGAGGACTAGCAAGCTTTGGAGGCTCCTACCCTCTTGAGGCTTGTCTACTTCTTTCTTTGTTTTATTTATTTTTATCTTGGTCATAGTTTGGAGAGTCCTAGCAACATGAGGACTAACACCTTGGCCACATTGAGGTGTTCTTTTATTGTTCCCATTTGAAAAATCCAAAATGACAATATATAGTTTCATGCATTGCATATTGTGTGCATAAACTACCCCAAAATCTAAGACATTAGAAATAATGTCTATCTCGGTTTGGGGAAGTACATGCATACGCAACGGGAGGTAATCTAAATTACACTCTCCGTCATAAACAAAAAACCATGCATCATGTAGTGTAGATTAGTGTAGCTTGCATTTAGTATAGAATTCATGCATCATACTTGCATAATTTCCTATCATATTGGCCATTGAGAACAATGCCCATATTAGTGTGGGGATGGGAAATTCTAACTTAACTTTTATTCAAAAAATCCAAAAAATAAATCACAAATTTTGAAAAAAATCAAAAAAATTGAAAAATTTGAAAATCCAAAAACAAGTTCATTTCCTTTCTAGTGTAGACTTGTATATATTGTGTTTGTTTTATCCTTGTTCACATTGATCGACTACGCCATATCCGAGACATGAGGATATTGAAGACCGCATGGTATGATCTTTCCAATCTCCTTTTTCCTCTTTATGTTAATGTCTATGTGGCTTTATTTTGATTGATACGGTATAACAATGTGAATCTAGGACTTGCATTTAGATTATATGTCATATTAGTTGGTAGAATCATATGCATTAGGATGTATATATGTTAGTTGCATCATGGCATGTAGTTTGCATGTTAGAAAATTTTTGTGAAACCGTCTACTTGGAAAGCTTGACAAGTGTATATAGGCCCTAGTAGATGCTTTTTCTTCTTAAGACTTTGCTTGTTAGAATACTTGTAATACACCCTAGGATGTGTCATGCTAGTATCCTTTGACCCATGGATTAAGGCCTAGTCAAGAGTACCTTGTGGTGTGATAACTCCTTGGCTACCGTTTATTCCAAGGTGACCCTTGAAACCATGCAACCATCATTCATCCATGTTCTACCATACATTTTGTCATCAAAGAGAATGGGAATAAAGAGAAATTGTTCAAAAATTTGAGTTCAAGAAATGAAAAGAAAAACTTTGCAAATACATCAAAAGAAAAAAGGAGTAACAAAAATGTAAACTCCTATGCTTCAAATATAAGGCACCCTCACTACATATGAGGTGACTTTGAAAATGTTCAAGAAGAAATGCAAAAAATTGAAAAATTGTCAAGTATTGAAATGCCAAAAATCAAAAGAAATGGCAAAAAGAAAGTGTTCTCAAAATGTCAAATGCCACAAGAAATTGAGGGGAAAAACAACAACAAAGCAAACTCCCAAATGAAACTCAAATACTATCGATCCCTTTATCCATCGTATCCATTTTTGTGCATGGTAGAGAGGGGACGACCCTTCTTCTTGTCTAGGCAAGAGGTGGAATTCCGCGATCCTCGAGTGTTTTTAACACCATAGGGAGTCTACTCTTGACAAAAGCATTTAACGATTGAGGACAAAGGTACCCTAGCTTGACACAATTTGGAAGTGATTTATTGGTATCCTTCTAGGCTTAGTAGTTTGAAGAAATTGCATCTATGAAGGAGTGTGTACCCTTGAATTGCTTCTCTTGTAGATAATTTCCGCCACTTAGATGAGGAAAGTGGCTATTCTTTTGTAGATGCATCCATTACTTGATTTTGTGTGCTTTAATGCTTGGATGTATTGCCATTTTGGCAAGATCCACCTTGCCTTGCAATAAGGCATGCTACCTCATGGTTGTCTTGTTGTGAGTAGAAGGAGCGGAGTAAGACCCGCTAATTGTCTCATATCGGCTATCCTATTAGGTTAGTTTAAATAATGGTCCTAGTCTTTGTCACCTCTTTACTCGGGACGAGCAAAGGTTCGGTTTGGGGATATTTGATGTGACCATATTTAGTCCCCGAATTAGCCTTGTTACCATGCTTTTTAATCCATATTTGGGTCATTTATTGTCTTTGGTCCTTTGTTTTGCATACTCTTTGAGGTTTTGATCCCTTGGTAGGAAAAGAGTGCAAACCTTGCATTTTCATGGCAAAATGGATGAGCTAAATTGATTGAATTCAATGACCAAGTATCAAAGAGAAGACAAGACTAGAAGGCCTTTGTACATACTATAGTAGATGGGCATTGATAAGAAAAGATCCTTGCATCCCAGAGGAAATCCTCAAGGATTTTATGAAGAGAAAGGAAGAAAAGAAGAAAGGAAGAAGCTGATCTACAATCCGAGCGGATTGCCCACAATCCGCCCGTCCAGCACAAGCAATCCGAGCGTCTTCCTCAGCTGAACGCTCGTCCAGAACCACCACAATACGCCCGTCCACCCCACGAATCCGCTCGTCCAAAAGACCCACAATCCGCCCGTCCCGTGCCCTGAACGCTCGGATTCTGTGACAGCTAATCCGTCTTCTACTTATGTTATGAAGGATGCGCATACCTCAGGAAAGACTAGCAAAAAGGAGACTCCCATATTTTTCTGAGAGGAGCGATTCCTCAAGGACTTGATCGTCATTTAAGCCCTTAGTAAACCCTAATTCATGTACCTAATCCCCACTATAAATACCCCATTATGCTAATTAGATTATCATGTTCTTCTTAGCAATCTCTAGTGTATTTTATACCAATCAAATCTCTCTTTAATCTTGTAATCAACTTTCAATCAAGTTTTAATACAAATATCATTTCCTTAATCTCTCTTTTGTTCATCTTTCATTTTGGGTAATTGAAGATTATTTGGGTTATTATTGGGATATTGACAACCTTCCAATCATCAAGTACTTCTATTATTCTCTGCTTTATTATTGGAATGATTAGTAAGTATAATCCTCTTAATCCCTTTTTAATTATTGTTAATTATCTTCATTTATTCATCATGTTTTACTTTGTTGGTATGATTGACAACCTTGCTAGCATGGTCAACATGATAATGAGTGAGTAGTTTCCTTAGCTAGAGTTAATGGGTAATTAGGTGAAACCAACATGGGGGATGATTCATGCTTAAATTAATATGTTTTCATAGTTTATTTGCTTGCTTGTTGTGATCTCAACTTATGCACATGTTATGTTTGATGAAATGCGAGCTTATGAATCCTTGCATTTTTTACCCATCACCCATATTTTCAATGAGACTTGTAAGACATAAACCAACTCGAGTCTCATTAGACCATGCATATAGTTGAGTAGGGAAGATTAAGTCGACTTGTAGGTGTTGTACAATCTAATCAATTCGGCTCCGGGACCCAAACTTTTCTAGGATTGTAAGATATAAACCAACTCGATCCATCACAACAATAATTGCTTGCTTATAATTTGAGAATATGTCTGTATGATTAATTCCCATGAATCCCCTATGACCCCATGACACCCTAGTGCCTTTTATCAATTCTTTACATCCCTTTTTAATCATCTTGCTTGTTTACTTTTATTGCTATTTAGTTTAGTGATCTTCTATTCAAACTCCAATTTGTGACACCCCTAGACACCGCTAGTTGCAATTGAAAATCTCATCTCAATTCTCGTCCCTTGGGATCCGACCTTTACTTACCTCTTTACTAATTGTAGAGATGTTTGTGGAGTTATAAATAGTGTTTTGGTCTAGGTGCTCCTAACGACAAGTACCGAAAACTAAACGTCCAAGTGAGTCCGACCAAAAATGTATTTGATGTGACCATAATTTGAGCATATTTAGTCCCCGAATTAGCCTTGTTCCCATGCTTTTTAGTCCATATTTGGGTCATTTATTGTCTTTGGTCCTTTGTTTTGCATATTCTTTGAGGTTTTGATCCCTTGGTAGGAAAGGAGTGCAAACCTTGCATTTTCATGGCAAAATGGAGTTAAATTGATTGAATTCAATGACCAAGCATCAAAGAGAAGACAAGATTAGAAGGCATTTATACATACTATAGTAGATGGGCATTGATGAGAAAAGATCCTTGCATCCCCGAGGAAATCCTCAAGGATTTTATGAAGAGAAAGGAAGAAAAGAAGAAAGGAAGAAGCTCATCTACAATCCGAGCGGATTGCCCACAATCCGCCCGTCCAGCACAAGCAATCCGAGTGTCTTCCTCAGCTGGACGCTCGTCCAGAACCACCACAATACGCCCGTCCACCCCACGAATCCGCTCGTCCAAAAGACCCACAATCTGCCCGTCCTGTGCCCTGGACGCTCGGATTCTGTGACAGCTAATCCGTCTTCTACTTGTGTTATGAAGGATGCGCATACCTCGAGAAAGACTAGCAAAAAGGAGACTCGCATATTTTTCTGAGTGGAGCGATTCCTCAAGGACTTAATCGTCATTTAAGCCCTTAGTAAACCCTAATTCATGTACCTAATCCCCACTATAAATACCCCATTATGCTAATTAGATTATCATGTTCTTCTTAGCAATCTCTAGTGTAGTTTATACCAATCAAATCTCTCTTTAATCTTGTAATCAAGTTTTAATCAAGTTTTAATACAAATCTCATTTCCTTAATCTCTCTTTTGTTCATCTTTAATTTTGGGTAATTGAAGATTATTTGGGTTATTATTGGGAGATTGACAACCTTCCAATCAATCATCAAGTACTTCTATTATTCTCTGCTTTATTATTGGAATCATTAGTAGGTATAATCCTCTTAATCCCTTTTTAATTATTGTTAATTATCTTCATTTATTCATCATGTTTTACTTTGTTGGTATGATTAACAACCTTGCTAGCATGTTCAACATGATAATGAGTGAGTAATTTCGTTAGCTAGGGTTAATGGGTAATTAAGGGAAACCAACATGGGGGATGATTCATGCTTAAATTAATATGTTTTCATAGTTTATTTGTTTGCTTGTTGTAATCTCAACTTATGCACATGTTATGTTTGATGAAATACGAGCCTATGAATCCTTGCATTTTTTACCCATCACCTATCTTTTCAATGAGACTTGTAAGACATAAACCAACTCGAGGCTCATTAGACCATGCATATAGTTGAGTAGGGAAGATTAAGTCGACTTGTAGGTGTTGTACAATCTAATCAATTCGGCTCCGGGACCCAAACTTTCCTAGGAATGTAAGATATAGACCAACTCGATCCATCACAACAATAATTGCTTGCTTATAATTTGAGAATATGTTTGTATGATCAATTCCCATGAATTCCCTATGACCCCATGACACCCTAGTGCCTTTTATCAATTGTTTACATCCCTTTTTAATCATCTTGCTTGTTTACTTTTATTGCTATTTTGTTTAGTGATCTTCTATTCAAACCCTAATTTGTGACACCCCTAGACACCGCTAGTTGCAATTGAAAATCTCATCTCAATTCCCGTCCCTTGGGATCTGACCTTCACTTGCCTCTTTACTAATTGTAGAGATGTTTGTGGAGTTATAAATAGTGTTTTGGTCTAGGTTCTCCTAACGACAAGTACCGAAAACTAAACTTCTAAGTGAGTCCGACCAAAAATGGCGCCGTTGCCGGGTAATGGTGTTAACTTGATTTATATTTTTCAGATTGTTATTTGTTGTGTCTTTTATTGCCTTGGGGAAGTAAAACTCCTCAAGGTTTGTTCTAATTATTTTCAAGTTGTTTGATATTTTGCATGTCTAGAAGATCACAAGGTAACTTGTTACCCTTTAATCACGAAATTGAAAGGACTTTGACAAACAATAGAAGACTTTCTAGGAGAACTTTGAGAGGTATTGGTGAGGTTGTAGATATTCAACTAAACTCTATTGAGTTGGTCAACCCTTTTGCAAGAGAAGGTGAGGAGAACCCAACACAAAATCCAACACAAAATCAACCCACAATGCCTAAATTTTCATCACATTCCGTACCAACCGAGGAGAACCTACCCAATGGTACTCCCACACCACAACATTTAACCGGAAATTTTATTGCCAAATCCGCATTTATCCAATTAGTCAAAAGAAGCCAATTTGGGGGGATGCCTAGTGAAGACCCTCACTCTCACATGGAGACTTTTTGTGACTATTGTGATGCGATTTCTCAAACCGGTGTAACTCAAGACCAAATTCGATAGGTCTTATTTCCTTTTTCTCTAATTGGCACCGCAAAACAATGGTTGAAAGGCGTTGATAAGGCTACTCTCGGAATTGACTCTTGGAAGAAATTGTCTCTAGCTTTCTACAAAAAGTTCTATCCACCGGAAAAAACTAATATGCTAAGAGCTCAAATTACGGGCTTTAAGCAAAGAGATGAAGAATCCTTGTATGAAGCTTGGGAGCGATTCAAGGGAATATGTCGCTTATGTCCTCATCATGGATTTAGCGAGTGGTTCTTGGTACACCAATTTTGGAATGGTCTTTATGAAGACTCAAGAAACATTCTAAACATGGGATCAAATGGTATGTTCACCGAAGTTGACGACAATCAAACTTGGAACAAGATTGAGGAAATGGCGGTCCATAATTCACAATATAGTAGACCTCGCAAGGCTACTAGACGAGGAAAGCATGAAGTGGACTCTATTACTCAATTGGGTGCTCAACTTAGTGCTCACATTGATACCATCAATTTGAAGTTCGAAAAATCTATGGCTAGACTTGAAGAAGCCTCAAAATCACCAAAGCATCATGTTAACGCCATGATGGCATCTTCATCAATCCCAAGTGGGATATGTGAGAATTGTGGAACTTTGGGACATGACCAAAGTGAATGTAGGGGAACAAATGAACAAGTGAATGCCTTTCAAGTATACAAGAGTGGTACCCCTTATTCCAATTATTACAATGAAAACACCAAATTCCACCCAAATCTCTCATACAAAAGCCAAAATGTTCAAAACCCTCAACCAACATACACCCCACCTCCCATGAGAAACCAAAATCAAAGACCCTTTTACAACCAAAACCAAGGTTACCAAAATCAAACTCCATACAATCAACAAAATGACCAAGGTTTTGATGTTCAAAAAGCGGTCCTCCAAATGCAAAAGAATCAACAAGAGTTTTTCACTCAAATTCAAAGGATAGTCAAGAAAAGGAAATCACCATCAACAACATCCTAGCCCACACCAAAATGTTGGAAACCCAATTGACTCAACTAGCATCTTCAAGTTCTCAAAGACAAAAGGGGCAATTACCACCTCATAGTAATCCCCCGAGACATGAAACGGTTAGTGCCATTCACTTGAGAAGTGATACGAGGTACGAAGCACCAAAGAAGGAAGTTGAGGATGAAGTTGTGGAAGCTAGTGATAAAGAAAAAGTTTTGCAAAACTCCAAGGATGGAGAACCATCAAAAGAAGAAGTTTCAAAGAAAAATGAAGACAAGGCCAAGGAAAAGGAACCCATTGTGATTAGACTTCCTTTTCCAAGTCGTTAAGCCAAGCCCAAATTTGATGACCAACTTGGAAAATTTATGGAAATTGTGAAGAATTTGGAAGTCTCGATTTCTTTCACGGAATTAATCAATCACGTGCCGGCCTATGCAAAGTACATGAAAGACATCCTTACGAAGAAGAAGTCGATCCAGAAGCTTGAGACTATCGCCTTCACTAAGGTGAGTAGTGCAATCCTTCAAGGGAGTTCACCTCCAAAACTTAAAGATCCGGGAAGCTTCTCAATACCGTGTACCATTGGCGACACCACGATCAACAAAGCCCTATGTGATCTAGGGGCTAGTGTGAGTGTTATGCCGTATTCGATAAGTAAAAGGTTAGGGATGGGAGAGCTTAAATGCACCAATATCACAATCCAAATGGCCGATAGATCGACGAAGACACCATTAGGGATATGGGAAGATGTTCCCATAAGAGTTGGGAAATTTTTCATCCCGGTGGACTTTCTCATTGTTGACATGGAAGAAGACTCCAATATTCCAATCATTCTAGGAAGACCTTTCTTGCACACCGCGGGTGCGGTGATAGATGTGAAGCATAGAGAGCTCACTCTAGAAGTGGGAGATGAGAGCATAACTTTCAATCTTGACAAGACCATGAGAGCTCCCCGTTTGCATGAACCACGTTTTATGGTTGATCATTATAGCCGGAAGGATGAGAGGAAGAAGTCGGAATTCCAATGGAAAAAGAAAGTTGATGATGCTCCATCAAAATAGCAAGTGAATTGTGACAAAGAGAGCTTGAAAAGCTCACCCATGGCAAGTGAAGAGGATGGCCTCATTGGCCAAGACAATAAAGGAGGAGAGTTGTCTCTATCAACTCAAGAGATTTTTAATGATCAAGTAAGCGAAGTTTGTGGTCTTTGGGACGATGAGTTTGAAGGTATTTTCAATCCCTACATTGGTAATGCTATCGATCAAGACCAACATGAAGAGCAACAAGTGCAAAAATCTACTGAGGATCTTTATCATGATAATGAACAAGCTTTTGACTACTTTTTCAAGGTGTTGAGTAACATCAACAATACCTTGGACATGCCCCCATGACATCTCTCCAAGGATGAGAGTTTGGTGGAGTCCTCTCCAAACCACCATTTGTAAATATTTCTAACTCCCTAACTTGCATTTTTATTATTACATTGCATTTTTGTCACTTTTGGATTTTTGTGCCTTGATCAAGATTTTCATCATTTTTAAGAGAAGTGAGGGAGGGACTAATGATTTTATTGATGTGTAGTGCTTTATCTTAGTGTGGGGATAGCAATTGCCTAGGCTATTCATGCCTTTGTAGTGCCCCTATAATGAAGAACACGGGATTTGAAGAATGAAAATGACACGGGATATGCAAGTGCAGGGATGGACCTGAATCCGGGTAGACTAGGAGGAATCCGAGCGTCTTTTGGGTAATCAGCTCGTCTTTTAGGAATTCGAGCGTCTATGGATGAATCCGTCCGTCTAAATGAGCTGCAAAATCAAAAATTTTGGTCTGTTAGAGAATCCGAGCGTCCCAGCTGAGAAGACGCTCCTCTGAAAGAATCCGCTCGTCTTTGCAGAAAGACGCTCGTCTTTTTACCAGTGCAGATTTAGCAAAGTTGTTGTAACAGAATCCGCTCGTCTTTAAGGGAATCCGCTCGTCCTGATTCAAAATCCGCTCGTCTTCACTGAAAGAAGCTCGTCTTTAGGCGATATTTCCTGAAGCCAAATTGAGCAGAATCCGAGCGTCCCGACAGGAATCCGCTCGTCTTCCCCCTGCAGTTTTGAAAATTTCGGGTGTTTTAAATACCCCTTCCCACATTCATTCATTCATTCAAACATTCAAACACTACCCATAAACCCCAAAAACCTCATCCTCTCCATCACCAAAAACAAAATTTCCTCAACCAAATTCAACAAAATCAAATCCAAACTTCCTTACAACAATAATTAATCACTCCTTTTGCAATAATAATCAATCTAAGCACCAAAATCTTCAACCTTTGAGTCGATCTTTGAAATACAAAGACAAATCCTTTCATCTTAAAATCGATTTGGGTATAATTAGAAATTTGAAGATTTTCAACCTTTTCTTGGTATAATCAACAATGGCAAGAACAAAAGGAGCAACAAAGGCACTCAAGGCAAAGGCACTCTCAAAAAGGCAACAATTCCTTCAAGCAAAGAAAGCTTCAATGGCTATGGTGGTTTCTAATGCAAACTTGGAAGTTCAACAATAACAAGATCTTCCCTTGGAAGCAACAACAATAATAACTCCGGAAATTGCTCAATTATCAAACTATCCGGAGGTAATTTTCATTTCTAACTCCCATAGGGATACATTTGCCAAGTATGCTAAGAAAGCCATTTTACCCACCAAATTCATATGTGAAGTTGTCTTGAACAAATTGGATGTCCTTGAACAAACAAAAGCCTTATTTGAAGCCATGGGGTTGGAAAAATTGTTTACTACAAGAGAATTGACATACCCCGCCCTTACCTTGGAATTCTTAAGTTCATTGAAAGTGACTAAGGTAGAGACTAGAGAATACATCGAGTTTCGCCTTGCCAATGTGAATAGGCGCATTACCTTTGATGTTTTGAGTAAAGCATTAGGCCTTAGTGATACACCATATTATCATAAGATGCCCGAAAAGTATGACTCCGCTCCTCTTTGGGAGGCAATTTCCGGGAAGAAATTTGTGAGCTTTCATGCTTGTCACGCTCTATTAGTCCACCATCCGGGCATTAGAGTGTGGCACAAGGTCATCGGGAATACTATAATTGCAAGAAAAGGCACTAATCACTTTACAAAGCTCGATTGTGTTCTACTTGAGTCGGCCTTAAATGTTGGAAGGGAATTCCCTAAGCCTTATAATCCTCTAAGGCTTTTGGTGGAAAGATGGCTCAATGTTGATTGTGGTAAGGAAGTCACCGCTCATATTGTAAATGGAGGTCTAGTTACTCTTTTGGCCAAGCACTTTGACGCAAATTTCAACAAGGATAACACCAATGTGGCGATCAAAGGGGGTCATCTCATTGACATGGATGCCATGATTTACAAGTACAAATGGGTCAAGCATAACTCTCTTGACACCAACTATGGGTGGCTCACCAATGATGCTAGATCTTTCACTTTGCCTTCCAAGATATGCCGATTAAGTGCTCATCGAACAAACTACCTACTTCCACTCTCCAAGGGCGCCGAGTACATCATCCGTCAACAAAGGAGCGAGATTGAAGAGCCCTCCTCCTCCATTGTCACACCACCCTATCCATTCAAATATAAAGAGTTCAAAACCAAAGATGTTGAAGTGGGAAATGACTACATGACTCTACTTATGCAAGAGATGCATAAACAAGCTTACAATGATCGAGTAGATGCATACTTGGCCCAATATCCACCCCTCCTTCATTTAGCTAGGCAAGGACTACTTGATCCTTCATGTCCTTTGCCTAGTTGGGCGGATAGGGAAGTCTTCTTTCCAAGCACATCTAGGGGTGAAAGACCGGGTGAAGATGAGAATGTCGATGATGAGGTTGTTGATGATGAGGGTGTTGATGAAGAGGTAGATGAAGAAGAAGAAGAAGAGGCAAATGAAGATGATGAAGGAAGTGAGCAAGGAAGTAAAGAGGGAAGTGGAGATGAGTCCGCTTCTATGGAGGAAAATGACGACAATGATGATATGGTGGAGGACTAGCAAGCATTGGAGGCTCCTACCCTCTTGAGGACTAACACCTTGCCCACATTGAGGTGTTCTTTTATTGTTCCCATTTGAAAAATCTAAAATGACAATATATAGTTTCATGCATTGCATATTGTGTGCATAAACTACCCCAAAATCTAAGACATTAGAAATAATGTCTATCTCGGTTTGGGGAAGTACATGCATACGCAATGGGAGGTAATCTAAATTACGCTCTCCGTCATAGACAAAAAACCATGCATCATGTAGTGTAGATTAGTGTAGCTTGCATTTAGTATAGAATTCATGTATCATACTTGCATAATTTCCTATCATATTGGCCATTGAGGACAATGCCCATATTAGTGTGGGGATGGGAAATTCTAACTTAACTTTTATTCAAAAAATAAAAAAAAATCACAAATTTCGAAAAAAATTGAAAAATTTGAAAGATTTGAAAATCTAAAAACAAGTTCATTTCCTTTGTAGTGTGGACTTATATATATTGTTTGTATATATTGTGTTTTTTTTATCCTTGTTCACATTGATCGACTACGCCACATCCGAGACATGAGGATATTGAATACCGCATGGTATGATCTTTCCAATCTCCTTTTTCCTCTTTATGTTAATGACTATGTGGCTTTATTTTGATTGATGCGGTATAACAATGTGAATCTAGGACTTTCATTTAGATTATATGGCATATTAGTTGGTAGAATCATATGCATTAGGATGTATATATGTTAGTTGCATCATGGCATGTAGTTTGCATGTTAGAAACATTTTGTGAAACCGTTTACTTGGGAAGCTTGACAAGTGTATATAGGCCCTAGTAGATGTTTTTTCTTCTTAAGACTTTGCTTGTTAGAATACTTTTAAAACACCCTAGGATGCGTCATGCTAGTATCCTTTGACCCATGGATTAAGGCCTAGTCAAGAGTACCTTGTGGTGTGATAACTCCTTGGCTATCGTTTATTCCAAGGTGACCCTTGAAACCATGCAACCATCATTTATCCATGTTCTAACATACATTTTGTCATCAAAGGGAATGGACATAAAAAGAAATTGTTCACAAATTTGAGTTCAAGAAATGAAAAGAAAAACTTTGCAAATGCATCAAAAGAAAAAAGGAGTAACAAAAATGAAAACTCCTATGCTTCAAATATAAGGCACCCTCACTACATATGGGGTGACTTTTAAAATGTTCAAAAAGAAATGCAAAAAGTTGAAAAGTTGTCAAGTATTGAAATGCCAAAAATCAAAAGAAATGGCAAAAAGAAAGTGTTCTCAAAATGTCAAATGCCACAAGAAATTTGGGGGAAAAACAACAACAAAGCAAACTCCCAAATGAAACTTAAATACTATCGATCCCTTTATCCATCGTATCCATTTTTGTGCATGGTAGAGAGGGGACGACCCTTCTTCTTGTCTAGGCAAGAGGGGGAATTCCGCGATCCTCCAGTGTTTTTAACACCATAGGGAGTCTACTCTTGACAAAAGCATTTAACGATTAAGGACAAAGGTACTCTAGCTTGACACAATTTGGAAGTGATTTATTGGTATCCTTCTAGGCTTAGTAGTTTGAAGAAATTGCATCTATGAAGGAGTGTGTACCCTTGAATTGCTTCCCTTGTAGATAATTTCCGCCACTTAGATGAGGAAAGTGGCTATTCTTTTGTAGATGCATCCATTACTTGATTTTGTGTGCTTTAATGCTTGGATGTATCGCCATTGTGTCAAGACCGACCTTGCCTTGCAAGAAGGCATCCTACCTCATGGTTGTCTTGTTGTGAGTTGAAGGGGCGGAGTGAGACCCGCTAATTGTCTCATATCGGCTGTGCTATTAGGTTAGTTTAAATAATGGTCCTAGTCTTTGTCACCTCTTTACTCGGGATGAGCAAAGGTTCGGTTTGGGGATATTTGATGTGACCATAATTTGAGCATATTTAGTCCCCGAATTAGCCTTGTTCCCATGCTTTTTAGTCCATATTTGGGTCATTTATTGTCTTTGGTCCTTTGTTTTGCATATTCTTTGAGGTTTTGATCCCTTGGTAGGAAAGGAGTGAAAACCATGCATTTTCATGGAAAAATGGAGCTAAATTGATTGAATTCAATGACCAAGCATCAAAGAGAAGACAAGATTAGAAGGCCTTTGTACATACTATAGTAGATGGGCAATGATGAGAAAAGATCCTTGCATCCTCGAGGAAATCCTCAAGGATTTTATGAAGAGAAAGGAAGACAAGAAGAAAGGAAGAAGCTGATCTACAATCCGAGCGGATTGCCCACAATCCGCCCGTCCAGCACAAGCAATCCGAGCGTCTTCCTCAGCTGGACGCTCGTCGAGAACCACCACAATCCGCCCGTCCACCCCACGAATCCGCTCGTCCAAAAGACCCACAATCCGCCCGTCCCGTGCCCTGGACGCTCGGATTTTGTGACAGCTAATCCGTCTTCTACTTGTGTTATGAAGGATGCGCATACCTCGCGAAAGACTAGCAAAAAGGAGACTCGCATATTTTTCTGAGAGGAGCGATTCCTCAAGGACTTAATCGTCATTTAAGCCATTAGTAAACCCTAATTCATGTACCTAATCCCCACTATAAATACCCCATTAGGCTAATTAGATTATCATGTTCTTCCTAGCAATCTCTAGTGTACTTTATACCAATCAAATCTCTCTTTAATCTTGTAATCAACTTTTAATCAAGTTTTAATACAAATCTCATTTCCTTAATCTCTCTTTTGTTCATCTTTCATTTTGGGTAATTGAAGATTATTTGGGTTATTATTGGGAGATTGACAATCTTCCAATCAATCATCAAGTACTTCTATTATTCTTTGCTTTATTATTGGAATCATTAGTAGGTATAATCCTCTTAATCCCTTTTTAATTATTGTTAATTATCTTCATTTATTCATCATGTTTTACTTTATTGGTATGATTGACAACCTTGCTAGCATGTTTAACATAATAATGAGTGAGTAGTTTCCTTAGCTAGGGTTAATGGGTAATTAGGGGAAACCAACATGGGGGATGATTAAGTCGACTTGTAGGTGTTGTACAATCTAATCGATTCGGCTCCGGGACCCAAACTTTCCTAGGATTGTTAGAAATAAACCAACTCGATCCATCACAACAATAATTGCTTGCTTATAATTTGAGAATATGTTTGTATGATCAATTCGCATGAATCCCCTATGACCCCATGACACTCTAGTGCCTTTTATCAATTGTTTACATCCCTTTTTAATAATCTTGCTTGTTTACTTTTATTGCTATTTAGTTTAGTGATCTTCTATTCAAACCCCAATTTGTGACACCCCTAGACACCGCTAGTTGCAATTGAAAATCTCATCTCAATTCCCGTCCCTTGGGATTCGACCTTTACTTGCCTCTTTACTAATTGTAGAGATGTTTGTGGAGTTATAAATAGTGTTTTGGTCTAGGTGCTCCTAACGACAAGTACTCTAAAAAAAACTTCCACCTTGATTATTTACAAGTGGGGTATATATAGTAGAGCTTCTTTAGGTTAACTAAGGCTAAATTAGTAATTACATTTGTGAGTTCTAAGCAGGGAATTGCTAGCCTTTTCGGAGAGATGAGCATCCCAGCTGAAGACGCCACGATCCGCTCGTCCAGGAGGGGAATCTGCTCGGATTGTTGCAGAGGTGGACGAGCGTCTTTGGGCAAATCCGCTCGGCTTGTAGCAAGGGAATCCGAGCGTCTTCGAGGGTTGGACGCTCGGATTATGCTTCTTGGACGAGCATTTTGTCTCTTTGGCCGCTCGGATTCTGCGTCATAATCCCTCTCTTCACTTTCTTCTTATTCTTGTGAAATTAGTCTTTAGTTTTTGCCTCCTCTTCATACTAGTCCATCAAATATCATCAATAAGCTTCCAAGTATGCGCGAAAGACGGGAATTTCCGCCTAATTGTCTTCTTTCCTACAAAACATACGAAGTGCACTAGGAAAGCAAAATAGAAAGCATTTGACGGATAAAATGGCTATGGAATGTTATATTAGTATGCAAAATGGGTTCAATTAGGGGACTAAATGTGCGCAAATATGAGTCACATCAAATATCCCCAAACCGATTTAAACACTATTTCTAGTGTAGAAAAGAATAGGATTGGTCATTTGTAACTATGCATGAATGCAACTAACTACATGAATCGTATGAAATATATTACAATGGAAACTATACTATATGAACTAACTAATGCAAATGTAATATGAAATATAATACAAATCCAAGTGAAAGCTAACTAAATGCAATGTATATACAAAAGAGAGAGGGAGAGAAAAGTATCATCCAAATGGAGGTGATGAGGTAGGCCTCTTTCACTCTTCATCATCCTCTTGTTGGGGGTAGCCATACCGGTGAGAACTTCCTCCTTGGTCATACCCTCCTCCTTGGCCCGAGTATCCTCCACCTTGGCCACCAAGATTCCAAGCTTGGTCCTCTTGATTAGGGAACAAAAGGTGTGGTTGGGCCCAAGAGGGCCGAGGGCCATTAGGGTCAATATACCCTTGTTGCGCCATTTGATAGTACTGGGGATAAAGGGCCAAGTAGTTGTCGACCCTCCCTTCATGTACCTCGAGGTCAACTCTATTCATAAGGTTAATCAAGTCATTAATACCCAGGGTATCGGGGATTTCCGGCCGGAATTGTGAATAAGGAGTAGGGTATGGTGGGATAGGCACATAGGAAGGTGGGGGAATAGGCCTTGCCGGTATCCCACGAGGTATTTGCGGTTGGCGGGGTGCTTCTTCCTTTTGAAGGGGATTGCCAATGATTTGGATATCAAGGAGGTAGCACGGCCTAGGGGAATACGGGCTCAATCTTGGGTCGGTGCCCGGTATATTCCATCCCGAAAGAATGATGGAGGTGCACCCTTTTGTGAACCATTATACACTCCCTTCTTGGGTGTAGGCACACCACTGGTGGTGGATGAAGACGTCGTCCTCATCGATCAAAGTGCTCCCCTCAAGAGGAGCATAATTCCCACGGGAGTTGAACCCGGGGCAAAAGAAGTTAGCCAAAATAGTAATTAAACCTCCCATCACGAAGGTCTTGAGTTGGGTGCTTATTACCTTGCTGTGACCTAGGTAATCCCACAATGAAGTCCATAGAGATCGACTCCTACTTCCACTCAGGTACTTCCAAAGACTGAATCTTAGGATCAAGCTCTTGCTTACTTTTGATGTTCTCATACAAGTCTGGCTCGATCGTCAAATCCCCGATGGTATCCCCCTTCCTTATCATAAAGATCCCCATCTGAGACATCTCATCCCTTAGCTTCAGCAAGGACATGGCCGTACATAGCGAATGGACGCTCTTCCTACTCAAAGCATCTGCAACAACATTAGCCTTACCCTCGTGATAGATGATCTCCATATCATAATCTCCGATCAGCTCCATCCACCGTCTCTGTCGCATGTTAAGCTCCTTCTGAGTGTAGATATACTTTAGACTCTTATGATCGGAAAACACCTTAAAGGTTGCTCCGTAAAGGTAGTGCCTCCAAATCTTAAGAGCAAAAACAACTGCACCCAGCTCTAGATCATGAGTAGGGTGATTCTCCTCATATGGCTTTAGCTGCCTCGAAGCATAGCTATAACCTTCCCTGCCTGCATCAGAACATAACCAAGACCATTCTTTGAAACATCGGTATACACTTCAAAGTTCTCACATCCCTCTGGCAAAGCTAGAATATGAGTTGTGGTCAAACGTTCCTTTAAGGTCTGAAACGCCGTCTCACAACTCTCATCCCAAACAAATCTGGTCTCTTTCCTTATCAAGGCAGTCATAGGCCGCGCTATGGTAGAAAAGTCTTTCACCAACCTCCTGTAATAGCCAGCAAGGCCTAAGAAACTCCGAATCTCAGCAACACTCTTCGGTGATTCCCACTTGGTCACGGCTTCAATCTTGCTAGGATCCACAAACACCCCCTTCTTAGATATCACATGACCCGGAAAAGCCACCTCCTCCAACCAGAACTCGCCCTTAGATAGCTTGGCATAAAGTTGATTCTCTCTCAGAATCTGCAAAACCATCCTCAAGTGCTCTTCATGTTCTTCCTTAGTCTTGGAATATATTAAGATGTCGTCGATGAAAACAACCACAAACCTATCCAAGAACGGTGTAAAGATCCGGTTCATCAAATCCATGAAAGCTGCTACTGCATTGGTCAAACCAAAAGGCATCACCACATACTCATTTTGACCATAAGGAGACCGAAAAGCTGTCTTTGGAATATCCTCATCTGCTATCCTCAACTGGTGATAACCTGACCTCAAATCAATCTTAGAAAACACACCTGCTCCACTCAGCTGGTCAAACAAGTCATCAATCCTGGGCAAAGGATACTTGTTCTTCACTGTGACACGGTTAAGCTCCCTATAGTCGATGCATAACCTCATGCTCCCATCTTTCTTTTTCACAAACAAAACTGGAGCTCCCCAAGGTGACACACTTGGCCGGATATAACCCTTGTCTAACAACTCATGTAACTGTTTCTTCAACTCAGCTAATTCTTTAGGTGCCATACAGTATGGTGCTTTGGATATAGGACCCGTTCCTGGTTTAAGCTCCACGCTGAAATCAATATCCCTCTTTGGCGGTAACCCCGGTATCTCCTCAGGAAAGACATCATCAAACTCTCCCACTACTGGTATCTCAACGGCTGTTTGTGACTCTACTCGGCCATCTCTCACATGACAAAGAATTAAGGGGCACTTCTTCCTCAAACATGACTTTAAAGTCATCACAACTATGAACTTACACTTAGGTATAACAACAAACCCTCTATAGGACACCTTTATACCCATTGGACCCCTTAAAGACACTTTCTTTCGTCGACAATCTATCTTGGCCTCATACTTACCCAGCCAATCCATCCCGACAATCACCTCAAACCCATCCATAGGAAACTCTAACAGGTCTACCCGTACATCTACCCCTCCAACTACCATAGATACTCCCTTATACAACTTGAGACATGGCACCGACTCCCCAGAAGGTATGAACACGTCATCCTTTACAATCTCAAACTTCCCCAAACCCGTACACAAGGCATGACCCCTAGACACAAAAGAATGCGTTTCCCCCGAATCAGACAAAATGAAAGACGGTACATTATGAACAAGAAACGTACCGGTGACTACATGTGTATCATTCTGTGCTTCCTGCTTGTCCATCATAAAGAGCTTTCCACTGCTTTTCTGCCCTCCTCCCTTGACCGAAGCATTGGAAGTACTCGGCTTGGCTGCCGAATCCTGGGTGGCGCTGTTGTTATGGCGTTGATAAGATCCACCACCACTGCGGTTATAACTGCCTTGGTTGCTCTGTCCACCTCTGTTGCCCCATGATCCACCCGGCCGGTTGCTAGCAAAGCTCTAAGTCGGCCCTTGAGAGAAATTCCCTTGATAAGCTCCTGAACCTGCTTCGGTCTTGACACTCGTGCAATCCCGTTTCTTGTGGCCTACACCACCACAGTTGAAGCATGTAAGGTTGGAGTTGTCACTCAAACTCCGACCACCAGGTTTTCCCCAACCCCGAGATCCGCCGGAGAAACCAGCTCCACCAGAAAAAGTCTTGGCATTGTTGAAGTTTCCCTTCTTTTTGCCCAACTGATTGTTGCTTCCACTGTCAGCCTTCCTTTTCTCGGCAGCAGCCCTTTCATTAATCTTTCTTGAGAGATCTACCATCCTCTCAGCTTGACCCGCTCTCAGGTACACTTCCTTAAGATCAGTGGTGACTCCAGCTGGTAGACGGTTCATGATCTTAGCAGACAAACCCCTCTCAAAATGAAGAGCCAAACCCCTTTGTCCTAACTGTATGTACTCAACATAACGAGACAACTCTAGGAACCGGTGATAGTACTCGGTGACTGTCATGTCCTCTGTCATGGTGAAGGAATCGAACTCAGATCTCATCTTGTGTCGGATATGCTTGGGCACAAACTGCTCCATAATGGCGCTCTTCAACCCTGACCAAGGAATAGCCCCCAGACCCTCAGCTTGGTACTAGGCTCTAGCATCCTCCTTGAAGTTTTGCCACCCCACGGCGGCTTCGGCTCTCAGGTAGTATACTACCTGCTCAACGATCATATCATCGGGACACTTGACCACTTCCATGAGACTTTCCATCTCACGGTGCCATTTCTCGAGCAGCTTTGGTTCCCCAACACCCTTATATGTGGGTGGGTTGAAGCGGGCGATGATGATGCTAAGCTGAGAAGCATCCACCGGCTTCTACGCCCCCTTTCCCACATTGTTGATAGCCTCAAGAAGAGCATCTTGTTGCTCAATCATACGAGCAATCTCGTCAATGGTCATCTCAGAAGCTTGAATTTACACGGCAGTTCTTTTAGGCGGCATTTTGAGCTGATAAGAAACAAGGAAACGTAAGCACAAAAGCCTACGGATTAAAATGGGTGTGACCTTCCGCCAAAAAAGCACTCGGCCGAGTACACAGAAATACTCGGTCGAGTAAGGACTACTCGGCCGAGTATTACTGATACTCGGTCGAATAGTCCACTCTAAAAGCCAACGTTAAATTCACGAAACTCATACTCGGTCGAGTATAAAACATCACTCGGCCGAGCATGCTCTACTCGTTCGAGTATGCCTAAATACTCGGTCGAGTAAACACATCCAGTAGCCACTGCTACTTACTGCCAAAGAACAATCGGTCGAGTGCCTGGTTACTCGGCTGAGTACCCCCTATTCAGTCGAGTACCTGCCCTGCTCGGCCGAGTCATGCTAAACGAGATACAACAATACACAGTATCCTCTATCATGCTTTCTAACCCAACAAACATATAACAACAGGAATTCGAATGCCACATAATAAACATGTAATCATGCCAATCATTCACATGCTGAAACCGTTTCACCAAATTTCACATATCTATTTCTTCCACTTCGTTTTAATTCTCAATATACTTTTACGGGTTCCACAAACACATTCCTAACATCACATGTTCCCACCATTGACCTCCACATACATGCACATATATGACACAACTCTCAACACACTTTCCCACGTGACCGGCTCGAGTTAGTGAGGGCCAAATTGCGACTCCGGGACGTCTCCCGAGTCCTTGTGGTAGCTCTAAACAACTCTCCCCGGGTTCATTTTATTTACACTCCCTAAGTTCTTTAGGTTCATTTGTTTTAGGTACCGGAATCTTCGGCTCTGATACCACTTTGTAACACCTCCTCATACCAAGGTGCCTTACCAGGACCACCCAGCCATGAAAGAGTGTTACCATCTCGGTTGCCCGAGGTTAGTACATATCAAAAAGCGTCTGTCCTAACACATTTATTAGAAATACTGAAAAGTGTAAATGTTTACATGAACTAAATCCAAATCCAAAACCAATGAAATAAATCCAACAGCTGACAACTACAAAGTCATAACTAAGACTCGATACTGTGATGCTATAACTGGTGAAGACGACTCCCCCATGACCGCCCAAGCTCACCAAAAACAATACCTGTCAAGCCTGCTCACCATCCCCGAATAGATCACAACAGATTCCACAAACAACAACAATAGGGTCAGTACCATTCAATCAATATAAGACAAACAAACAATGTAACCAGCTAATCATCCTCCACAGTAACTGACTACACACCGAAGTGTGTAGCCCTGCCGGATTACCCATCGCAACAGGTAATCCACTCCGCCGGTGGGGGACCGCAGCCCATCCCCCACCAAGTCCAGCTCATCAATGAGCGAGTATCAATCCCTGTCCCTTAATGTGCACATCCCCTGTCGTGACGGGTTCCACGGAGGGCGAACTAGGGTGTGAAGCCACTCCCGCAAGTGACTCCACCACAATCACACACACCACAGCATCACAACTGTCACAACACCACAACCTTCACAACACGACCACATCACCACCGTCACCGCAACACCCATACTCTGATGATCAGCAGATAACAACAATTACAAAATAAACACAATCTTAATCAATCAACAGTAACTGAGTAGGGGTAATTCTACCTTAACAATAACAGCAATATGGAGAATCGGTTAATTAGAATGGCTCCTCTACGAAGTCTTCTCCTATACAATAATGATATAACACAATTACACATTGCACAATTCACTATTCCCTTTCCCCCAATTCCTACATAAAGCAACCCTTAGAATAAATCATCAATGACATGGGGATAAGGACTTATCGATGATAGAACGAGAGATTGAATGCAAGAGCAACGATGGATACACACACAGTGGGAGATTTGGGAGTGATTAGGTTATCGTAAAATGATTACGTTTGCAAATGACGTTTTTAGAAACTGATTATCGAATATATAAAGGGATAATTCACGTGGTGCCCCTGAGGTTTGGCTTAATTCACGTGGTACCCCTGCCTTTAAGAATGTGCACATGGTACCCCTGAACTTTCAGTTTAGTGCACCATATGCCCTTATTTGTTTTTCTGTTATAACACCGTTAACCCATCTTTTCTTTTCCCCCTCATTCTTACTTTATTTTCCCTCTATTTCACACTCATAAAGAAATTCGAATCAATCCACCCAAATTGCAGACTCCCTGACTCCTTGCTTCCTTCGTTTTTCCTGCAATCTCCACAATTACTTCCACCAGACTTCCCCAAATTTAACCCATCCATCCTCGCACAACAATTATTTGATTATTTGAGGAACTAGGTAGTTATTGAAATCCCAAAATTTGGATTTGAAGAATTAATTAAGTCGTTAGTTTCTGAAATTGTGGGATATTTTCTTTTATTTTTGGAAGAAAACTACTGAAATTGAGCAAGCAAGTGGTTATTAAAACCTCAATTTTTGATTGATTGAATGAAAAATTGTTGATGAGTTTGGCCCGTCCTTTTTATTTCTTCATGAGTCAAATGGGAAAAAATAAAGTAAGGATGAGTGGTGGCGACAGTTGAAATATGGAGCCATGGTGGTCTCGGCTTGGATGCAACAATGGGCTTCTGGTGGTGCGAGTTTGTGGTGACGGAGAATGGTGTTGTTGCCCTCGGGTGGTGGTTGTTGACGGGGAGGAACAGAGGAGACTTGTCGTGGTGGTGCGGTGGCTGTTGGTGAATTGGACTCGGGTTTTGATTCCTAGTTTAGTATTGAAGATGGAGATGATGAATGCAGGTGGCTGTTGTGGGGCTCTAATTAAGCCATGGTGATTGTGAGATGGTGATACTGCTGCTGCGCCAACTCGAACCAAGGTGACTGGTAGTGGGGTTTATCGCCATGGATGCTAGGAATTGACGCATCTGGTGGTGAATTTAGTAGCTGATGTCAGGTTCGGTTTCAGCACCGCATCGAAGTGATCGATTGGCGATTTTGGTGGATTGCGGTGTGAG
This sequence comes from Silene latifolia, assembly GCF_048544455.1. Lineage (NCBI taxonomy): Eukaryota > Viridiplantae > Streptophyta > Magnoliopsida > Caryophyllales > Caryophyllaceae > Silene > Silene latifolia. The sequence goes on from NC_133526.1 coordinate 97,679,994, forward strand.
AACTCGTGGTAGTTGAACTCCGGGATGTTTCTGGGTTGATGTCGTAACAAAGGGCTACCATGAGAGGTGTATTTGATAGTGGGAGAATATGGGTAATGGGGAATGTGAAAGGTTATTGGTGTTAGATGGTAAATGCAGGTAGAAGAAAATGGCAACGAAAGTAGTAGAGGTTGAAATGGTTTGGTGAATTGGTTTTTCAAGGTCAAGGTTGACCTTTGATTTGCTTTGCTCCTCTGTTTCTTTCTTTTAACCTGCTCTGACCCAATTTTAGTCACTCGGATTTTGCTCCATTTATTACCTATGAGATAAAAGAAACACGGAAGCAATACCAAATTTCCGCAAAATAGTTGAATTGGTGATTGATGTCGTGAGCCGAGAAGTGTTAAACATGGTGGTGAATTTGGTGGTTATTAATGGAGTTTATGGAATTATGGATGAATTTGTGAATGGTGGGGTTAGGATGATGAGAGGAAAAGGGAAAAGGTGTTAGGATGAGGAGGGAAGAGGTGGGGTTAACAGTGTTATAACAGAAAAACAAATAAGGGCATATGGTACACTAAACTAAAAGTTCAGGGGCACCATGTGCACATTCTTAAAGGCAGGGGTACCACGTGAATTAAGCCAAACCTCAGGGGCACCATGTGAATTATCCCATATATAAATCCCTAATTACTCCCGAACGTAACCGCTGAAATAATACTCGCCAGACCGGATACTCGGTCAAGTATAGGGCATACTCGGCCGAGTATCCTCTACTCGGTCGAGTATTCATCATACTCGGCCGAGTATTCCTCGGCAGAAGCCAAACAGAAAACACTTCTAACATTACTCGGCCGAGTAGGCTCTACTCGGTCGAGTACTTAGCTTATAAAAATCCGTAGTATTACAGAAACAGAAGCCGAGAGGGCTGCTAAATCTGTTGCCAGTACCGACACGACCATGGGAGAGTATCTCGATGGACTTAATATCTTGGTTACCGAAGGTAGGGGAACAAAGTGTGATCCTTGTCATTATGGATCGATTCTTGAAGTAAGACACTTTCATTCCCTTAACTAAGGCTTGTATTACCGAAGAAACAGCTACAATGTTCTTCATGAAATGGATTCTTAATCCTCTAATTAAACTTATTTAATTATAGGTCTAAATTACTCATTGATTTGGATGATGATCTAGTGCATGCATAACATAAAATAAAGAGAAAAGTAAGAACAATATTCTTTACATTGTAGAAATCGGTTTTAGGGCACAAGTGAGGACTCCTTCCTACACTTATTCTTGAGCTACAAGTTTATGGATGATCCTCCAAAATCCCAAAGTAGAGATGCTCCTCTTTATTGCACCAAGACTATCCCTTAAATCTAATAATGTATTAACTAGATATAATTATTAGAAACCTTAAAATTTAATCTAATATTATTTCTTATTACTACCTTAGTAATCGAAATAAATATTTGATTTTTGAACAAATGTATATTCTATAACTTATTTTAGAGAGAAGAGAAAATGTGAGAGAAGTTGTTATTTCAACAAAAATGTAAGAATTAATGAATAATATAAGAATAAGAACAATTCTTATTCTTATTGTGGAGGTGGAAAACCGGTGGGAGGGAGTGGCCACGGTAGCCAATGCACGCCCTTCCACTTTTGCAATTGTTCTTCCCATGAAGTAGGGTGTAGTCTATGCTTCGATGGTAATCATTGTGCTTTTAACAATTAAAAAACAATTAACCATTTTACTTTAATTACCTCTAAAAACCGGTCCCTTTATGTAATATGGAATCCATTTTATTTTTGTCAATTGTCATTTTGTCATATAATGTGTAACATGTAGCATGTTATTAATTATATTAATGCATATTTAACAATTAAATATCATTACCTATATTAATTTAATTATATATGACAATTGACTAGTAATTCATAGTCACAAGTATATAAAATGGGTCATGTTAATATAATCTACAACATATTGTAATTATAATTAACCAATCATTCTTAATTTAATTGTTTCATAGACAATGTTTTAGTAATATAAAATTTTAATTACTAAAACGAATCTTATTTAATCGAATTACAATAAGATACATATATTTTTACTCACATATGTAAATTATTCAATTTTAAGGAATTAATTAATCTGTATCAATATACAATTAATTAATTAATCTATTAAGGGAATTGTCCTTTAGGTGTGACCTAAAGGGATCAACTGATCACCACCGTCAAACGATAGTAATGTCAAACTCTAGTCAGCCAATCATTACCGATTAATGTTGATCAGTTAACTTATATAAATGAATTATCCCTTTACGCATTCTTATCATGAGTTTCAATAATGTGATCGCACTATTTTTCAGGACACATACTTTAACAATCTCCCATTTGTTCGAGACCAGCGTGCGCCACCAATTCTCTTGTCCTATTACAATCCCCCACTCAATGCAAGGTGTCTTGCAGGTCCTACTTGCATGTAATCATATGAAGAGTGGTTTCCTCGATCTGGAGAGTAAATGTCTGACCGGAATTATCTACCGTAGATACCTTTCGAGCGTGGCCACACATTTTTCAGTTCACTGCTCCTCGAGTGGCCCTGAGATTTTTACATAACCCTGACAAGAGGGTGAACAATTCCTATCGCACTATTCCCTTTGCATAGCCACAAATCATCATGACCCAAAAGATCCCCATTTGACCTCATTTACGAAAGTCGTAGAGCATAACTTAAAGTCACTCAGAAACTGTGCCAACTGGGGCGAACAGTCTCTAGTCAAAGAATTGACTCAAAAGAATACTATAGTAGCTCTCGCCACGACTATGCTATATAAATTACTAGAACTCTATAAGCGGTCACTTCCCGACAGAGTGTCCCTAACAGTCTGCCTATGTGATCGACTAGTCATCTCTTATGACCTTATGGCACTCGAACTTGCCATCAATCGACTCACACTCTAGTCACTTAGAGACGTCACCTCACATAAGTAACTAGGGGCAATTACTATGTTAATCTAGTTCACTTTAATAGGGTTCAATATTTTCTCAACAACCTATTTGGATAAAACAAAGTAATAAATGAAAGTTTAAAATAAAACTCAAACGATAAATGCGATTATCACATATGAATAGTCAATACCATATCACTACTTCATATCTTATAATCTAAAGTGTACATTTTACACTTGTCAAAGTGGAATAAAACCTTGGTTAGCGGACATACCAAGTATCCATATAGTCCAACTTTATGAATTGCTTTTTCCTTCTAATAAACTTTTCTAAGTATATGTTTAGACTTCTTCTTAAACTTGGGCTCTTTAACTTGAAAGATGCTCCCACTGTCATTATATAACTTGTGATAAAATACTTGGTGGAAGGACCTACCTATAGTCCCTTTATGAACCACCTTATCACAACGTACTCAGACTCACTTTGTAGAACTTGCAATGGTTGATACTAAAACGTTTTTCTAGTCATTTACTCGTGAGTCAAAAATCAGCCTAGGATTTCGATAAACCCTTATATGTTCGGAAACTAGAGTTTGTGTAACCCTTCAACACACAACTTAGTATGTCATCCAAACACAAGAACGGATCCTCAGTTCTTCTCAGGAATTATAATGGATGTTCTTGAAGGCTTTCAAATGACCTTCATATGAAATAACTTGTCATTGACTCATTATGCTCCAAGCATATGATTCATCAGGGCATATGCATATATTGGCATACATGATCGTTCTAATGGCGGAAACATTAGCAATCGATTTCATGTGATCAACAACTCATTGGGTTCAGTGAATGACTATGACTCTATCATAGTAATTCCACTTTCATCAATATGAATAACCTCCTCAACCTATGTTGATATTAAATAGATAAAGAACCTTTATCTATATAAGATACTTATCTAAGTGTCAATCTAAAATTCCCTATGTCATGATAGATTTGGAATTTTAGAATGCATCATGTCTTCTTTCATCGAGAATTGAAAACCAAAACACTCCTTCATTGATGGTAGTGTTAGCATGTCATCCTCAATGAGATTAACATGAATTACAATTTGTCCCACTGAACTTGATGTCAACACGTGGCAATTTGACTCCCACTTAAATCCATGTATACTCATGGCTTTTCGACAACTCGAGTGAAACCATTTTCTTATCACATAATTGAAATGATCACTGCAATTTTTAAGTAGTAATTATAACCTTATGCTTATGTCGTAAACATACCCTTTTCTAAATTCCTATTTAGAAATTGGTCTTAACTATGAGGTGTAGCAATGATGATATGGATCTTAGCATAGTTACATTTTAACCTAGCTTGGTAGACAACTTAATGTCTATCTATGCAACTCTTATGCACAAATTTCACTTTGGTTCATAAGGCTCTTATGTAAAATTGAATAATTTGGTCTCCTCACTAGTCTGAAGATTCACCTAAGAAAAGCTTTCTTTTGGTCGACTCACTAGTCTTGAGTTTAACCTAAGAAAAGCTTTATTTTGGTCTCCTCATTAATCTTGAGTTTAACCTAAGAAAAGCTTTATTTTGGTCTCCTCACTAGTCCATAACTAGTTGTATGTTTGTTTGTTGCTAATTTTCTCCCACTCTATCTTTTGAAAAATACATCTATTTTTCTCGAAAGATAGCTTTATAAGCAACAACAATTTCATACTTATACTTATGAAGGAAGAAAATATTGCACATTATGACCTTAATTGATGACCCTCTTCTAAAGACATTGTAATCTAGTTTCAAGATAGACTAGCCTTTATAAGATAAAGGATTCGATTCATATCCATGTCTTATACAATTTTAGGGTCTTAAGCTCTCCCATAACTCGTATGGAGTCTTATAAGTGGTTACAAGTCTTAGTTATAAGTGGTGTTTTCAATTGGTTTATAAAATTCCCTATCTTGAGTTCAAATAACTCTATTTGACTTTACAATCGTTCTTTCTTAGATCAAATAAGATGTGATATTTAGTCATAAAAGCATAAGAGGGAATAAAATTCATTTCTTATGAACTTATTACAATGATCCAATCGTTGTAATTCTTTTATGATCAATTTAAGTCAAAACAATTTATGTTTTTGATGTAATAGTGTATAACGACAAGTTTTTAGAACAAAAGAAATCCATAAACCGAATGACTTGGGTTGAAAGCCAAGTTGATACGTGCATTTTCTATACACTTTATTTACAGTTTTGGCACGTATTTCTATGCGTATTTGTTAGCTTAAAGCTACTATTTCTCCCGAAACGGTTTACTTTGGAATTTCTATGATTTATTGTAGGAATGAGTGGAAGTGAGCTAAATCAAGCTTAAATCGTCCTCCGGAGGCAACTTTATGGAAACTCGGAAGATGGGAGTTCGGACTTGTCACCTTGGGATTCGTGCTGGAAGTTGAGAGCTGCTACAGCATATCAGGTCTATCGACTAGATACCCCAGCCTATCGACCGTGGAGTTCAGTGGGGAAAGAAGTGGTGCGTACTGTACTGGTTGGTCGATCGACCGTGCCAATTGGTCGATCGATCAGACCACGAAGCTGTGGGTCTTTTATGCATTTATCTTTTGAAAGCCCGTTTGTAATTTACCAAATTTCGATAACGTTTATCAGTAGAAGGCAGCAATAATTTAGGTTATGCTATTTTTATTATTCAACAACTGAAGTTTTAGATCTAGTTTTGGAGACACGAAGGGAGGCATGGATTCGAATTAATTGTTGTTCATCAATTTCCTTAGTAAGCTTTAATTTAATTTCAATCTTCTTTTATTATCGTCTTTTAATTCTTGTTGTGACCAATTTATATTCAAGTAATTAAGTTTTAATCCTCTATTTTAATTTCAATTCAATCATGTCAATTTCATTTTATGTCTTTAATTTTGCAATTGTTATAATCTTAATCATGCATAGCTAATTATCTTGATTGGGAACTAGGTGAGCCATGGCGTAAATTAGGGTCGATTTTATCAGTATGATTTCTTCCGTATCGATCTTATTTCCTTTTGATAAAACCGTCTTGCTAGATTGAAAGATTAGTAGGTTAGGTTTTCATTAGTTTTGGAATTTCCTTTGAGCGAAAGCTTTGAGAAATTCTAGGGAATTAGAAGACCGTAATGTTATATTTGAGCATTGATCGAAAGGCTTGCTCATATTTCCTGAGACCGTATTACAGGACCTCTGCTACCTTTTTGGCCTGACCTTAGCCATGATGAACCAAAGTTCCTGATCCCCCTTTTGTCTTATTTGAGAAATTTCTTATTTTGCCAATTAGCCTCTAAAATCAAACAAATTCAAAACCCCCATTTAATTGTTACTTCAATAGATTGAAAATAGCAAATAGAATTGATCTTATCTCTCTGTGGTTCGACCCTTACTATCACTAGCTATAGTTTTAGTTCGGATTTATAAATTTAATTTTGATGCAAAACGACGGTATCAAATTTTGGGGCCGTTGCCGGGGAGACGGTGTAATTCTATTTGCTTTATTTTTAGTTTATTTTTCTTGTCTCAAGGAACTTTGGTTCCTTGAGGCCGTTGCTTACTCTTGATTCTAGTTTTGCTTTTGCACAGTTAGAGGACATATTTTTGAGAGGAAGGCTTGAGTACTCTCAGTTTTGCGATCATGACTACAATATATGATAATCTTCAGCCACAAGTGCAGCATGTTCCAAAGGGATACGATTTACCCACTCCTACTCATGGTCACTTCGAATTCCGTTCCACCTATATTGATTTAGTGGAGCGAAATCAGTTTGCTGGTCTACCGGACGAGGATCCTTTGCAACATATGGAAATTTTCACAGACTACTGTTGTTCCATACCTGTACCGGCTGGGGTGACCCAAGATGAAGTAAAGGGGATGATTTTCTTATACTCCTTGAAGGCTTCTGCGCGAGATTGGTACCGCTACGTTGATAGGGTAGCAGCTGGAGTCACAGATTGGACATCTCTAGCATTAGCTTTCTACAAAAAATACTTCCCACTTGCAAAGACTGATGCCTTGAGAAGCAAAATTACAAATTTCCAGCAAGGACCTGATGAGGAATTTTGTGAAGCATGGGGACGTTTCAAGAGTTTGGTTCGGTTCATCCCTCACCACGGTTTCCAGCAGTGGTACCTTTGCAACTTATTCTACAATTCTTTATATGATGACTACAAGGTTATCCTGGATGCAGCTGCGAATAGTAGGTTCCAAAATAATACTGGTTAGAATAAAGGTTAGAACACTATTGAGGAGATGGCAGTCCATAGAGCCGAGTTTGGGAGTTCGCGTGGAAACTCGCGAAAGCAAAGTGAAGAAATGTGTGCCGTTGCGACACTCATAGCTTCTATTACAGCCCGGCTCGAAAAACTCTAGACTTCTAAGGTTTCCGAGAGAAAAATTGAAATTCCTGTTCATAACTCAGATGAGACCGCGGAATTGAGAGAAATAATCCGAGCTCTTTTGGTTCAAGTCACGAAAATAGAAGAAGCTGGGATTGAATCTGCAAGGAATTTTGTGAAGAAGTTAGAGAATTTAGCGGCTAACCAAGTCGACAATTCTTCAAGAAAATGTGAAAGGCCAATTGAAACCATTAATGCAATTAATCTCCGAAGTGGCCTTTCTTATGATGGTCCCGATAAGCCAAGAGAAGACTCGGGAAATGATGAAAAGACAAATTTAAATTCTGGTGCGAAAACGAGCTTTACTGCCAGTACTAGTGGTCGATCGACCAACAACAGCAGTCGATCGACCGGAATCTCTGACGAAAAATTTTCTGACCAGAAACTAATTGAACCCAGCGCATGTGGTCGATCGACCAACAATATCAGTCAATCGACCGAAGTTCCTGACGAAGGAGTTTCTGACCAGAAATTGTTCGAACCCAGTGTATGTGGTCGATTGACCGAGCCCAATGGTCGATCGACTAGGGCTCCAGTGCAGGACGCAAATCCGACAATTAATTTGCATGATTCTATACTTATTGATGATTTGACGGAGGTTTTAAATTTACGGAAGTCGAAGATTGCTGATCCTACGGCCAGTGTTGCAGTCCCGTATCCGGAGCGTTTAAAGAATACTAAGCTGGAGCGCAAGTTTGGTAAGTTTTTGGAGATGGTCAAGAATCTTGAGGTAACCATTCCTTTCACTGATCTAATTACCCAGGTACCCTCTTACGCTAAATTTATGAAAGACATTTTGGAATCGTAAGAGAAATTTTCATGTTGATGGTGTTGTTGCTTTTGTGGAAGAATGTAATGCTCTTTCGCAAATTAACATACCACCTAAATTAAAGGACCCAGGTAGCTTTTCAATTCCCTGCACTATAGGTAACCACGAAATTGGAAAGGCCCTTTGTGATTTAGGGGCCAGTGTCAGTGTCATGCCATATTCTGTTTGCGAAAAGCTAAATATTGGTAGACTTAAGGTGACCGATATTACCCTTCGGATGGCAAATAGATCGACTCGAGAGACCTTTAGGAGTCTTAGAGGATGTACCCGTTCGAGTGGGTAAGTTTTTTATTCTGTCGATTTCGTTGTTTTGGACATTGCGGAGGACAATCGATACCTATTATTTTAGGTAGACCATTTTTACATACAAATGAGGCTGTAATAGATGTCAAACGCGGAATCATAAACTTAGAGGTAGGGGATGACACCATTGAGTTCGATCTTGCTCGTAAGGCGACCGAACTCGCGATGATGATATGTGTTATTCCATTGATATTGTTGATGGTGGTAATTAATTGAATCGGAGGGAATCCTTAACCAAGGATCCCTTAGATGATCTAACCCGTTTAGATGAGTGTTCAGATAATACAGCGGAGAATGCTGAGGAGCTAGATGTTTTGGTAGCCTCAATGGAAAGCTACGAGCTCACAGAGGAAGAAGATGAGATGCTGATAAGCCTGGCCAATGAAAATTTGGTAAACACTTGCTATACCATTGAAGCTGATTCTGCCTATGTTGTAGAGGTAAAGGTGCCAGAGCGTCAGCCACTTCCTCCTAATCTTAAGTATATTTTTCTAGATGATACGGAGCAGTACCCAGCTATTGTTAGTGCTAAGCTTAATGATGACCAGCTTTCTGGTTTGATGTGTGTGCTTAAGAAAAAAGAGGAAAGCTTTAGGTTATTCTTTGGATGATATTAAGGGCATCAGCCCTGATATTTGTATGCACAGGATAGAGCTAGAGGAAGGCCACAAGCCTTATAGACAGGGTCAACGCAAGTTGAACCCTAAGATGCAGGAAGTTGTTATGGCCGAGGTGATGAAACTACTCGATGCAGGTATTATTTATACAGTTGGCAACTCCAAGTGGGTTAGCCCAGTTCAGGTAGTTCCGAAGAAAGGAGGGACTACCGGGGTTAAAAATGAGAAAAATGAATTAATACCAACGCGAGTTGTGACAGGGTGGCGGATGTGCATTGATTATAGACAGTTGAATGTCGCCACCAAGAAAGACCACTTCCCTCTCCCTTTTGTTGACCAAATGACTGAAAGACTTGCTTCTAACAAATTTTTTTGTTTTCTAGACGGATATTCAGGGTTCTTTTAGATCCCCATTCATCCGGATGATCAGTGTAAGACCACTTTTACCTGTCCACAGGGTGTTTTTGTATACCACAGAATGCCTTTCGGATTGTGTAACGCCCCAGCTACCTTTCAGAGGTGCATGATGGGGATTTTTTGTGATTATATAGAGAACATTATGGAGGTATTTATGGATGATTTCTCAGTTTATGGTTATGACTTTGATCGTTGTTTAGCTAATTTTGATAAAGTCATGCAGCGTTGTATTGATGTTAATCTTGTTTTAAACTGGGAAAAAATGTCAGTTCATGGTCAATGAGGGAGTTGTGTTAGGGCATCTGATTTCTGATAAGGGTATACATGTTGATAAGGCAAAAGTGCAGGTGATTGAGCAATTGCCTCCTCCCGTAAATGTTAAAGGAGTGAGGAGTTTCCTTGGTCACGGTGGTTTTTATCGGCGTTTCATTAAGGATTTCTCAAAAATTGCTAAACCACTTACACAATTGCTCCATAAGGATGTTGTCTTTGAGTTTACTGATGAGTGCCTTTTAGCTTTTAACATGTTAAAGGAGGCTCTAGTTTCTGCGCCAATCATTCAGCCGCCTGATTGGGACCTCCCATTCGAGATTATGTGTGATGCCAGCGATTACACGATTGGTGCAGTTTTGGGACAGCGGAAAAATAAAGTTTTGAATGCCATATATTATGCGAGCCGAACTCTGGATGAGGCTCAAGTCAATTATTACACCACTGAGAAGGAGTTTCTAGCCGTAGTTTTTTGCCTTAGATAAATTTCGGTCTTATTTGATAGGTTCTAAGGTTATTGTTTATACTGACCATGCAGCGCTGAAGACTCTCTTTCTTAAGAAGGATGCGAAGCCGAGGCTTTTGAGGTGGATACTCCTTTTGCAGGAGTTTGATTTGGAGATCAAAGATAAGAAAGGTGCAGAGAATGTGGTGGCTGACCATTTATCTCGTCTGCAGCTGACAGAAAGGGAGGATTCGTTACCCATTAATGATTCTTTTCCTGATGAGAGTCTGTTAGCTATTACTAATTCGGGGTCTTATCCACCTACGTGGTTTGCTGATTACGCTAATTTTGCTGTGACAGGTAAGATACCACCCGAGCTTTCATGGCAGAAGAAGAAGCGGTTCACTTATGATGTTAGACAATACTTTTGGGATGATCCTTATGTTTTCAAGGAATGCGCAGACGGTCTTATACGGAGATGTATGCCGCAATGGGAGGTGAAGGATATCCTAGAAGCTTGCCACTCTTCTGCCTATGGTGGTCATCATGGTCCGTCCCGGACTGTGGCTAAGGTACTCCAATCTGGTTTCTATTGGCCAACTTTGCATGCAGATAGTCGCAATTTTGTTGCTGAGTGCGATGCTTGTCAAAGATCGGGAAATATTTCAAAGAGACATGAGATGCCACAGGTAGGCATTCTAGAGGTTGAGATTTTTGATGTCTGGGGCATTGATTATCAAGGACCTTTTCCGAGCAGTCAAGGTAATAAATATATCCTCGTTGCTGTAGATTATGTGTCCAAATGGGTAGAAGTTATCGCTACTCCCCATTGCGATGCAAAAGCCGTTATTAAGCTATTTAAAAAGATTATTTTCCCTTGTTTTGGTGTCCCAAGGGTTGTCATTAGCGATGGTGGAATGCATTTTAAAGAGAAACAACTTAGTGCTTTATTGACTAAATTCGGTGTCCAACATCGTAGAGGTTTGGGGTATCATCCCCAAACTAGTGGTCAGGTTGAGATTTCTAACCGAGAATTGAAAGAATTTTTAGCTAAAGTTGTTTCTAAATCACGGAAATATTGGAGTCTTAAGTTAGATGATGTCTTATGGGCTTATAGGACCGCGTTTAAAACGCCAATTGGGATGTCACCATTCCGATTGATTTATGGTAAGACATGTCATTTATCTGTTGAGTTGGAGCGTAAGTCTTGGTGGGCTATATGTGATTTGAATTTGGATCCTAACCTCTCTCGTGAGAAACGTATGACACAGCTAAATGGGCTGGAGGAATTTAGGCTGCTGGCCTATGATAATGCTAGGATCTACAAAGAGAAAACGAAGCGCTGGCACGACAAGAGAATTATTAAGCGCGAGTTCCATATTAACGATAAGGTACTTCTTTTTAACGCTCGTATCCGTTTATTTCCTGGTAAGCTGAAATCCAGGTGGAGTGGCCCTTATATGGTCACAGCAGTTACAAAGTTCGGATCAGTTGAACTGGAGACCTCTGCTGGAGAAAGGTTCAAAGTTAATGGCCAATATGTGAAGCATTATCACGGAACAGATGAATTTGTTGGGAAAGTCGAGGTATTGTACTTTGACCCGTTATCGGATGATGCAAACTGAGGTAAAAAGGTCGTGCGGGACCTCTTAAACCAGCGCTAACCGGGAGGCAACCCGGCTTGTAATTTTTTGTAATTAGGAACTTTACAGTTTTATTTCATTTAATTTGCATTAGGAGCTTTAGTTATTTCATTTTAATTAGCAATTACTTTTATGGATAGACGTGCATCTTTGAGAATTTCTGCAGGTGATTATTTTATGCAAAGTGCGTAGGGTGATTTGCTGAATGTTTATGAGAGAAAGACGGGAAATTTAAGTTGGAAAAGAAAATTTTAACGTAAATGAGCTTTATTGCCAGTACTTTCAGTCGATCGACCAAGTGCATCAGTCGATCGACTGAAGAGAAAAAGTCAGAGAGATGTATAAGGGAAGACTGGTCGATCGACTGGGTCAGATAGTCGATCGACCACCGCGCGAAACCAGAATGCAAGTTAATAGGGAAGTTCTCAACCTTCTTTCATTCATTCATTCATATTCATTTGATCAAAAAATCAAAGAAACCCTAGCTTTTTCCCCCTTTCGCGAATTCTTGATAATCTACCCCTTAATCTCGATTTTTCTTGCTCAAATTCCCAAGTTCTCATCAAAGGTATGTTTCTAATCCTCTTTTCATCCTTTAAATTTGATTCTCGCTGATTTTTTATGCCCAAATTTCGAGCAATGTCACCTTGTGTCGAAAAAATCGATTTGGGAAAAATCGATTTGGGGCTAATTTCTTGTCGAATTTGCGCTTTAATTGCATTTTGCTATCCTTTTCCCTTTATTTTCGAGCCATCTTAGCAACTAGGAGATGCTTAAATCCGTTTCCCCCAAATTTTCGAAACCCTAATTTCGTGTTCAATTTCTGATTTTGTTTGGGGTTTATAAATTTGCATTGTTCAAATTATGGGAAGCTAGTTGTTGATTTGTTAATTTTGTAGGAAGCAACAATGACAAAAGGGAAGCAGACGATGTTCAGTGGGCAGTCCAGTCAAGGAGCAGCTAAACGGCCGAGGGGTCCGCCGTTAATGATCGAGCCAACTACGGATAGTCTACCTGACTATCCGCAGGTGACTTTCTCTACCTCTACTCAGAGAGCCAAATTTATTACCTTGGTCGAAAAAATAAAAGTTCAGGCAACTCGTTTTATTCATAAGCCAACTTTAGAGAAACTAGGGTGTCTTGAATCTGTCGTGTCTCTGCTAAATGGTATAGGGATGTCGGGACTGGTGGACATGGCTGAGTTCACCTACTACAGTTTAACCATTGAGTTTCTCTCGTCTTTTGCTTTTGACCAGGCTTCTTTTGAAGCTAATAGGAGTAGCTCTTGCATTTCTTTTCTGCTGTTTAATATCACCTACTCCTTGACATTGGCCGAATTTGCTGGTTATTTGGGTCTTTGTTTCGAGGGTAACACCTGGGTACCTTCTGATGTGCACAGGGTAATGTGGTCGTGTATCTCTGACTGGAACGGCCCTAAGAGGACGGGCACTTCCGTCCACTTACCCCCTTTTAGTTATTTCTTCCAGCTGATGGGCAACACCATCTTCGGCCGTAAAGAGTCAAATAATGTTAATACCATTGAATTGTCTATCTTGACGGGCTATCTGAACATTGAAAGTCGGGTAGCCCGTATTTATAACATAGCTTATTTGACTGCCTCTCACTTTAACACTATAAGTGAGGGTACCTCTTTGGCCACTATTGTTTGTGGTGGGTTGGTGACTCGTATTGCCAACCGTCTGGTTCTTGTTTTCCCTTGAGAGGAGGCCCCTCTTGACCCTAACGCACGCTTCATGGACCTTGACTACGCCAAGTCTGTGAAATGAGTCGATACTCGGGGTCGGTGGAAGATTGATTCTTTCATTTGCGACCCCATCCTTATCCTTGGCCTCCCTCCTATCTTGTCCCTTACCACTGTTTTGGGGGCGACTCGCCCGCCCTTGCTTAGCTAGAGGCTCCCTATTGGGTCGGGCACCGCTACTCCTAGCACCTCGAGGCGAGCTCGTGCCTCCTCTTCACAGGCCCCCTCCTCCTCCACTCCTGCTCCCACGGGTTTCCCGGCCACTTTTCGTCCCCCTACACCTATTGTTATCCCTGCAGTCATGGACCAAAGGGCGGTTTCACGTGTGTTGGGTGACTTGTGCAGGAGTTTTGATCAGCACAGGATAGACATGGCTCTGGTCATGTACCCAGTTTACGAGGAGTACGCTCGGACATGGATGCTCCCACGAGGTCCCGGGACTCACCCGTCTTTCTTTGTTCCCCCGGTGGGCGGATATCCTCCGCCTGCTACGAGATCTACTCCTACGACTACTACTGCCGCTGCTGCTGAGGCGGAAGAAGAGGATGACTCGGAATCCGAGGAGGATGAGGGTAGCGAGTATGACGGTGGGGATTAGATGCATTATGACCTCCTCCATTTTTGGCTGGTTTGGGGAGGTCTTCTTTTGTGAGTTTCTGATCCCGCTTTGTTAGTTTTATTTTATTTTATTGTTGCTTATATTCTTCCATATATTGCTATTGATGCTGGTGATTTGCTGCTGAGCACAATGAGGGCATTGTGCGTTTTGGTTTGGGGAGGGTATATGCATATGTCTATTGCATTTGCATTTGTTTTTTATTGCATTTCAGTCACACGTTTATTGCATTTCAGCTTGCATTTGTTTTCAATTCAAAAAAATTTGAAAAACCACCAAAAATTCAAAAAAAAAAATAAAATCACGTTTACTTTCGCATTTAGGTCGAGTCGGAACGGAAGGATTTCAATGATGAGTTTGCATTACATATTGTCTCATTGCCCTTTCCTTGCACTTTGAACATTTCCAAGTATGTCACTTGCATAGTCTACGAGTTTTTGTTGGAATTTTGCTAAATGAATAGACTTGACTCAATATTGGCAAGCTACTTAAATTTCTAAGGATAGAGCTTAATAAATCGGTGACATTCATGACCGATTTCATGTAGGAATGAGAGTAGTTTCTCCTTATAAGGCATGTCACATCAATTTGCATAAGCATGAGTCTAGTCTACTTGATACCTATATGCATTCGGGTCCGTGGTTTGTTGACACATGTGGTAGAGGTTCCCCTTTCTCATTTTACCCATAAACCTCACAGAGCCAAATAGCTTATTTTGTCCCATTTAGCTACATACTATATTTAGCCTACCTTATCCGAGCTAGTAATGTTAGTGTTTTGGGAATTGCTTGAATGTCTTTTGGTTATTTTGTTCCTCATGAGAAGTTGGAGGTGAAATGGTGGGAAGGAAAGAAAAGAAAAATGAAAAAGAATAGAAAAAAGAAAAAACAAACTCAGAAAAATCGAAAAAAAAGAAAGAGACTGAACTGGGCAGAAGAGCACTGGCCAGCAGAGGTGGTCGATTGACTGATGTTGTTGGTCGATCGACTGCCAGTCGAGGAATTGAAAAAAAAACAAAAGAAAGTCAGAAAAGAAATGAAAGAAAATGAAAAAAAAAGAGAGAGAGAGAGAAAGATCACATGTTTAAAATGATTTTCAGATGGTGATTTCTTAATTCCCATGTGCTATTCATATTATTTTGGGGAATTGTTATTTTTGGTAAGTGGAAGTAAGAAGTGGATTTGCTTATAATTTGGTTTAGTGGTTATTAGCTCGGCTTAACCCCTCTTTCCCAAATTCATTTTAGCCTCTTTTTACCTCTAGCCTCACAATCCCAAATCGCCTCGGCATGTGTCATGGTCATTAAATGGTTGGAATGCATATGTACGGTTGTAGAGACTTTATTCATGTTAGATTGCAAGCATGTTCTTATGGGTTTTAGATAGGTGAGAGTCTTATTTTTATCACTCTTCTGTCTTGCACAATATATCTTACCTTGTACTTAAATGAGCGAATGAGCGACCCGTGAGAGTCCGATATATACGAGTCTTGCAAGGTCAAAGGTTTAGCAAATTCTTTAACATGTTCAACTCGTTTGCATTTGACAAAATACTTGGATGTTAATAGCTGCATTAAATTGGTTGGGTATGATGGTTTGTATTAGCTCTGAGCATGAAATCCGTTCCATTAGAGGTTTTTAGTCAGGTCATAGTGCTTGCTTGGGGACAAGCAAGGTTTGGTTTGGGGAGATTTGATACGTGCATTTTCTATACACTTTATTTGCAGTTTTGGCACGTATTTCTATGCGTATTTGTTAGCTTAAAGCAACTATTTCTCCCGAAACGGTTTACTTTGGAATTTCTATGATTTATTGTAGGAATGAGTGGAAGTGAGTTAAATCAAGCTTAAATCGTCCTCCGGAGGCAACTTTATGAAAACTCGGAAGATGGGAGTTCGGACTTGTCACCTTGGGATGCGTGCTGGAAGTTGAGAGCTGCTACAGAATATCTGGTCTATCGACCAGATACCCCAGCCTGTCGACCGTGGAGTTCAGTGGGGAAAGAAGTGGTGCGTACTGTACTGGCTGGTAGATCGACCGTGCCACTTGGTCGATCGACCAGACCGCGAAGCTGTGAGTCTTTTATGCATTTGTCTTTTGGAAGCCCGTTTGTAATTTACCAAATTTCGATAACGTTTATCAGTAGAAGGCATCAATAATTTAGGTTATGCTATTTTTATTATTCAACAACTGAAGTTTTAGATCTAGTTTTGGAGACACGAAGGGAGGCATGGATTCGAATTAATTGTTGTTCATCAATTTCCTTAGTAAGCTTTAATTTAATTTCAATCTTCTTTTATTCTCGTCTTTTAATTCTTGTTGTGACCAATTTATATTCAAGTAATTCAGTTTTAATCCTCTATTTTAATTTCAATTCAATCATGTCAATTTCACTCTATGTCTTTAATTTTGCAATTGTTATAGTCTTAATCATGCATAGCTAATTATCTTGATTGGGAACTAGGTGAGCCATGGCGTAAATTAGGGTCGATTTTATCAGTCTGATTTCTTCCGTATCGATCTTATTTCCTTTTGATAAACCCGTCTTGCTAGATTGAAAGAATAGTAGGTTAGGTTTTCATTAGTTTTGGAATTTCCTTTGAGCGAAAGCTTTGAGAAATTCTAGGGAATTAGAAGACCGCAAGGTTAAATTTGAGCATTGATCGAAAGGCTTGCTCATATTTCCTGAGACCGTATTACAGGACCTCTGCTACCTTTTTGACCTGACCTTAGCCATGGTGAACCAAAGTTCCTGATCTCCCTTTTTTCTTATTTGAGAAATTTCTTATTTTGCCAATTAGCCTCTAGAATCAAACAAATTCAAAACCCCCATTTAATTGTTACTTCAATAGATTAAAACTAGCAAATAGAATTGATCTTGTCTCTCTGTGGTTCGACCCTTACTATCACTAGCTATAGTTTTAGTTCGGATTTATAAATTTAATTTTGATACAAAACGACGGTATCACAAGTCATTAAAATCCATACAACCATTGTTTGCAAAATGGAAATAAAACAAATTTCCATGTCCAACACGGAAATCAAAAGAAGTTCTAAAACAACAAGTCAAAATACAATAATACTAAGAAGACAATACAAAATAAAAGCCAAGCTTCCATAGGTCTTCTACTATGGGTGGCTACCCTAGCATCCCTTGTTGAAGATCTTCCTCAAGCTTACTTGTCCTTACCTTTGACTTTGCTCACATGCCCTAAATTACATTAAAAGGGGGTGAGAATCACAACTTGTATCTAAATACCAAAGTAGAGATTTATATCAATAACATCATAGATTTGAGAATTTATTTCCTACTGGAGTCACACGTCAAGCTTTGACATCTCCTAGATACTTCGGGCAATTACCCTTCCAATGGCCCGTATCACAACAATAGTGGCACTTATCCTCGGAAGAAGCACTCTATTTGGGTTTGGATAAGCTATTCCCAATAGCTTTCCCTTTGCCCTTGTTGGGATTGAGCTTCTTACCCTTGCTAGCGCTCTTCTTGAATTTCCCTTTGCGCTTATTATTAATATTGAGCACATCCTTGGTCGTACTCACATTTAGACCCATGTCTCTCTCGGCTTGCAAAAGCAAGTTGTGCAATTCATGGAGAGAGGTTTTCATGTTTTGCATATTGTAGTTTACCCTAAACTGAACCTATGCTTTGATACGGTTCAAGGAATGGAGCACTCGATCAATAATGAGTTGCTCGGGAATTTTAACCCCATGCAATTTGAGGGTCTCAACATGCTCAATCAACTTGAGCAAATGAGGGCTAACCTTTTGACTCTCCTTGATGTTGAGCTCGAAGAATGTGGAGTCCGCCTCATATTGGATGATCCTAGGAGCTTGTGAAAACATGGTCACAAGCTTGGTGTAGATCTCATAGGCGGTGCCTATATTTATAGCTCTCCTTTGGAGATCGGCTTCCATATAGAAAATCAAGATGTTATTTATTGCGGACGATTCTTTTAGGTAAGCGTCATAGGCCTCCCTAACCGCGGCGGATGACCAAGTAGTAGGTGTAGCGGGAGCGGCTTCGGTAAGGTAACGAAGCTTGTCGTCACCTTCCGCGGCCAAGCGGAGTTGCGCGTCCCAATCGGCGAAGTTAGTCCCATTCTTTTCAAGTTTACATCGATCCATAAAGGATCAGAGCCAAGAAGCATTAGTGAGTGGGGAGCGGTTCCACTAGTTGAAGCGGATGAAATCGGAGTTGTCATTGCAAATTAAATTGACTACAAAAAGGAATTAAAGAAAACGATTAACATTTATCATTTTACTTGTAAACATTTTTAACAAGGTTTAAAATTATGCATTTATATAATGACCTCGCACCTAAATTATATAAATGATTCCGAGATCCATCTTCACACAAACATGGGCACGGGAAACCGATATATCCCGTACTTGCATAATGTTGATGAATTAACTCTTTAATTGATTCTAATTTAGAACTCTCGGTCGATGAATTTCATAAATTCCATCTCTAGCCCCGGAACATAAGTCTAGTCTTTATATCCCGTTGAGTCCAACCAAATTTCGCGTGTAATAACATTTTATTACCCCACTTACCCAATAAAAAATGAAAGTACCCCGGGAAACCGAATCTACCCCAAATGTCAAAGGGATTCGTGAGTCCTACTATTTAGTAAGGCTAATCTCAATTTTAACTATGTGAGAGGTCTTGTCGATTTTTTACCTATCATCTTTAAGTAAACTAAGTCTATGAATACTTGATAATTATAATTGACAATAGTTGATAAGACGATAAAATATGCATGTGAAGTTATGGCGATTTGGCAATGCATGCAAATATAAAAAGCAAGCAAATAAAGAAAAGTAAATTTTCTAGTATGGCCTTTCCTAAAATAGAAAATCTTATATTCTATTACAAATTCAGAAACCAACTCCTTTGGTCCCTTGAATCTTTCATCTGGCACGTCTCCCAAGGATAAACACCGTCTTGATCGAAACTCCTTTTCGAATGGCACCGTCTTTTGGAAACTCCGGAATTACAAATAAATAAATAATAAAATCTATATTGCAATTCCTAATATACATTTGTAAAATAAAATCTAATAAAAGTAAAAGTGATATGAGATCACATTAAATTACAACCGAATCAATATTCCCTTACATTACGGGTAATATCGATTAAAACTAGGGCCATACTAAGATAAAATTACATAATTCAAAATTATATAAATGAAATATGACATTCATTAAAGAAAAATTTAGCATTATAATATGTAATTAACATGCCAAATTATAGCCAAATCGCCCTATTTAAATTTATATCGTAAATATAATCCGGTTTTATGGATATTAGCGATCTTTAACTTATTAAAATCGTAAAATAATATTAAAATCTAATTTTAGTCCAAGTTAATTATGCTAAACTTTTAGGACTCAAAAATTAGTCATCACTCAATTTTTTACAATAATACAACTTGATTTATCATTTATGCTCATAATAGACCTTAAAATCATAACTTTTATGAAATAAATCCAAATTAAATTACAATAATTTCAAAATTTAAATTTTAAATTTTTTAACATTCTGAAATAAATCCATGACACTCATAATGTCAAAAATCTAGATTAAAATTTTCGAATTTATTTCTAGAAAAATATAGTTGCGATTTATCGGTTTTATCAAATAAAATATCTAAAGCATATGAAGAAATCTAATCAATGTTCCAACTTTAGGTCTGATATGTGGGATATAAACGCAAACTAAACTAATTTTCTTATGCCATGTAATTTACTTTAGCTATTTTTGCTAAAATGGTCACTATTTTTGTCATTTTTACACTAAAAATTCATAAATCATGCAAACTGAATCGTGTTCATCTCAAATTTTATACACAATGAGTAAAATATGCATGTGAAAACATATTAAAATTTCATGGCCTGTTTCAAAGTTTAACTATTTTTAACCATTTTACCTCCATTTATTCCATTTTTATCACATAAAAATTATAAATCATGCAAATAAATTAAATTTATACGAAATTTTACAAACAATAAGTAAAATATGCATGTGAGGTCATATAAAAGTTTCAAGGTCATAAACTAAGTCTAACTATTTTTTAGCATTTTAAATACCATTTTATTCATTAAAATGTAATAAAATCACTAAAAATCATTAAAATGAGCAAAAATTACCATATATCGTCAAAATGACCTAAATACATTTTAGGACCAGAATATCCAACATGCAAAAATTTTCGCGACTTTGTTATATAAATCACTAAATATCTAGTTTTATATGTTTTACATTTAACTCGGAAAAACTATAAACCGGTTATGCATGCAACAATCTAAGCTCATGATACCAATTCAAGGATTCTTAATCCTCTAATTAAACTTATTTAATTATAGGTCTAAATTACTCATTGATTTAGATGATGATCTAGTGCATCCATAACATAAAATAAAGAGAAAAAGTAAGAACAATGTTCCTTACATTGTAGAAATCGGTTTTAGGGCACAAGTGAGGACTCTTTCCTACACTTGTTCTTGAGCTACAAGTTTATGGATGATCCTCCAAAATCCCAAAGTAGAGATTCTCCTCTTGATTACACCAAGACTATCCCTTAAATCTAATAATATATTAACTAGATATAATTATTAGAAACCTTAAAATTTAATCTAATATTATTTCTTATTAGTACCTTAGTAATCTAAATAAATATTTAATTTTTAAACAAATGTATATTCTAAACTTATTTTAGAGATAAGAGAGAATGTGAGAGAAGTTGTTATATCAACAAAAATGTAAGAATGAATGAATAATATAAGAATAAGAGCAATTCTTATTCTTATTGTGGGGGTGGGAGTGGAAACCCGGTGGGAGGGAGTGGCCAAGGGAGCCAATGCATGCCCTTCCACTTTTACAATTGTTCTTCTCAAAATGAACTAGAGTGTAGTCTATGCTTAGATGGTAATCATTATGCTTTTAACAATTAAAAAATAATTAACCATTTTACCCTAATTGCCTCTAAAAACCGGTCCCTTTATGTAATATGGAATCCATTTTATTTTTGTCAATTGTCATTTTGTCATATAATGTGTAACATGTAACATGTAGCATGTTATTAATTATATTAATGCATATTTAACAATTAAATATCATTACCTATATTAATTTAATTATATATGACAATTGACTAGTAATTCATAGTCACATGTATATAAAATGGGTCATGTTAATATAATCTACA
Organism: Silene latifolia; assembly: GCF_048544455.1. Lineage (NCBI taxonomy): Eukaryota > Viridiplantae > Streptophyta > Magnoliopsida > Caryophyllales > Caryophyllaceae > Silene > Silene latifolia. The sequence goes on from NC_133526.1 coordinate 97,701,501, forward strand.
ACATATTGTAATTATAATTAACCAATCATTCTTAATTTAATTGTTTCATAGACAATGTTTTAGTAATATAACATTTTAATTACTAAAACGAATCTTATTTAATCGAATTACAATAAGATACATATATTTTTACTCACATATGTAAATTATTCAATTTTAAGGAATTAATTAATCTGTATCAATATACAATTAATTAATTAATCTATTAAGGGAATTGTCCTTTAGGTGTGACCTTAAGGGATCAACTGATCACCACCGTTAAACGACAGTAATGTCAAACTCTAGTCAGCCAATCATTACCGATTAATGTTGATCAGTTGACTTATATAAATGAATCATTCCTTTACGTATTCTTATCATGAGTTTCAATAATATGATCGCACTATTGTTGAGGACACATACTCCAACACTTCAGGCATGTTGTGAAGTATTGGGGATTACCTCAGAGTATAATTAGGTGATCGTGATGGTCACTTCATGGGATTATTTGGGGGGGGGGGGGGTTGTTCAAGCTTCTTGGGTCAAATCTTCAGATATCCTCCAGTTATAATCCCCAAACAGATGACCACACAGAGCGCTTCAATAGTATGTTGGAGGAATACATGCGACATTTTGTGGGTGCAACTCAAATAGAGTGGGTGAGACTCCTTAATGTAGACCAATTTTGTTTTAACTCTCAAACGAGCTCCTATTCTAATAAGCGCATGTTTAAGCTTGTTATAGGTCATATGTCGTTGTTGCCTCCCACTGTTGTAGATACCTACGCAGGCCGGACAAAGAAAGCCCACGAATTTTCCACGGAATAGAACATGAATGTCGAGATTGCCCGAGCTTACTTGGAGAAAGCATCCCGCCGTATGTAGAAGTGGGCAGATGAGAACCGGAGACCCCGTCAATTCAATGTTCGTGACATGGTCATGGTGAAGTTGAACAAGGAGCAAATGAGATTCCTCCGGGGACGAGACAAGTATCTGGTGTGAAAGTATGAAGGCCCCATCCAAGTGATCAAGCGGATTGGGGAAGTAGCATACAAGCTCGACCACCCTGGCTCGATGAAGTGTCACCGTCTTTCATATGAGCTTCTTGATGCCTTACCATCCGTATCCCGAGGATCCCGCCCGCAACAAGAGAAAGCATGCCAACATCCGTTCCAACCAACTTCAAACGACATCAACCGAAAGATCCAGCCCTGCAGATTTCAAGCGTTGTCGAGGACGGCAACAGATTAGGTGGGGGAGAGTGTAAGGAACCGCATTTTTGTGACACCTCATACTCCAAGTGCCTTACCAGGACCACTTAAGGTATGAGAACGCCACCATCTTGGTTACCCAAGGCAATGATAATCAAATAAATAATAACGAAACGTACTTAAATGATAATAAAGTTTAAGTGATACAACCAAACTCCAAAACTGCTAAAAAATATACAAAGGTCCTCAAACCTGTCAACTACTAAACAACTAAAGAATGTTCGTCACGGCGGAAGACTTCTAAAAACAACAACGTGGTGACTTATCCCAGCTAACCCATGCGCATCGTCTCATACCTGCTCAATAACTGCTCACCATCCCCGAATAGATCACCTTAGTTTTTAAAACAATTACCGGGGTCAATACTGATTACATAAAACAACAGCTGCAAAGAAACAGTATTACAATCAACTCAATCACCACAACTCAATCACCACAACTCCATCTCATCTCCACAATCTGACTAAACACTTAAGTGTGTAGCCCTCCCAGAGTACCCATCGCAACAAGTACTCCTCGCCGCCAGTGGGGGACCGCAGCCGTTCCCAACTAAGCCTCGCTCATCTCCATCGAGCGATAAACCCATGTTCATTAATGTGCACATCCTTTCTGTGGCGGGTTCCACAGACGGCGAATCAAGGGCATGAAGCCACTCCCTCAAGTGACACCACTCAGCCAGGGACGCACCCCAAAGATCACAGACAGTTACACAACCAATCAACAATATACTATCACTACTACAAATCCCTTAGTTTATTGACACTGTTGTGTCGACGCTTTCTCGTAGCGTCAGTCTAATATTTAGGCTTTATTACTCTATCGACATTTAGGTGCGTCAATGAGTGGAAATGCATAGCTATTGGTGGGCCCAGATTTCTTTTGAGCACAATTCCCAAATGAAAGTCTAGAATGACCCGTGTTTTGAAATAATTTGGAAAACATTTGGGAACATTTTTAACATTTGAAAAAAAAAACACAAATCCCTAAAAGCTCGCCGCCTCGCCTTCTTCTTTCTCATTCTCATTCTTGAGCACCACCAATTTACTGTCTATGGAACTCATCAAATCTCTTTCTAAGATAGGTATTCCTTACTCCTTATTTTACTTAATTTATGTTCAATTTCTATCAATTGTTCTCTCTTTATATACATACATGTGATAAGTTTTAAATCAACCAAATTAATCGATTTTATCCTGTTTCTTTACAGTTGAAAATTGTTAATTTCATAAATTAGCTAGTGTTTGTTTGATTTAGGGGTAGTTACATAACTGAAAAATTATAGTTACGATTTATTTGTTTCTCAATCGATTGTCTTTGGCGTGATTTAGTAGTTTGCTAAATTGATGGTTTTTGGGCATCAAATATTGCTTTCGGTGACTTTCACTCTATCCATTTTTTGTTTTCATTATTTTCAAGCTTAATTTGCTCTTGATTTTAACTTTAATCGAATTTTCAGGAAATGCATTGGATGAATGTTTGAACTTCTTCAGAGTTGCCAATTTTGTCAAATATTGGCATCAGTTGGTAAGCTTTTTCTTAGTCCGGTTTCTATTTTTTGGGTGTTTGTGATGTGAAGATCAATTATTTCATCCTGTAAACTCATAAGCTTGTTCTAATTTTATTTTGCTAAAAGTGTGTATGATTCTGACATTTGTAAATGGTTTAACCTTGCTCTGTTGTTTATTGAAGTGGTGATTTTCTTCCAATCAAGTTTGGAGATGATATTATTCTAGTAAGGTGGTGTTTTCTGATAAATCTATTAAAGAGTATTATTTCCTAAGTTCATCTCATGCTCAAATATTTCACTGTTCTCTCTATAATATAACATTGCTTAATTGAGCTAACATTGTTCCCCCACATATACATAGTTACTTACTGATGTGATCTCCCTTTCTTATTCTCATTTCACATTTAAGATGTCATTGTTCATGTTACTGTGAAAATATATACTACAAAAGGCCTTGTTTCTTATGCAACTGTTCGGCTAGAAGTCCCTTTACACAGTATCAAGGTTATATATTTATTTGTATGGGAGTCGGAACCCCAAAAAATTGGAATGAATTATTAAGTACGAAATGTCAGTTGGTTCATTTGCGTAAGAAGAAATTCGAGCGAGATTAGTTGTAAGATATTTATCCAAAAGACTAGGCCTTAGTATATTTGGTTTATGTTACTACTCCCTCCGTCTCATTCATTTGTTTACCTTTTCTATTCTTTGTTGGGGATATTTTAATGAAAGGTAAACAAATGATTGGGATGGAGGGAGTAATTTGTATCCTTAAAACAATCAAAAGTATTGATAACTTGTTTGATGGTATATTTTGCTAGTGTGGTCTGTGGTATTTTCAATGATTATTTTCCTTCTACATTTTAAATTGTTCAATTAGCTACATGAAACTGAAATTAGTAGAGCATTAGTTGGTAAGCTCTAATGCGTGCAACTTTTTTTCATATGAAAGAAGTCAATACTATATGATTTGTAATGTACATGTTGGAGAATGAACTTGACTAAGTTAAAACTATTCTAAGAGTGGTAGCCAAGTCTGGGCGATGTTCTTAATGCCACAAAGGTATTATGTTGGTATGTTTTCAATGTATTTACAGATTTGACACCCTAGAAAGAATCATTGGTCAATTGAAATTTCGACATGCAAATAAATCATTGAAAGTCTTGAGTAATTGGTTATTTTTAACCTGTTTAAAATCTTCCTTGTTGATGACTACTCTTGGTAATTTTCAGTTAGGAGTAACACTACTACAAATCTCCAAATTTGGGGATTTTTGCTGTATTAATTCTTGTTGTATAGTTTTGAAGTCCTTAAATTGACATTTCAGAAATTAATAGGTGGTCTGGGAATCGTAATTTCAATTTTGTGATTTTACTCTTTGATGATCCAAGATTCTTATTGACAGGTGTGTTAAAGATGTCTTGAACGTATCCATTATTCATTGGGATAGTTTGTATGGCTTACCCACTGCACACTAAGAGGTAGGTACAGACTACCGACTACTACGATTTTTTTTACAACATTGCTTCATTTTTTCCTTCTCGTGCCCACTGCTTCAAGTAATAAACAAGTATACTAGCTTCTTGTTCTATTTATTTTTCTGTTTTTTTGTAACTTCTCATTTATCAACATTTTTGATTCACCAAGTTTTGCGACGATAAAGAATAGTTAATATTAATTCTTTTTTCTACCTTTAATAGGTTGGCGAACGCATTAGTAGATCACCCATGAGATGAGGGAAACTTCGGATCCGACGGAAAGATGGACTAGATGAACTTCTTATGTCGACTTGTATCTCATTTAATTTGAAAATCCCCTTTGGGATCTAGTATTTTAGACTGACCACTAATTATACATGTAATTCCTACAATTGTATTTTGAATGCAAAATTTCAGCATTAATGATGATGGTGATACTGTTTTCAATGTGATGCTATTTAATTACTTTTATGATTTTATTTATCAGGTAATCAAAAAGCCAAAATTATACCGTGATATAAGAACTGTCAATATATAAATAGTTGATGCCTAATTTTGTCTCATCGAGTGACACATAAAAGCATCAATAGTCGTTGAAGACGCTTTAAAGCGTCAAATTTGTCGACAAATGAAAGTGTCAATAATCAATGAAGACGCTTACAAGCGTCAAATTGTTGACAATTAAAAGCGTCAATAGTCCACGAAGACTTTTAAAAGCGTCAAATTTATTGACAAAAAAAAGCGTCAATAGTCTCTGAAGACGCTTAAAAGCGTCAACTTTGTTGACAATTAAAAGCGTTAATAGTCCATAAAGACGCTTAAAAGCGTCATATTTGTTGACCCAAAAAAGCGTCAAAAAATAACGACGCCCCAAATATTGAAGCTTTTTAAAAGCGTCAATAAATAAAAAATTGACACTTTAAAACGTCAAAAAATGCTCGAAAAAGCGTCATAAATGCAAAGGCTGTGTAGTAGTGTATCAACAATCACCAAAACCAATCCAAAATTATAATTAATCAACAATCACAACAACAATCACCAATACACTATGTAACCAATACTGAGTAGGGAAACCCTACCTAGAATGCAAACACTACAGACGGTCTAGCAGCTAATCAGAATCTTTCCTCATTGAATCCTCCTCCTATAACATGCATACATTCAATTACCACCACAACCATACAAATCACCCAAACCCCCCCCCCCAACAACACCCGATTAGGGTTTTAAATAAACTTAACGAAACATAACATAAATTATATAAAAAGCTTACCCTCGAAACAACAATCACAACGGCGTAAAGACGAGATGATCCGACACTCCTAGCCTTGGGATTTGTTAACAATGCGAAGAACACGAACTACATAACTTCTCTTTTTCTCAAAAAGGTTTTTAGAAAGATTATCAGTGATTAAGAATAGTGACGGCCACCCTTTTACATTAACTTCGCATCATTAAAAAAATCCGGCTAATCAACCCGTAAAACACACCTACTCGATCGAGTAAGTGACTTACTCGATCGAGTGGCCCTTACTCGATCGAGTCCCCAAGTTACTCGATCAAGTACCCTACAGGCAGCCTACTGTTTTGCGCGGAAAACTACTTACTCGATAGAGTAAGCCCCACTCGATAGAGTACCCATAGACACATAAAACCGTAGTATTACAGTCTTCCCTCCTTTAAAAGAACTTCGTCCCCGAAGTTCAACCTATAAACAAAGAAAAAAACATACTAAACTTCTCCCGACACAACAACATGACCAAAACTCAAAACGAAACTCAAAACCACCTCACAAAACAACACTCAACTCGACTCAAAACAACAACTAACTGTACTAAAACCAACATAAAACATGCAAAAACTCTATGCAACCATCTCCTACCCCCCTAAAAGAAACATGGTTACGTCCCTATAACCGCACATACCTGATAAAAAAGACACGGATACCGCTCCCTCATAGCCTCCTCCGCCTCCCAAGTAGCCTCCTCTACCTCATGGTTAGACTAAAGAACCTTAAGCAACACTGTTTCCCCATGTCTAGTTTTTCTAACCTTGCGATCAAGAATCTGTTTGGGTACTTCAAGATAAGACAAGGACTCATCCAGCTCGATGTTCTGTACCTCTAACACGTGTGATGGATCACTCATATACTTCCGCAGCTGAGACACATGAAACATATTATGCACTCTATCCAAAGCAGCTGGTAAAGCTAACCGGTAAGAAAACTCACCCACACGATCCAAAATATCATATGGTCCGATAAAATTCTGGCTCAACTTCCCTTTCTTACTGATGTGACCATAATTGGCGCATATTTAGCCCCCGAATTAGCCTTGTTTCCATGCTTTTTAGTGCTTATTTGGGTCATTTCTTATCTTTAGTTCTTTGTTTTGCATATTCTTTGAGATTTTGATCCCTTGGTAGGAAAGGAGTAAGAATCTTGCATTTTCATGGCAAAACAAGACTAAATTGATCGAATCCAATGACCAAGCATCAAGGAGAGACAAGATTAGAAGGCCTTTGTACATATCATAGTAGAAGAGCAATGTTGAGGAAAGATCCTTGAGTCCCCAAGGAAATCCCCAAGGAATTTATGAAGAAAAGGGAAGAAAAAGAAGAAGTTACTATCTTTGATGACAATCCGAGCGGATTGCCAAAGCAATCCGTCCGTCTGCACAATCCGAGCGTCCGTGCGAATCCGCTCGGATTCACCCTCAACAATCCGTCCGGATTCCCTAGAATCCGCTCGGATTCCACCGCCAAATCCGGCCGTCCCGACCTTATTCCGGCCGGATTTCTTCACAAAGACGGGTTGTCTTCTTCAAGCTACGAAAAGAGAAGCCCTTCTCTCGAAAAATACCGGGTCCTCCTTGCTCAACTTAAAAAGTGTAATTACTAGTTTAGCCCTTAGTTAACCCTAATGCATCCTCCCTAATTTTCACTATAAATACCCCATTAGGCTAATTAGAGGAGCATGTTCTTCTTATCAATAATTAGTGTAGTTAATATCAATCAAATCTCTCTTTAATATTGTAATCAAGTATTAATCAAGTTTTAATCCAAGTTTTAGTTCTTTAATCTCTCTTTTGTTCATCCTTTATTTTGGGTAATTGAAGATTATTTGGGTTATTATTGGGAGATTGACAACCTCTCAATCTAGCATTCAAGTACTTCTATTATTCTTGCTTTATTATTGGAATCATTAGTAGGTATAATCTCTTAATCCCTTTTTAATTATTGTTAATTACTTTCATTTATTCATCATGTTTCATATTGTTAGTATGATGGACAACCTTGCTAGCATGATCAACATGATAATGAGTGAGTAGTCTCTTATCTAGGGTTAATGGGTGATTAGGGGAAACCAACATGGGGAATGATTCATGCTTAAATTAATATGCTTTCATGTTTTATTTGCTTGCTTGTTTCGATCTCAACTCATGCACATGTTATATTTGATGAAATGCTAAGCCTATGAATCCTTGCATTTACTATCATCTCCTATCTTTTCAATGAGACTTGTAAGACATAACCCAACTCGAGTCTCATTAGACCATGCATGTTGTTGAGTAGGGAAGATTAAGTCGACTTGTAGGTGTTGTACAATCTAATCGATTCGGCTCCGGGACCCAAACTTTCCTAGGATTGTAAGATATAACCCAACTCAATCCATCACAACAATAATTGCTTGCTTATAATTTGAGAACATGTTTGTATGATCATATCCCATGATTCCCCTATGACCCCATGACACCCTAGTGCCTTTAATCAATTGTTTACACCCCTTTTTATTCATCTTGCTTGTTTATTTTCATTGTTATTCTAGTTTAGTAACCTTCTACATCAACCCAATTTGTGACACCCCTTAGACACCGCTAGTTACAATAGAAATCTCATTTCAACTCCCGACCCTTGGGATCCGACCTTTACTTGCCTCTTTACTAATTGTAGAGTTGCTTGTTGAGCTATAAATTGTGTTTTGATTCGACCGTGACCAACGACCACATCTTAATTTGTGAACACTTAGCGGGATCGCATCAAAAATGGCGCCGTTGTTTGGGGACGGTGTTTGTTTGATTTAGATTTCCTTTTTGTTATTAGTTGTGTCTTTCTTCGCCTTGAGGAAGTAAAAATCCTCAAGGTTTGGTCTAATTGTTTTTGAGTTGTTTGATATTTTGCATGTCTAGAAGGTTACAAGGTGATTTGTTACCTTTTGACCGTGAAATCGAAAGAACCTTGACGAACAATAGGAGACTTGTTAGGAGGAATTTGAGAGGTGTTAGTGAAGTTGTTCAACCCACTAGTGAGTTTGTCAATCCTTTCGCAATAGAAGGAGAAGAAAACCCATTACACTATACCCCACAAAATCCACCTACAATGCCAAAATTCTCGTCACACTTCGTACCCACCGAGGAGAATCTACCAAATGGTACTCCTACACCGCAACATCTCACCGGAAATTTTATTGCCAAGTCCGCCTTCATCCAACTAGTTGAGAGGAGCCAATTTGGGGGGATGCCTAGTGAGGACCCTCATTCTCATATGGAAACCTTTTGCGATTATTGTGATGCTATCTCTCAAACGGGCGTGACTCAAGACCAAATTAGATGGGTCTTATTTCCTTTTTCCTTAATCGGCACCGCAAAGCAATGGTTGAAGGGCCTTGATAAGGCCACCCTTGGAATAGATTCTTGGAAGAAGTTGGCTCTAGCTTTCTACAAAAAATTCTACCCACCGGAAAAGACCAACATGCTAAGAGCTCAAATTACGGGTTTTAAGCAAAGGGATGAAGAGTCTTTGTATGAAGCTTGGGAGCGGTTCAAGGGAATTTGTCGCTCATGTCCTCACCATGGACTAAGCGAATGGTTTTTGGTGCAACAATTTTGGAATGGTTTATATGAAGATTCTAGGAACATTCTCAATATGGGATCGAATGGGATGTTCACCGAGGTTGATGACAACCAAACTTGGAGCAAAATTGAAGAGATGGCAATCCACAATTCACAATATAGTAGGCCTCGCAAGGCTACTAGAGGAGGAAAGTATGAAGTGGACGCCGTTACTCAATTAGGTGCCCAACTAAGCTCCCATATCGATACAATCAACTTGAAGTTTGAACAAGCTATGGCTAGACTTGAGGAAAACTCAAAATCATCGAAGCATCATGTCAATGCCATGACGGCATCCTCATCAATCCCAAGTGGGATATGTGAGAATTGTGGAACTTTGGGTCAAGACCCAAGTGAGTGTAGGGGAACAACCGAACAAGTGAACGCTTTCCAAGCATATAAAAGTGGTACCCCTTATTCAAATTTTTACAATGAAAACACCAAGTTCCATCCAAATCTCTCATAAAAGAGCCAAAATGTTCAAAACCCTCAAACAACATACACTCCACCACCCATGAGAAACCAAAATCAAAGACCCTTTTACAATCAAAACCAAGGTTACCAAAATCAAAATCCATACAATCACCAAAATGACCAAGGTTTTGATGTCCAAAAAGCGGTCCTCCAAATGCAAAAGAATCAACAAGAATTTTTCACCCAAATGCAAAAAGATAGCCAAGCAAAGGAAACCACCATCAACAACATTCTAGCTCACACCAAGATGTTGGAAACACAATTGACCCAACTAGCATCTTCAAGCTCACAAAGACAAAAGGGGCAATTACCACCTCAAAGTAATCCCCCTAGACATGAAACGGTTAGTGCCATTCACTTGAGAAGTGGTACAAGGTATGAAGCACCGAAGAAGCAAGTTGAGGATGAAGTTGTTGATGGGTGATGTCGTCGGGTCACATCCAATCAAACACATTTATAAAACTCAACAAACAACTAGTTAGCGGTAAGTCGAGGTCGATCCATGGGACGGTGTGCTTTGTGTTCTAAGTCTATCTATCTCAATTTATGCTAGTGTCACGATTTGGTTGGGTTTGTAGTTGTGTCTAGACTAATGCAAACAATAAGGTAAAACAAACAATAAGAGGAAAGATGTAAACAAATGATTAAAAGTGCTAGGATATAATGGGGTCATGGGGAATTCATGGTGTTGATCATACAAACATGTTTACAACTATATGCAAGCAATTAGTGTTGTGGAGGAACCGAGTTGGGTTATGTCTTACGGTTCATAGGAAGAGTTGGGTCCCGGAGCCGAATCGATTAGATTGTACAACACCTACAAGTCGACTTACTTTCCTCCTATTCAACTTCTATGCATGGTCTAACAAGACTCGAGTTGGTTTATATCTTACAAGTCAAGTTGAATAGATAAGAGATGGTAAAAATGCAAGGATTCATAGGCTTAGCATTTCATCAAACATAACATGTGCATAAAGTTGACATCACAACAAGCAAGCAATTTAATCATGTGAACATATTAGATTAAGCATGAATCAATCCCATGTTGACTTCCCTTAATTACCCACTAATCCTAGCTAAGAGACTACTCACTCATTATCATGGAAAACATGTCATTAATGGTGTCAATCATCACAACAAGTATAAACATGATAATAGAATGAAGAAATGAACAATAAAGATTAAAGAGTAAAGGAATTATACCAAACTTGAGATGATCCAAATAATAAAGCAAAGAATAATAGAAGAAACTTGATGATTGATGGAAGGTTGTCAATCTCCCAATAATAACCCAATAATCTTCAATTACCCAATAATAAACTTGAATAATAAACTTGAACAATAATTAAGGAGAGATTAATGTGTAATTTGTGGAATGATTAAAGAGTAATCTATTCTAATCTACTCCTAATCTAATCTAAGGAAGGATTTTTCTAGCTAAAAAAGATGTGTTGAAGGATTATTACAAATGAGGTATTTATAGTGGAAATTAGGTGGATGCATTAGGGTTAACTAAGGGCTAAACTAGTAATTACACTTTTGAGATTTGAGCAGGGAGACTCCGGGATTGTCCGAGAGAAGGGCTTCTCTTATCGTTGCTAGAAGAATGAAAACGAGCTGTGCTACAATCCGTGCGGATGGAAGTCGGGACGGGCGGATTCTGGCGATGGAATCCGAGCGGATTCAAGGGAATCCGGGCGGATTCAGGTGGGGCAATCCGAGCGGATTGTAGGGAATCCGGGCGGATTGTCTTCCAGCGGAATTGCTTGTTTTTCCCAGCCACAAGATGGGCGGATTGTAGAGAAGACGGGCGTCTTGGGGGAAGACGGGCGGATTCCTGCGAAGACGGGCGGATTCCTGAACAGCTTCTTTGTTTGACCTCGGATTGTAAAACGGACGTCATTTTCTCATCCGGACTCCTATTGGAGTGATTCAAAAGCCTAGATCGCTTGATTTTTCGACGCCGTTCCATCTAACATATTTTCAGAGCCAAAGGAGCAACTCTTGGTTTGCGTTCCGAGCCATTTTCTTCATGAAGTGCCTTCCCTCTCGTCATTCTTACTTTTAACCCTTTGATCCTTCTACATACACTTTATTCCTACATCTTTGGTCATCATTCTTGCCTCCTCTTCATACTAGTCCATCTAATATCATCAATAAGCTTCCAAATATGCACGAAAGACGGGAATTTCCGCCTTATTTATCTCCTTTTCTACAAAACATATGAAATGCGATAGAAAAGCAAATAGGAAGGTTTTGACGGATAAAATGGCCATAGAATGTTATAATAGTATGCAAAATAGGCTCAATTATGGGACTAAATGTGCGCTAATTATGGTCACATCAGTTGTGGAAGCTAGTGAAAAGGAAGAAATTGTGCAAAACTCCAAAGATGGAGAATCATCAAAAGAAGAAAGTTCAAAGAAAAATGAAGACAAGGCCAAAGAGAAGGAGCCCATTGTGATTAGACTTCCTTTTCCAAGTCGCCAAGCCAAGCCCAAATTTGATGATCAACTTGGAAAGTTCATGGAAATTGTGAAAAATTTAGAAGTCTCAATTCCTTTCACGGAATTAATCAACCACGTTCCGGCCTATGCGAAGTACATGAAAGATATCCTCACAAAGAAGAAGTCAATCCGGAAACTTGAGACTATCGCCTTCACTAAGGTGAGTAGTGCAATACTTCAAGGGAGTTCACCTCCAAAGTTAAAGGATCCGGGAAGCTTCTCAATACCGTGTACCATTGGCGACACGACGATCAATAAAGCCTTATGTGATCTAGGGGCTAGTGTGAGTGTCATGCCATACTCGGTGAGTAAAAGGTTGGGAATGGGAGAGCTTAAATGCACCAACATCACACTCCAAATGGTCGATAGATCGACGAAGACACCATTAGGGATATGGGAAGATGTCCCCGTGCGAATTGGGAAGTTTTTCATCCCGGTGGACTTTGTCATTGTTGATATGAAGGAAGATTCCAACATTCCAATCATCCTAGGAAGACCTTTCCTACACACCGCGGGTGCGGTGATTGATGTGAAACATGGAGAGCTCACTCTAGAAGTGGGAGATCAAAGCATAACTTTTAATCTTGACAAGACCATGAGAGCTCCTCGTTTGCATGAGCCATGTTTCATGATTGATCATTATAGCCGAAAAGATGAAAGGAAGAAATCGGAACTCCAATGGAGGAAGAAAGTTGAAGATGCTCCATTCAAAGAGCAAGTGAATTGTGACAAGGAGAGCTTGCAAAGCTCATCAAAATCAACAAAGGAAGAAGAGGATGGCCTCATTGGCCAAGAGAAGAAATTGGGAGAGTTGTCTCTATCTAAGCAAGAGATTTTCAATGATCAACTCAATGAAGTTTGTGGTCTTTGGGACGACGAGTTTGAAGGGATCTTTAATCCCTACATTGGGCATGCCATCGATCATGATCAACAACAAGGGCCACGGTCTATTGAGGACCTCTACCATAATAATGAACAACCTTTTGATTACTTCTTCAAGGTGTTGAGCAACATCAACAACACCTTGAACATGCCCCCTTGACATCTCATCAAGAATGAGAGTTTGGTGGAGTCCTCCCTAAACCACCACTTGTAAATATTTCTAACTCCCTAACTTACATTTCAATTCTTGTATTGCATTTTTTGTCATTTTTGGATTTTTATTTACTTTGATCAAAATAATTGTCATGTAAGAGAGTAGTGAGGGAGGGACTAACAATTTCAATTGATGTGTAGTGCTTTACCTTAGTGTGGGGATGGCAATTGCCTAGGCTATCCATGCCTTAGTAGTGCCCCCACAATGAAGAACACAAGACTTGAAAGACAGAATGGAAGAATGATAAAGGGAATGCGCTGTGCACGGGTGGAACTGAATCCGTGTACATAGGGGAAGAATCTGAGCGGATTCCCAAGAATCCGCCCGTCTTATGCAATCCGAGCGTCCTGCAGAAAAGACGCCCGTCTTGAACTGAGCTGAATTTTGAAATTTTCTTGACTGTTAAAGAATCCGAGCGGATTTCTGAAAATCCGCCCGTCCTGAAGAATCCGTCCGTCCAGGGAAAAAGACGCCCGTCTTTGCAACTGAGGAAAACAAGCAAATTTCTCTGGACAGAAATCCGTCCGTCCTTGAGCAAATCCGCCCGTCCCGTGTTCAACAAATCCGAGCGGATTGTACCAAATCTGCCCGTCTTTAGGCGAGTTTTTGCAAAAGTAGAAGAAGCAGAATCCGCACGGATTAAGCCTAATCCGCACGGATTGCCCCTGCAGTTTTGAAAATCTCGGTTTCTTTATAACCCCTCCCACCTTCATTCATTCATTCATTCATTCATTCATTCATAAACACTACCCACAACATCAAAACCCTCATCCTCTCCATCATAAAAACAAAAACCCTCAACAACATTCAACAAAAACAAATCAAACCACCCTTCCAACAACAAATTAATCACTCCTTCTTCAACAAAAATCAAAACCAAGAACAAAATCTTCAACCTTTGAGTCGATTTTTGTTTTCATAAAGGCAAAGCCTTTCACCTTCAAATCGATTTGGGCATCCTACAAATTGAAGATTTTTCACTCTTTTCTTGGTTAAGCTCATCAATGGCAAAGACTAAGGGTGCAACAAAGGCAACAAAGGCACCAAAGGCTAAGTCACTCTCACAAAGGCAAAAGGCTCTTCAAACAAAGAAAGCTTTGGCTATGGTGGTGGCAACACCAAACTTGGAAGTGCAACAACAACAACAACCTTCTATGGGACCATCAACATCTTCTACTCCGGCAATTAATCAACTTTTGCATTATCCGGAGGTAACTTTTATTTCCGATACCCATAGAAATACCTTTGTCAAGTTTGCTATGAAATCTATTCAATCCACCAAATTCATATGTAAAGATGCCTTGGAAAAATTGGGTGTTCTTGAACAAACAAAAGCCTTTTTCAAAGCCATGGGGTTGGAGAAATTGTTTGAAACAAAGGAATTGACATACCCCTCCCTTGTCTTGGAATTCTTAAGTTCTTTGAAAGTCACCAAAGTTGAGAATACAGAAAATCTCGAGTTTCGTCTAGCTAATGTTAGTAGACGCATTACCTTTACGGAATTGGGTGAAATTTTGGGTCTTAGTGATGAATCAAGTTATCTTAAGCATTATGGAAAGTATGACCCCGAGCCTCTTTGGGAGGCAATCTCCGGGAAGAAATTTGAGGATTTTCATGCATGTCGTGCTCTTTTGGTCCATCATCCGGGCATAAGAGTATGGCACAAGGTTGTGGGAAATACCATAATTGCTAGGAAAGACACCAATCATTTCACAAGACTCGATTTTATTCTCCTTGAATCGGCTTTGAATATCGGAAGAATTCACACCAAGCCTTACAATTCTTTGAGGCTCTTGGTAGATAGATGGCTTAATGTTGATAATGGGAAGAAGGGCACGACCGTTATTGTCAATGGCGGCCTAGTAACACTCCTAGCCAAGCACTTTGATCCTAACTTCAATAAGGATAAGAAGTACAAGGCAAAGGAAGGTGGTCATCTTATTGATATGCATATTATGATTCACAAGTTCAAGTGGGTTGCCCATAACCCCCTTGACACTAAATATGGATGGTTAACTAGTGAAGCTAGATCGTTCACCTTGCCCTCGAAGATTTGTCGCCTAAGCGTCCACCGGACCAATTATCTATTTCCCCTTTCCGAAGAAGCCGAGTATATCATTCAACAACAAAAGGGTGATCTTGAAACCCCCTCCTCTTCCATTGTCATACCACCTTACCCCTTTGAGTATGAAGAGTTCAAACCGGAAGGAATTGAAATTGGGAAAGACTATGTGACTCTTCTCATGCAAGCAATGCACAAGCAAGCCCATGAAGATCGGAAAAATGCGTATTTGGCTCAATATCCACCCCTCCTACATCTAGCTAGGCAAGGACTCCTTGATCCATCTTGTCCTTTGCCTAGTTGGGCGGATAGAGAAGTCTTATTTCCGGGTGCATCTAGGGACGTGGTGGGAGACAATGAGGTTGTTGGAAATGATGAAGAAGTTGATGATAATATTGAGGAAGAAGCAATGGAAGAAGAAAGAAATGGTGAAGATGATGATGAGCAAGATGAGGAAGAAAGTGAAGAAGCAAATGACAAGGAAAGTGGCAATATGACCACTTCTCATGAGGGAAGTGGTGATGATGATAGCATGATGGAAGACTAGCAAGCCTTGGAGACTCCTACACTCCCGCGGTTTGTCTATATCTCTTTGTATTTTATTTCATTTTGATCATTGTTGGTTTAGTCCTAGCCCCATCAAAGGACTCACACCTCGGTACCATTGAGGTGTTCTTATTTTATTGTTCCCATTTGTAAAATCCAAAATGACAAACTAGTTTCATGCATAAGCATAGTGTATGCTTGAACTATACCCATCCTTGGACATTAGCATAGTGTCTTACTCGGTTTGGGGAGGTTAATGCATACGCAACGGGAGGTAATCTAAATTATCCTCTCCGTCATAACAAAAACCATGCATCATGTAGTGTAGCTTAGTATAGAATTGCACTTAGTATAGAAATCATGCATCATCTTTGCATAATTTCCATCATTTTGGCCATTGAGGACAATGCCCATATTAGTGTGGGGATGGGAATTCTAACATTTAACTATTATTCAAAAAATCATAAAAATTGAAAAAATTTGAAAAACCCAAAAACAAGTTCATTTCCTTTGTATATATTGTTTTGTATATATTGTGTTTGTTCATCCTTGTTCACATTGATTGACTACGCCACATCCGAGACATGAGGATATTGAAGACCGCATGGTATGATCTTTCCAATCTCCTTTTTTCCTCTTTATGTTAATGACTATGTGGCTTTATTTTGATTGATGCGGTATAACAATGTGAACTTAGGACTTGCATTTAGATTGTTTGTCATATTAGTTGGTAGAATCATATGCATTAGGATGTTTATATGTTAGTTGCATCATGGCATGTAGTTTGCATGTTAGAAAATTTTGCGAAACCATCTATTTGGGAAGCTTGACTAGTGTATATAGGCCCTAGTAGATGCTTTTTCTTCTTAAGACTTTGCTTGTTAGAATACTTGTAAAACACCCTAGGATGTGTCATGCTAGAATCCTTTGACCCATAGATTAAGGCCTAGTCAAGAGTACCTTGTGGTGTGATAACTCCTTGGCTACCGTTTATTCCAAGGTGACCCTTGAAACCATGCATCCATCCATTATTCATCCATGTTCTACCATACATTTTGTCAACAAAAGGGAATGGGCACAAAAAGAAATCAATTTGAGTTCAATGAAATGAAAAGTGAAAGAAAGTTTGCAAAAATGCATCAAATGAAAAGAGGAGCAAAAATAGAACTCCTAAGCTTCAAATACAAGGCACCCTCGTTACTAATTGGGGTGACTTTGAAAATGTTCAAAAAGAAATGCAAACAAAGTTGTCAAGTATTGAAATGCCAAAAATAAAAAAGAAATGGCAAAGAAAGTGTTCTCAAATGTCAAATGCCACAAGAAATTGGGGGCAAAAAACAAAAACAAAAGCAAACTCCCAAAAGTGAAACTCAAATATCTATCGATCCCTTTATCCATCGTATCCATTTTTGTGCATGGTAGAGAGGGGACGACCCTTCTTCTTGTCTAGGCAAGAGGGGGAATTCCGCGATCCTCCAGTGTTTCTAACACCATAGGGAGTCTACTCTTGACAAAAGCATTTAACGATTGAGGACAAAGGTACCCTAGCTTGACACATTTTGGAGGTGATTTATTGGTATCCTTCTAGGCCTAGTAGTTTGAACAAATTGCATCTATGAAGGATTGTGTACCCTTGAATTACTTCCCTTGTAGATAATTTCCGCCACTTAGATGAGGAAAGTGGCTATTCTTTTTGTAGATGCATCCATTATGTGTTTTTGTGTGCTTAATGTTTGGATGTGTCGCCATTTTGGCAAGACCCACCTTGCCTTGCAAGAAGACATCCTACCTCATGGTTGTCTTGTTGTGAGTTGAAGGGGCGGAGTGAGACCCGCTAATTGTCTCATATCGGCTATATTATTAGGATAGGTTAGTATTGGTCCTAGTCTTTGTCACCTCTTTACTCGGGACGAGCAAAGGTTCGGTTTGGGGATATTTGATGTGATCATAATTGGCGCATATTTAGCCCCCGAATTAGCCTTGTTTCCATGCTTTTTAGTGCTTATTTGGGTCATTTCTTATCTTTAGTTCTTTGTTTTGCATATTCTTTGAGATTTTGATCCCTTGGTAGGAAAGGAGTAAGAATCTTGCATTTTCATGGCAAAACAAAACTAAATTGATCGAATCCAATGACCAAGCATCAAGGAGAGACAAGATTAGAAGGCCTTTGTACATATCATAGTAGAAGAGCAATGTTGAGGAAAGATCCTTGAGTCCCCAAGGAAATCCCCAAGGAATTTATGAAGAAAAGGGAAGAAAAAGAAGAAGTTACTATGCTGACTGACAATCCGAGCGGATTGCCAGCAATCCGTCCGTCCTGCACAATCCGAGCGTCCCGTGCCAGAATCCGCTCGGATTCACCCTCAACAATCCGTCCGGATTCCCCAGAATCCGCTCGGATTCCACCGCCAAATCCGGCCGTCCCGACCTTATTCCGCCCGGATTTCTTCACAGCACGGGTTGTCTTCTTCAAGCTACGAAAAGAGAAGCCCTTCTCTCAGAAAATACCGGGTCCTCCTTGCTCAACTTAAAAAGTGTAATTACTAGTTTAACCCTTAGTTAACCCTAATGCATCCTCCCTAATTTTCACTATAAATACCCCATTAGGCTAATTAGAGGAGCATGTTCTTCTTATCAATAATTAGTGTAGTTAATATCAATCAAATCTCTCTTTAATATTGTAATCAAGTATTAATCAAGTTTTAATCCAAGTTTTAGTTCTTTAATCTCTCTTTTGTTCATCCTTTATTTTGGGTAATTGAAGATTATTTGGGTTATTATTGGGAGATTGACAACCTCTCAATCTAGCATTCAAGTACTTCTATTATTCTTGCTTTATTATTGGAATCATTAGTAGGTATAATCTCTTAATCCCTTTTTAATTATTGTTAATTACTTTCATTTATTCATCATGTTTCATATTGTTAGTATGATTGACAACCTTGCTAGCATGATCAACATGATAATGAGTGAGTAGTCTCTTAGCTAGGGTTAATGGGTGATTAGGGGAAACCAACATGGGGAATGATTCATGCTTAAATTAATATGCTTTCATGTTTTATTTGCTTGCTTGTTTCGATCTCAACTCATGCACATGTTATATTTGATGACATGCTAAGCCTATGAATCCTTGCATTTACTATCATCTCCTATCTTTTCAATGAGACTTGTAAGACATAACCCAACTCGAGTCTCATTAGACCATGCATGTTGTTGAGTAGGGAAGATTAAGTCGACTTGTAGGTGTTGTACAATCTAATCGATTCGGCTCCGGGACCCAAACTTTCCTAGGATTGTAAGATATAACCCAACTCAATCCATCACAACAATAATTGCTTGCTTATAATTTGAGAACATGTTTGTATGATCATATCCCATGATTCCCCTATGACCCCATGACACCCTAGTGCCTTTAATCAATTGTTTACACCCCTTTTTATTCATCTTGCTTGTTTATTTTCATTGTTATTCTAGTTTAGTAACCTTCTACATCAACCCAATTTGTGACACCCCTTAGACACCGCTAGTTACAATAGAAATCTCATTTCAACTCCCGTCCCTTGGGATCCGACCTTTACTTGCCTCTTTACTAATTGTAGAGTTGCTTGTTGAGCTATAAATTGTGTTTTAATTCGACCGTGACCAACGACCACATCTTAATTTGTGAACACTTAGCGGGATCGCATCACTTACCAAATCTCATGACCCCACGCATAGGAGACACTTTCAAAAGAACCTTGTCCCCAACCTGAAACTTTATGTCACGACGATGTAGATCTGCATAACTCTTTTGTCGATCCTGAGCCGCTTTCATCTTCTGTATGATCAGCTTAACCTGTTCAACCATCTCCTGTACCATCTCTGGCCCTAAAACGACTGCCTCAGCTCTATTATCCCAGCCAATCGGACTCCTACACCTTCTCCCATACAAAGCCTCAAACGGTGCCATGCCAATACTCGTGTGATAGCTGTTGTTATAACAAAACTCAATCAAATCTAATCTATGCTCCCAGCTACCTTCAAAATCCATAACACAAGCTCGTAACATGTCCTCTAAAGTCTTGATGGCCCTCTCTGTCTGGCCATCTGTCGCAGCATGAAATGCAGTACTCATCTTCAAAGTAGTTCCCATCATCTCCTGCAACTCTTTACAAAACCGTGATATGAACCTCGCATCTCTATCGGACACTATATCTTTAGGCACCCCATGCAAATGAACCACATGCTTCCTATAAACCAAAGCTAACTGTATCTTGGTCCAATTATCTTTCATCGGCACAAAGTGAGCTGACTTAGTCAAACGGTCAACTATAACCTATATCATGTTATTACCCTGTTGACTCCTCGGTAAACCCACTATAAATCTATAGAAATGGACTCCCACTTCCACTCAGGTACCTCAAGAGACTGAATTTTACCTTGTAGTCATCGCTGCTCTCCTTTAACTCTCTGACATGTCAAACAATGAGCCACAAACTCAGCTATTTCCTTCTTCATCCCAGGCCACCAGAAAGTCTTTTTCAAATCTTTATATAGCTTATCACCACCTGGATGTATCGAATATGGTGTGCAATGAGCCTCTATCATGATCAGCTTCCTCAATTCCTCATCATTAGGAACACACCATCTCCCATCAAATCTCACACTGCCATCTGTATGAATAGAGAATCTAGACACTGTCCCTTTCTCTACTCCAGCTCTCCACTCCTCAATCTTGGGATCCAAAGCTTGCTTCCTGCGAATATCATCATAAAGGTCTGGCTCCACTGTCAAATCCCCTCTAGCATCCCATCTCTGTATCATATGTATCCCTATCTTCCCTACCTCATCTCTCAACCTCTTCAAAGATATAGTTGTGCATAGAGAATGCACACTCTTCCTGCTCAAGGCATCTGCAACCACATTAGCTTTCCCTTCAAGGTATATAATATCCATGTCATAATCCCCAATTAGCTTCATCCACCTCCTTTATCTCATGTTCAAATCCTTTTGAGTGAAGATGTACTTGAGACTCTTGTGATCTGAAAACACCTTAAAGGTCGCCCTATACAGATAGTGCCTCCAAATTTTGAGAGCAAACACAACCGCACCCAACTCTAGATCATGTGTCGGATAGTTCTCCTCATAAGGCTTCACTTGCCTAGAAGCATAGGCAATCACTTTCCCATTCTGCATCAACACACAATCCAACCCATTCTTTGAAGCATCTGTGTACACTTCAAAGTTCTCACTCCCTTGAGGTAATGCTAAGATTGGAGCTGTGGTCAAACACTCCTTTAATGTTTCGAACACCGTCTCACAACTTTCTTCCCAACGAAACCTGTTTTCTTTCCTCATCAGAGCTGTCATAGGTCTCGCATATTGGAAATGTGGGATTTATCTGTATGCATCCCTTTAAATATAAGGACTATAACGAATTAATCATGATGAAAGCATGTCATAAAATAAATTGCATAAACAAAAAGGGTAAAGAGATGATGAAATAACCTTCGGTCCTAGCTAATTCAGCCTATGAACAATATCGCAATGATATTCTCCTATCAGTTGCACCCAAGATGCTCCGAGAAAAGCCCTTTGATTTTGCTAGAATCGATTCCTAAATTTTCTGAAAAATTTTCGGTTATTTTTGTGTTTTTTTTTATGAGAGGAGGCAAGAAGCAGTGAAAAATTAGGTTAGGATTATTAGGGTAGAACAATGAGCTCCCTCTTCCTCTTATTCTAACCGAAAAAGAGGAGTGAATGGGGAGATATTTTTACCCTCCTAATTTTCGGCCCAATGCTAAACGAAATAAGAGATATCCATTTCTCTTTTTTCGGTTTTTCCAAAAATGTATAAAATGTGTTAAATTTTCATCTAGTGAGGATCGAACCCATGACCTCTTGGTTTGAGTACCCTTACTATTACCACTATGACACATTCATCTTGTTGATATTAAATATAACCGATTACATTTAATTACGAATTAACAGATTAATTCGTCCAAGCTAACATTACATACATTTAATTAAATATAACTTATTATATTCAATTTACGAATTGACAGTTAATTCGTCTCAACTAATATTATTTAATCTTCATTAAATAATTGTCTCATCAACACATTGACTAACTGTTTAGTCATATAAGGCATCAATGTGATTATATTTCTATAACCACATCTCTCAAACACATCCTATAGGTGTGACCTTTAGGGACCAGTTGATCACCGCCATCTGTATGATAATAACGTCAAACTTTCTAGCAAGCCAATCATTATTAGGTAATCGTTAATCAACTGATTAAAATACGAAGTATACCCTTTTGAACCTTTAAGAGATTTATTAATGTTATCACACTAATTTGTGGAGGACAGAGGCTCCAACAAACTCCCACTTGTCCTCACAAGTGTATGTGCGATAACCGATTCTCATATCCTAAAATTTCTCCCACTCAATGTAAAACAATTTGCAAATCCGTATTCACAAAGGTCGTATTTTACAAGCGATCATCAACAAGAGTGGTTTCCCCGACTAGAGAGTAACTTAACTGATAAACGAATCATCATTCGAGCATGGCCATGCATTTCAGTTACAACTCCTCGAGTGGCCCTGAGAAATAACTATACCTGATAAGGGTTGGATATTTTCCTCAACTTGAATCCTGCAGATGTAAGCACAGTATGAAATGACCCGAAAAAAATCTACTTAGCCTCCGATTCACGGCACCGTGAGAAAGAAACCAAAGTCACCCAAAAACTGCCTTAATCTCGAGAGACAGACATAGTCAAAATAATCGACTCTAGGAACACAATGGATGTCCTATCCACGACCTGGCACCGAATGTTTTTAAACATTTAGGACTCCATTACGTTGTCACAAAAAGTTGTCCTACGAGGTCTCGTTATAATCTCGCATCTGTGATCGATCAGTCAACCGTTTGACTTATGGCTCGTTGAACCCACCATCAATCGACTGCACAATATAATAGCCGGAGTTATCAGCTCACATTAGCGATTATGGACCAAAACAAATATAATGTAATTCAGTTCACTTTGTGGCGTTCAATGTTGTCAGTACAATCCACATGAAAAACAAAATATTATAAAAACGATGAAGTTATAAATACTTTATGAAAAAGATAACGTATCAAATTCATAATCAACTACTATAACTCAGGTACACGTTTAATTCTTATGGAAATAACGTGCCCTCCATGCTGATCATATTTCAATGGCTCAGTAGTAGAATCTGCTACAACTTCCTGTTTGGAACTATTCCAAATGACCGCAAAGACCATTAAGAGTAACAACGAATCTAGACTGAGATTTCTAATCATCTCGATCCGTTTGGAAGCTAGCATCTGCGTAACCGATTCCGCATAGCTTAGTATCTCCTCCATAAGTCAATACTCTATCCTTACTCCTCCGTAGGTACTTGAGGATATTTTTAACAGCTATCCAATGTGTTTCACCTGGATTCTTTTGGTACCGACTCGTCATACTCAATGCATATGCCACGTCTGGACGTGTGCATATCATGGCATACATTATTGATCCTATTGCAGATGCATAAGGAACACGACTCATGCGCTCAATCCATTCAGGCGTCGTGGGTGACTGAGACTTGCTCAACTGCATCCCAGACGTCATTGGAAGGTTCCCCTTCTTGGAGTTGGTCATGCTGAACCTCTCAAGAAGCTTATCCAAATAAGACTCCTGACTAAGTGATAACGTCCGTCGTGATCTATCTCGGTAGATACGGATTCCTAAAATGCGTTGTGCCTAACCCAGATCTTTCATCTGGAAATGGTTCTTCAACCATCCTTTAACCGAAGATAGGAGAGGAATGTCATTCCCAATCAAGAGTATGTCATCGACCTACAATATCAAGAATACAATCTTACGCCCACTCGACTTGGTATATAAGCATGGTTCCTCGACCGATTGAGTAAAACCATACTCTTTTATTACCTGGTCGAAACGATGATTCCAACTCTGAGAAGCTTCCTTAAGTCCATAAATGGAACGCTTAAGCTTGCATACTTTTTTTGGATGTTCAGGATCTATGAAACCTTCGGGTTGAACCATGTACAACTCTTCCTCCAAATAACCGTTTAAGAAGGCGATTTTTACATCCATTTGCCAAATTTCATAGTCATGAAAGGCGGCAATCGCTAAGATTGTCCTAATGGAACGTAGCATGACTACAGGTGCAAAAATCTCATCATAATGCAATCCGTGCACTTGAGTGAAACCTTTTGCCACAAGTCGTGCCTTATAGATATCTGGTTGCGCGTCTATAGAACGCTTTATTTTGTAAAGCCATTTGCACTGTAGAGGTTTTACCTTATTAGGTAAATCAACTAGATCCCATACGTTATTCTCATACATGGAGTCCATCTCGGATTGCATGGCTTCAAGCCATAGCTTTGAGTCGGAACAGGCCATAGCACCTTTATAGGTTGCGGGTTCATTACTTTCCAGAAGTAAAACGTCATTCTCCTCGACCATACCAATGTATCTGTCCAGAGGATGAGAGTCTCTACCCGACCTCCTAGGTTCCTCAGGAATATTAACCGTATCATCAGTTGGAGGAACCACTTCCTCCATTCGTTCCTCGGTCGTTGGTTCTGGAATCTCCGATAGCTCGAAGGTTCTATTACTCGTCTTTTTCTCGATAAATTCTTTCTCTAAGAACGTTGCACTAGCCGCAACAAAAACTCGATGTTCGGTAGGCAAATAGAAGTAATGACCAAATGTTCCTTTTGGATAACCTATAAAGTATGTCTTGACCGATCGCGGGCTGAGCTTATCCTCGTGTCTCCACTTGACATAAGCCTCGGAGCCCCAAACCCGAATAAAGGACAAGTTAGGTACCGTTCCCTTCCACATTTCATTTGGAGTCTTGTCGACAGCTTTAGACAGACTTCGGTTAAGTATAATAGCAGCTGACAAAAGAGCATAACCCCATAATGAATCAGGCACTACGGTGTGACTCATCATGGATCGAACCATATCAAGTAAGGTTCTATTTCTCCGTTCGGACACACCATTCAATTGAGTTGTTCCAGGTGGAGTTAACTGCAAAATGATTCCACAGTCTTTCAGGTGTTGATCAAACTCATTTGAATGATATTCGCCACCCCGATCTGAACGGAGTGCTTTAACCTTTCTACCCAGTTGGTTCTGTACCCTATTCTGGTATTCCTTGAATTTCTCAAAGGACTCACTTTTATGCTTCATTAAGTAGACGTATCCGTATCTACTCAAATCGTCCGTGAAAGTGATAAAATATCTATAGCCATCTCTAGCGGTAATTGACATAGGTCCACATACGTCCGTATGTACGAGTCCTAATAGGTCACTAGCGCGCATTCCAACACCTTTGAAGGAAATTCGAGTCATCTTGCCAATGAGACATGATTCACACGTGCCATATGTAAAAAAAATCGAATGCGGGAATAGTCCCATTATCGACGAGTTTCTTCACGCGTTTCTCATTTATGTGTCCCAGTCGACAATGCCATAGATAGGTTTGATCTTTGTCACCAACCTTTAATTTCTTATTATTCATGTGTAATTCTTCCGTGGTTTGATCTAAGATGTAAATTCCATTCATGGAAACTGCTTTGCCATAAATCATTTCATAAAAAGAAAATACAGCTATTATCCTTTATTGAAAATGCAAAACCTTCTTTAGCAAGTACGGAAACTGAAATAATGTTCTTAGATAAACTGGGTACATAGTAACAGTTATAAAAATAACTCAAAACCACTAGGGAGTTGGATTACATATGTTCCCTTCGAGACTGCAGCAACTCGTGCTCCATTCCCGACTCGCATGTCCACATCACCCTTTTCGAGAGGCATGATGTTCTTTAGGTCCTGCAAATAATTACACAGATGAGAACCACAACCAGTATCAAGTACCCAAGTAACGAAACTTACATGGTTTATCTCAATCATATGAATATAAGATGACATACCAACAGGAACGACGCGGCCTGCTTTTATGTCCTCACGGTACACGGGACAGTTCCTCCTCCAATGTCCAGTCTTGTGATAATGGTGGCACTCAATGTTACCGCCCTTGCTCTTTGTCTTGCCCTGTGAGCCACTAGTCTCACCAGACCCACTCTTACCGTTTCCTGGCTTCTTGAACTTTGGCTTACCTACTGCTAGGTCGCCATGAGCCTTGCCCTTACCTTCACTTTTATTGGAAATCATGAGAACATCCTGCTTCATGCTCCCACTCAATTTCATATCCTTCTCGGTCTGTACAAGAAGGGAGTGTAGCTCATGAGGACTCTTTTTCAAGTCATTCATGTAGTAGTTCGTCCTGAAAGGGCAAAACCATCATGAAGAGAATGAAGCATTCGGTCAATGACAATGCTCTCACTGATTTTACAATTAAGTGCCTCCAATTTCTCGACATTCTCAATCATGTTAAGAATGTGTGGGCTAACCGATTGGCCCTTTTGGAGTTTCGCATCAAAGAAGCGACAGGTATGCTCATAAGTAACGATTCTCGGTGCCTTTGAGAATTCGTTAGTGAGCGTGGTGAAAATCTTGTTTGCACCTTGGGCAATGAAGCGTCTCTGCAAATTGGTTTCCATTGCAAAGATGAGTACGTTCTTTATCGCACCCGCTTCCATAACGAAATCACTATAAGCGAGTGAATCGTTGACTCTTGCATTGGGGCCTGGGTTTACCGGTATTGGCTCGATTAAGTACCGAGCTTACCGTCAAGCAATGGCAAGATTCCGTAGTGCTTTGCCTCCCGATCCGCAAAGTTGGACCCGTCATTTTTCAGACGTGTGAACCGATTCATGTTGTCCATAAAAACTTTCACCAGACGCGCGATCAAGTGTGGCACTTGGCATTGGGATTTCGTCATTTCCACCATTTGTTGTAACAAGAAAATTAACGTGTTCTACACTGCGAAAAGAAAATTGAATAATAAGCCTATGCATCGATTTGATTTTTAAGTCTAATGCAATCACCGTATAACGCGAAGACTCATGCATTTATACAATTGACCTTCCTCAAGAATTATATAAATGATCCCAAGACTCAATTTCTATAAATTGATAAGCCCACCTCTTGGCTAATTCTACCTTTAGAATTCTTGGTCGATAAATTTACAGAAATTCTATCTTTAGTCCATTACAATCACGAGAAACTCTTCGGACTATAATGTTGAGATAAACTAAGTCCACACAAACTACTTACCCAACGTAGAAGGGGTCATATTATGCCTACCGACGAAGAAGGGATTCATAGTTGTTTGCCCTTATAAATACTAATCTCAATTTCCGTTTTAGAGGAAGATCCCATCAACTTTATTTTAATTCATTTTAAGTGAACTAATATCTAGCATGCGTGAATGAATAAACTAAGGTGATGGCTTAATAAGTATGTGACATCTGTATGTCCATGAAAACTAACATACAATCTATATGAGTCAATTTTCATGCATTTTAGTAGTAGGTGGTTTGGTTTAGGCGGAATATGATGCATTAACTAGCATTTGAATGAAAAACAATAAGAATAGTAAAACGTAAAAACAATAATAAAGTCCTAGTGTGGCCTATCCTATCAAAATGAACATAAATACAAGTTTGGAATCCATCCTTGGACCCAAGAAGCTTGTCTTGATGTTCCATCTTGATCCATGTAGCGGGAGTGAGCTCCAACCTCCATCTTTAGTCTTCTTTGAAATTACAATAAATAAAATTACATAATAAACCTATTTATTACATTCTAATTTCAAAAAACCCAAAACTAAAGAAAAAAGGAGATTCGAGATCTCATAATTACATAAAAATTATGTTTCCTTCATCACAAAAACATAATTTGACTAAGGCCACACTAAGTATTACAAATTACAACCGATTGCAAAAATACGTAAATTAAACCATTCAAACGATTCATTCAACTAAATAAAATGTATCAACTAAAAAAATTAAACAAGCAAGACATAATTCTTTAATTATGTAGATTAATTTTATCCAAACCACCCATTTAAATTATCAAATTAAGTGACAATTCCTCAATTAATCACATTAATTTCAATCTTAATTCATATTAAACTTGTAATATGAATTTAATCCGTCAAAATTTTAAACTGCTTTAAAATGATTAGGTATCCATGAATTATGAACCGCTTCACAATAATTAATTGGCCACAACAAACCCAAAAAAAATTTCTTTAAAATTTATCTTGGTAAAAACCGAAACAACCCAAAAAAAACTTTTCTTGATTTTACAGCTAAAATCGAAAAAAAAACAAAAATTTTTTTTTTTTTAAATCTGTCCAGCACGTGAACAGTAACAGAAACCAAAAAATTTTTTTTTTTTACTTTTCTCTCGGCTGGATAGACAAAACAACAAAAACAGCCCGTTTTTATTTCTTTCTGCTTGCGGTTTTTCTATAAAAACCATAACAAAACAAAAAAAAAATTTTTTTTTTATTCTGCCCACTGTGAACAGTAACCACGTGAACAGTAACAGGAAAAAAAATTTTCTTTTCTCGGATACTTTTCAAATCGGCATAAACAAAAACAGCCGTAAAAAACTTTAATCGGTTTTTCAGGAGAAACCGAAAGGAAAAACAGAAATTTTTTTTTTTTAAAAGTACTGTTCATCCGTGAACAGTAACGGAAACGAAAAAAAAAATCCACGGCTCAAAAAAAATCCAGCCGATTACCTTTTTTTTCGCAAACCCTAATTATTGTTTACAAACAATTTTATGAAAATCATCAAAATTAAAATTCGTGGCCTTGGCTCTGATACCACTTGTGGGATTTATCTGTATGCATCCCTTTAAATATAAGGACTATAACGAATTAATCATGATGAAAACATGTCATAAAATAAACTGCATAAACAAAATGGGTAAAGAGATGGCGAAATAACCTTCGGTCCTAGCTAATTCGGCCTATGAACAATATCGCAATGATATTCTCCTATCAGTTGCACCCAAGATGCTCCGAGAAAAGCCCTTTGCTTTTGCTAGAATCGATTCCTAAATTTTCTGAAAAATTTTAGGTTATTTTTGTGTTTTTTTTATGAGAGGAGGCAAGAAGCAGTGAAAAATTAGGTTAGGATTATTAGGGTAGAACAATGAGCTCCCTCTTCCTCTTATTCTAACCGAAAAAGAGGAGTGAATGGGGAGATATTTTTACCCTCCTAATTTTGGGCCCAATGCTAACCGAAATAAGAGATATCCATTTCTCTTTTTTCGGTTTTTCCAAAAATGTATAAAATGTGTTAAATTGTCATCTAGTGAGGATCGAACCCATGACCTCTTGGTTTGAGTACCCTCACTATTACCACTATGACACATTCATCTTGTTGATATTAAATATAACCGATTACATTTAATTACGAATTAACAGATTAATTCGTCCAAGCTAACATTACATACATTTAATTAAATATAACTTATTATATTCAATTTACGAATTGACAGTTAATTCGTCTCAACTAATATTATTTAATCTTCATTAAATAATTGTCTCATCAACACATTGACTAACTGTTTAGTCATATAAGGCATCAATATGATTATATTTCTATAACCAAATCTCTCAAACACATCCTATAGGTGTGACCTTTAGGAACCAGTTGATCACCGCCATTTGTATGATAATAACGTCAAACTTTCTAGCAAGCTAACCATTATTAGGTAATCGTTAATCAACTGATTAAAATACGAAGTATACCCTTGTGAACCTTTAAGAGATTTATTAATGTTATCACACTAATTTGTAGAGGACACAAGCTCCAACAGGAAAAATCTCTCACGAACCGTCGGTAGTACCCTGCCAAACCCAAGAAACTCCTGATCACTGCCACATTCTTTGGTGCTTCCCACCGAGTAACTGCCTCTATCTTTGCAGGATCCACAGCAACACCCTTCTTTGAAATCACATGCCCCAGAAAAACAACCTCCTCTAACCAGAACTCACACTTAGACAACTTTGCATACAGCTGGTTGTCTTGCAAAGTCTGCAACACTATCCTTAAATGCTCCTCGTGCTCCCCCTTAGTCTTAGAAAAGACTAAGATATCATCGATAAAGAGCACAACAAACCGATCTAAGAACTGACTGAAGACCCGGTTTATCAATTCCATAAACACTGTAGGTGCATTAGACAACCCAAACGGCATCACAACATACTCAGAATGATCATACCTCGATGTAAAAGTTGTCTTCGGTATGTCCTCCTCCTGAATCTTCACCTGATGGTAACCCGACCTCAAATCGATCTTAGAAAAGACTGCTGCACCGTTCAACTGATCAAACAAATCATCTATCCTCGGTAAATGATACATGTTCTTCACTGTAACTCTGTTCAGCTCTCTATAATCGATGCATAACCTCAAACTCCCATCTTTCTTTTTCACAAACAACACCGGTGATCCCCATGGTGAAACACTAGGTCTAATGAATCCCTTCTCAATCAGATCATCCAGTTGTTTCTTCAGCTCCTCCAACTCCTTAGGACCCATGCGGTACGGTGCCTTAGAGATTGGCCCCGTTCCCGGTTTCAACTCAACACTGAAATCTATCTCCCTCTTCGGTGGCAAACCAGGTACCTCATCTGGAAAGACTTCTGGAAACTCTCCCACCACTGGTATCTACTCAACTGTCGGACTCTCCATACTATGGTCTCTTACATGGCATAAGATCAACAGACACCCCTTCCTCAGATAAGACTTCAAGGTCACTCCTGCAATCAACTTAACTTTGGGTTTGACAATAAACCCACGATAAGACACACTAATCCCCTTAGGAACTCTCAAAGAAACCCTCTTTTAATGAGAATCTATCTTAGCCGTATACTTACCCAACCAGTCCATACCAACTATCATCTAAAAACCCTCCAAAGGAAACTCTAACAAGTCCACTGGTAGGTCAACCTGCCCAACTATCATAGACACACCTCTATACAACCGCCCAAAAGATACAGACTCGCCCGACGATATAAAAACTTCCTCTTTTATAGACTCACACTCACTCAAACCCATCAGCTTAGCATGACTCGATGATACAAACGACTGTGATGCTCCCGAATCAAACAAAACAAAGGTAAAGACTCCATTAACAGGAAAAGCACCCGTGATAACGTGAGCATCATCCTCAGCTGCTTTCTTCTCTATCATGAGCAGCTTACCACTGGTCTTCTGCCCACCTCCCTGGACAGTACCAGCTAAGGTAGACGGCTTAGCAGCCGATCCCTAGTTGTTGTTGTTCGTTGCCGGTCTCTAATATGAATTACCGCCATTGCGGTTAGCCCCACCATTGTTGTTACTCTGACCACCCCGGTTATTCCACGACCCAGCCGGCCTGTTACTAGCATAACTCCGAGATGGACCCTGAGAGAAACTCCCCTGTGACGGTCTCTGGAAACCCCTACTCACAACACTGGTACACTCATGCCTCTTGTGGCTCACACTGCCACAATTAAAACAAGAGAAACCCCAACTGCTGCTACCACCACCACGGCCACGCCCATAAGGAGCTCCACCGCTAAACCCCAACCCTGAAGAGTACGCTCTCGCCTGGTTATGGCCGCCCCTCTTATAACTAGACTAACCACCACCTTCACTCTCAGCCTTCCTCTTCTCAAAAGCTCTCTCACGGCTCTCCTTCGTCATCTCAACTAACCTCTCAGCCCTCCCAGCACGCTCATATACCTCCTTAACATCAGTAAGGACCCCTACCAGCAAATTCTCCATGATCTTGGGTGTCAACCCCTTCTCAAATCTCAAAGCCAAGTTCTCTTGGTTCAGCCCCATATCCTCTGCATACCTAGATTTCTCGTTAAACTTATGATAGTACTCAGCAACGGTCATATCAAAGTCATCTTGAAATCATCAAACTCCTCTCTCAGCTTACTACGCACATGCTCCGGCACAAACTCTCGCCTCATAGCCCTCTTAAACTTATCCCATGGTATAGCAGGTAACCCCTGTTTCACATACAAGTCCAAAGCACTCACCTTAACCTTGTCCCACCACTCACCAGCTGCTTCTCTCAAGTAGAACGCAGCTTGTTCCACTCGAAGCTCCTCTAGGCAATGAACCAAATTAAGTATGTTCTCGATCTCTCTATGCCAATTATCCAGCAGAATTGGCGTCCCAGTTCCCATGTACTCTTTAGGATTGAACCTTGCTATATGTATACTTATCTTTGAGTGATCTGGCCCCGCCTCTTTATCTTTCCCCACTCTCTTCAAAGCCTCATTAAGAGCATCTTGGTGCTCCAACATCTTAACAATCCCATCTATACTCATGTTCTCTGCCCTGGCATACAATGTTGTTCTCTTTGGCGGCATCTTCGAAACTATATAAGAAAAGGTAAACATGAACACACATCCCATATCTCAAAACACGAAAACGACATGTACAGCACCTACTCGATCGAGTGCCACAACCCACTCGATCGAGTTGAGGTCACTCGATCGAGTTGCCCGCTTACTCGAGCAAGTGCCTCGACTCCAGAATCTGACCAGAAAGTTCCCAAAAACGTACTCGGCCGAGCCAACCTCCCACTCGATCGATTTAACCCTACTCGATCGAGTGCCCTATCCTACTCGATCGAGTCGCCCAAAAACAGACTTCTGTCCAGAAACGGGAAACCACATACTCGATCGAGTTACACCCACTTGATCGAGTCACTCACCTACTCGATCGAGTGCCCCCCACTTGACCGAGTCAGGCAGACTTGAATATTACCCGCATGTTCAAACTCACACTTCCAACTATCTATACTTTTATGCAAACGACAAACAAAACATATATATACATATCTCTTTGTATACTCAACAATAGTAACTTCCCTTCCACGTTTCTAATATGCCATGTGACAAATTAACTATCATGCCATTCATATATTCAACCAACAATATATATAATCATATCATCATCTTCCTTCACTACACATCTCCTATCCTCCACATACATGCATCCACCGATTCATACAACACATCTTCCTTATACTAAAAGAATAAAAGATTACTAAATATTTCCCGCCTAAATGATTTATTCTATAATTAGATTTCACATTATTATATCTACAATGGGCTATACTTTCCAACAATAAATATCTCTATTTTGTAATATAAAATATATAATATATTTTTCAATTTGCATAAATATATTAATAAGATATTCTGATTTTGTCATCAATAAAATTGTACTAATTATACATATGATGTGATAAAATATTTTACTATTATTATTTTTAAAACTAAACACGATGATACGGACAATTATTTAGCAAACATTTTCATCTCTCTTATACTAAAAGAATAAGAGATTAATAAAAATTTCCCACCTAAATGAAGTATTCTATAATTATTATATCATATTTACAGATGCTATTACAAACAAGAGATATTGACATATTAATTAGATATTCTAATTTTGTTACATAAATGAAATTGTACTGAACTAATTATAGTATTATACGTATGATGTGATAGAAATGTTTTACTTTACTGTTATTATTTTTGTATGATGGTCACGAGCACTTTTTTAGCAAACACTTTCTAAATAATTCTATTATTCTATC
Organism: Silene latifolia; assembly: GCF_048544455.1. Lineage (NCBI taxonomy): Eukaryota > Viridiplantae > Streptophyta > Magnoliopsida > Caryophyllales > Caryophyllaceae > Silene > Silene latifolia. The sequence goes on from NC_133526.1 coordinate 97,734,872, forward strand.
TTTTGATAATAACTTACTAATGATGTAATTGTTAAATTTTCTAATATAACTATCAAAAAAACCGCGCATTCGCGCGGATCTATACTAGTTACTATATAAATACACAACACAAGATAAACACATAGCGATCCCGACACACACCCCATGGTGACCGGTTCAAAGTTACAAGGCGAGTTTGTGACTTTAGGACGTCTCCCAAGTCTTTGCATTAGCTCCTACAACTCCTACCCGGGTTCATTTTAATTTGACTCCCTATGTTCATTAGGTACATTGGTTACATGTTTCAGCATCGTCGCTCTGATACAACTTTGTGACACCCCATACTCCAAGTGCCTTACCAGGACTACTTAAGGTATGAGAACGCCACCATCTCGGTTATCCGAGGCAATGATATAGACAATAACGAAACGTACTTAAATGATAATAAAGTTTAAGTGATACAACCAAACTCCAAAACTGCTAAAAGAAATACAAAGGTCCTCAAAACTGTCAACTAATAAACAAACTAAAGAATGTTTGACGCAGCGGAAGACTTCTAAAAACAGTAACGTGGTGACTCATCCCAGCTAACCCATGCGCATCGTCTCATACCTGCTCAATAACTGCTCACCATCCCCGAATGGATCACCACAGTTTTTAAAACAATTATCGGGGTCAGTACTGATTACATAAAACAACAACTGCAAAGAAACAGTATTACAATCAACTCAATCAGCACAACTCAATCACCACAACTCCATCTCATCTCAACAATCTGACTACACACTTAAGTGTGTAGCCCTACCAGAGTTCCCATCGCAACAAGTACTCCTTGCCGCCAGTGGGGGACCGCAGCCGTTCCCACCTAAGCCCCGCTCATCTCCATCGAGCGATAAACCCATGTTCCTTAATGTGCACATCCCTTCTGTGGCGTGTTCCACAGAAGGCGAATCAAGGGCGTGAAGCCACTCCCGCAAGTGACTCCACTCAGCCAGGGATGCACCTCGAAGATCACAGACAGTTACACAACCAATCAACAATATAGTATCAACAATCACCAAAACCAATCAACCATTATAATTAATCAACAATCACCAATACACTATGTAACCAATACTGAGTAGGGAAACCCTACCTGGAATGCAAACACCACAGACAGTCTAGCAGCTAATCAAAATCTTTCCTCAACGAATCCTTCTCCTAGAACATGCATACATTCAATTACCACCAGAACCATACAAATCACCCAAAACCCCACAACAACACCCGATTAGGGTTTTAAAGAAACTTAACGAAACACAACATAAATTATATAAAAAGCTTACCCTCGACACTGAAGGAAATGTAGATCTATATACATACTAACATACTCATATATGTTAAAAATTAATTTGTCATCAAATTAATAAAGGTCTTATGCATGCAAACTAATAAACAAAATAAGGAAGAAAAATAATTTTCTCACCATAAAATCGGATTCATGGGCACAAGTGAGTTCACCTACTCACTTGTTCTTGAGCTCTCCAAATGGAAGAACAAGGATTCAAGTATAGAATCCCTCCCAAAAGCATATACCCAAGGAATACATCTTAAAAACCAATATTATTTAGATCTAGTAATAATATTAGTTTTACAATAAAATTGACACAAAATAAATTGTATTTTTGCTCTTGATAATTTCGGTCAAGAGGGAGTAATGAGCTTATTTCTCTAGAATTATCATAAATTATAGAGAGTTTTTGATGAATTCTCTTACACTAGAAAATTAGATAGGAAGAATGAATAATCATCTAAGAGAAAAGCTCTTCTCTCTTTTCTTGTGGAGTGGCCGAAAATTTTGGCTTGGGTAGGATGCCCAATACCTTTTCTTTTTGCTCTTCTCAAAAGCTTAGGTTTGCATGCCTACTTATTAGCTTTTATCATTGTGTTTATACTTAAACAATTAACACAATTTCCATTAACTCCCTCCATTTATTTCGGTACACTCACATAAAATGGATGAGTCCATTTTATTTGTGATTTTGTCAATATGTCACATGTGACACATTTCATGGCATCTTATTTATAAAATGTATTTTTAACCATTAAAAATCAACATATTAATAAAATATGTCACTTATAAAAATTATCATTGTAATTCATAATTACTTGTACCAAAAGTGTTTTCCGAATTATAAATTACAACATTCTGTTATTTATAATTTATTCATTCCGTTTCAATTGTTTCTGTAAACAATAATTTCATCTAAGTAATAAAACAATTCGATTACTTAGATCGTGTCTCATTTAATCATATTTACAATAAGACACGTAAATTATACTCATAAAATCATCCGTCAATTTTAAGCAATTTAATTAACTCGTATCGGTATACGATTAATTAAATAATCAATTAAGAGTATTTCCCTATAGGTATGACCTAAGGGGATCAACGATCACCACCGTCGCCCGACGAATGTCAAACTCTAGTCACCAATCATTACCGATATGTGTGGACCAGTTGATCGTAAAATATTACATCCCACATGTATTCTTAAAATGAGATTTAATAATGATATTTAAATCATGTGATCGCACTATTGTTGAGGACACATTTCCCAACAATCTCCCACTTGTCCTCGACAAGTGTGCGTCACCAATTCTCTTGTCCTATTACTATCTCCCACTCAATGCAAGGTGTCTTTCAGGTCGTACTTGCAAGTGATCATATCGAGAGTGGTTTCCTCGATCTGGAGAATAACTGTTTGACCGGATTTATCTATCATAGATACCTTCCGAGCGTGGCCACGCATTTCCAGTTCATTACTCCTCGAGTGGCCCTGAGATATTGTTATAACCCTGACAAGGGGTGGACAATTCCTATCGCACTCATTCCCTTCGACTAGCCATAGCCATCATAACCCAAAATATGCCCATTTGACCCCATTTACGAAGGTCGTAATAACACAAATCAAAGTTAATCTGAAACTATGCCATCTTAGGTGAATAGTCTTTAGTCAAAAGAATCGACTCATTAGAATACTATAGTAGCTCTCGCCACGACCAGGCTATATAAATTTGCCAGAACTCTATAAGCGGTCATAAGGCCCGACAAAGTGTTCCTAACAGTCTGCCTATGTGATCGACTAGTCATCTCACATGACTGTATGGCACTTGAACTTGCCATCAATCGCATCGCACTCTAGTCACTTCGAGACGTCACCTCATACAAGTGACTATGGGCGAATACAATGCTAATCCGTGTTCACTTTAACGGGGTTCAATTGTCTCCACAACCCGTTTGGATGTAACAAAGTATAATAAAAGAGTTTTAAAGTAAAACTCAAACGACAAATGCGATTATCACATATGAATAGTCAATGCCTGATTACTATTCATGTTCTATAATCTAATTTGATCTTGTACGTAGTTGTTCATTTCAATTCAATTGAAATGACATGACTCATCATGTTTAGCCTTTGAGAAGGCTTTGGTTAGTAGGTTTTATCAATTTCTTGTACCTTACTCAACCTTACTACATACTCGTTTTCCTTTGTAATGTATACACTTGCATTACAAAACTTTCTGAGTACGTGTCAAGATCCAATCAAGACATAGTCCCTCTAGCCTTAGAATAGCTCCCACTGTTTTCATAGTGTGCGGGACTCATCCTTCTTGCACATCTCATGATTGCAAGTGTACTCAATTTCCGTTATAAATATCTCTCATTGTTCTTTATTGCCTAGAACGATTCTAGAAAATCTACTTCTTAATTAACATTGCCACAATGGTATCTTAACCATCCTAATGTGTTTTGATTATGGTTTTGTCGGAAACCATGCGCAATCTCAATTGTCAATTGTCACTTGTGTAACACCCTTACACAAAATTGCATCATAAACACTTTGTTTTACTTCCTTAATGCTTCTGCAAGCACTTAAGGGTAATCTTTATAGCTTGCTTGGTAAAGATTACTTAAATTCGATTTTGAAAACAATTCATCATACTCAAAGCATATGAAGTGTTATACATCATTTCTTTTTAATTGATCCGGCAAGGAAAAATGGAATCAATCAAATATGTTCAATTTAATTGAACTAGTCATGAATCTTATCAACATAAGACTTCTTATTGACACTAAAATCATATGGATTTATCTTCATAAATCCGTATATTAAAGATGTATCATAATACTCCAAAAGTCTTAAATCGTTCTCAATGATCAATATGTCATCCACATATCGGACTAATTAAAAAAAATTCCGTAACTCCCACTAAACTCCATGTATAAACACAACTTCTCGACTTATCGAGAAATGTTTTATCACATGATCAAAATGTTGATTCCAACTCATTGATGTCCTACTTAAGATCCTCTCTTAAGTTTCACATTATCTTAGGATTGCAAGAATCTATAAAACTTATGACATGTATTGAATACATTCCTTCTATTGAAGAAGTGGGTTTTAGATTCACTTGCTGTGTATTTCATAACCTCATAATGAAACACAATCCATAAGAAGATCCAAATAGACTTAAGCATTTCAATTAGTGCAAATCCCTTTGTAACTAATCTTGCTATGAAATATCTCTTTATTAGTGCAAAACCCTTTGTCACTAATCAAGCCTTTTATTTTGGATTTTCATTTCATGGCTCTAAGCTTTGTGTTGAGTTGTGACTTAAACACTCTTATGTAAGTCCTTTGTCGATTACTTTCCAGAAGTAATCAACTTGAATCAAACAATTTGTTTTGTAAGTTATAAGCTCTTTAATTTCTTAAAAGTACCATGAATTCATCATTTTTAACAAGTGACGAATTTAACCTCCTAAGTTTTGAAGAAACAACGTCTTACACAAAACGTCTCATGTAGCCAAGAAAGACCAGTTTCTTGCGACATAATATTCTTTGTGGCATTCTTTGTGGCTCTTGAATAATTTCTCCCACTCTGTCTTCTAAAAATAAACTTGTATTTTAGAAAGACAGCTTCACGAGCCGCAAACCCGTCGTACTCGTGATAATTGAAGAGGAAAAATGAGCATTTGTTTCTTGTGAAAAACTTACAACCATGGTACGTTTACCATTTCATATCTCATATGATTCGATTTAGTGGAGAAATAATTTAGACAAAAATGATAAAATCCCCAAAAGGATTAAGTAACTCAAAGTAACTTGATCTAAGTCCAAACCTTATCGAATAGCGTTTGAATTCTTATCCAATCATACATTATCCCATAATGCGTGTTAAGAGAGATTAATTTGTGATACTATATCACAATTCATTTGGCTTATATCAAAGTCTTCACTTTGATAATCCCATCACGACTAAATCGTGATTCCTTGAATTCTTTGAAATTCTTTAAAGATTTCTCTATTTACCTTATTAAGTGAACATATTAGTGTCAACTTAAATCGTTGGTAAAAGATAATGATCAACCTATTTTGGATTGATGATTTACAACCTCGATCTCCTTTTCAACCAAAAGGCATGAGACATCTTGCTTTGAATACAAGATACGCATATACCATTAACAATCTAATGGTTTCAAGAGTACTCGATAACTCTTTGCGTTCATCATTCCAAAATTTAAGGTTTAATCTTGGGTTACCAGTTTAAATCTTACATCATCTACATGATATATCATTCTAGTTTGGTTTAGAATATAATCACCTTGATAATGGGCTTACCATACATCAAATCGTGGTGTATAGGGTCACAAAAGTGAAAACCTCTTTTGTATCTTAACAAGTTTATATTCTTATTTAGAGTTTATGCACTTAATAGTCACAATTAAGTACAACTTTAAATCCAAAAACTAGATTGAGTACACAATTACTCTATCTCTCAACATTATTGTTGCTAGTCGTCATATTCTAATCATCTTATGTGTCGAATACAATGATGAAAAAACCTCCACCGGTTTCTAATATTGACGAAGTGGCACTAGCAAAATTTATGTTTAATCAAATAAACACTTTTAAAGAAGAAGGTCCCATTAGATGTCCCACAACTAACTTGCTGATTCTTCAATAATTTGGGGTAGTTTCCTTTCTCGTGTCCAACATTTAAGACAATGGAAACTTTATCGGTTGGGATTGATAGGTTTAGTATCGTCATTCTCAACAACTTTACCTTTAACATTACCTTGTATCAATTCCATTATAATCTTTACTTCTTGAACCTCGTCCTCATCTTAACGGTTTAAGAGAATGCTCCCACTTATTTCAATGAGTCTTTGCTTTGAGAAGCAAAATTGAATTCATGAAGATTACTCTTCATTTCTTCGTTTTAGTCTTAAAACTTTCGTTGAAGTGGTTGCGTTATTTTGGTCAATTATGAATTCCAACAAATCTAATTACCAAAACAATTTATCATTTCAAGGTACTTAATTCAATTAAGTATATGAAACATAACAATCCATTGTAAGTAGATGTGTTAGTCAAGAATCAAAAACCTGTTTGATAATGAATAACCTTTATCTATACTCTTTACAAGAGATCCTTAGCAATGGTTCACTTGAGGTTTTAGAAGCAAATTCATATTTGTCTTTAGTTACGATGTTTTAATGGAGATTTGAATCAAAAACGAAATGATATCGTATATGAATTGTGGCAAAGAAATAGAACAATATAAAAACGGAATAGTGGAAAACTTTAACATTTATCGTTTTATTAATACTTGTAAATAACAAGTAAAGCATTTACATAGTGACCTCTACCCAACTATGATAAATGATTCCAAGACCCAAATTCATATTGACTTAGGCACGGGGTAGCCGATGCAACCTTTATCAATATAACTCGGTGGATTAACCTTTTAATCGATTCTACTTTTAGAACTCTTGGTCGATAAAATTACTCTAATGTTTATCTATAGCCCAAAACACATCAACAAGGGCACGGGGTAGCCGATGCAACCCTTATCAATAACTTTTGTTGAGTTCAATCCAAATTTCGAATAAATGTGTCCATTATCCAAACCCACATCAACTTGGGCACGGGGTAGCCGATGCAACCCTCATCAACATGAATTCGGTGGATAAACATTTATCACCCACTTCCCCTACGTAACAAGGTTTGTAGCCCGGGGTAGCCGAGTGCACTCCCTCGCGAAATAGGTTTTCATGGTTTCTACTATTTGGTAAGGCTATGTCTCAATTGTTTGTTTTAGCGAGAGGTCATGTCAATTTATTATCTATCACACTTTAAGTGAACTAAAGCGGTGAACTACGATAATTCGAATTGACACGGTCAATAAACTCGATAAAATAAGGATGCATGTTTTAGTTATGGCGATTTAGCGATGCATGCGACATAAAATAAAATGCAAGCATAAAATAAATAAATCCTAGTATGGCCTTTCCTAAAATAGAAAAACTATTTAACTATTACATATTCGGAAACCAACTCCATTGGTCCCTTGAACTTCGGTTGTGGCACGCATCTCGAGGTAACACCGTCTTTATGTATCGCCATACTTGAAGAAATCCGTCTTTGGGAACTCCGGAATGAATAAAATTACATAATAAATTACATAATTTCCTATTATACATTTGTAACTAAAATAAAAATAAATCTATTAAATTACAAAACGGTGATACGAGATCACAATAAAAATTACAACCGAATCGATATTCCCATACATTTCGGAAATACCAATTAAAATCTAAGGCCATACTAAGTAAAATTACATAATTCAAAATTACATGAATTAAAGTTATGACAATCATAAAGAAAATGCAGCATTATAATATGTATGAACATGCTCAATTTTATGCTAAATCGCCTTTAATTAGCCAATATCGTATATTACTCGGTTTTTACGATTTGCGTGATTTCAACATTTTACAATCACAAAAATTACATAAATTCATATTTATGCATAAGTTAATTACCCTAACCTCTTAGGATTCAAAATTTAGTCTTCACTAATAATTTGACCATAATTAACTCATATTTACAAAATTGTTCATTAAAGGACTAAAGATTACAAAAATAAGCTATAAACTTCAAATAAATCACAAAAATTTCAAATAAATTCAAAATTCAAAATTTAAATTCATGAACATTCTGGAAAAATACCATGACACTCATAATGTTCAAAATCTTAGGTTAAAAATTTCAAATTTTCCTAAAAACAATGTTGCGGTTAATCGATTTATAATAAAATAATCATAAAACATAGAAAAATTATTTTCACTAACTTTTCAATTTTAGATCTGAAAAAGATAATAATATGCAACATTAGACGTTTTTCCTAAGTCATAGATTATGTTTTATTAATTTTCCACTAATAATGTCACTATTTATGCTATTTTTCTTCAAAAATCCATAAATCATGCAAAAAGACTTCTTTATAGCCAATTATTTTACACACATCTTGTAAAATTGCATGTGACAACATATTAATTTTATATGACCAGATTCGAAATTTAACTCATATTAACCTATTTTTCACCTAAATCTGAATTTAATAATAAAAAATTCATTTTTCGAGCATAACAAGTCCAAAAATTATGAAAATTTAGAGGTTATCTCAAAATAATATATGTGACAACATATCCAAAAATTACTGGAAAATTCGAAGTATAGCTAGTTTTAGACCAAAAATGACATTTTTACTCATAAAATCATAGTTAAATGCCATTATTGTAAAATATGAACAATAAAAATCCGTAAAATTAACCAAAATATCCTAAAACATTTTAGGACCAGAAATTTTAACATGCATGGATTAATTTCGTGATATATCATAATAACACAAAATTTACAAGTTTTATTTGTTATTCTTGTAACTCGGAAAAACTTTTAACCGATTTGCATGCAAACAACCGTGGCTCTTGATACCGATTGAAGGAAATGTAGATCTATATACATACTAACATACTCATATATGTTAAAAATTAATTTGTCATCAAATTAATAAAGGTCTTATGCATGCAAACTAATAAACAAAATAAGGAAGAAAAATAATTTTCTCCCCATAAAATCGGATTCATGGGCACAAGTGAGTTCACCTACTCACTTGTTCTTGAGCTCTCCAAATGGAAGAACAAGGATTCAAGTATAGAATCCCTCCCAAAAGCATATACCCAAGGAATACATCTTAAAAACCAATATTATTTAGATCTAGTAATAATATTAGTTTTACAATAAAATTGACACAAAATAAATTGTATTTTTGCTCTTGATAATTTCGGTCAAGAGGGAGTAATGAGCTTATTTCTCTAGAATTATCATAAATTATAGAGAGTTTTTGATGAATTTTCTTACACTAGAAAATTAGATAGGAAGAATGAATAATCATCTACGAGAAAAGCTCTTCTCTCTTTTCTTGTGGAGTGGCCGAAAATTTTGGCTTGGGTGGGATGCCCAATACCTTTTCTTTTTGATCTTCTCAAAAGCTTAGGTTTGCATGCCTACTTATTAGCTTTTATCATTGTGTTTATACTTAAACAATTAACACAATTTCCACTAACTCCCTCCATTTATTTCTTTGACACACTCACATAAAATGGATGAGTCCATTTTATTTGTGATTTTGTCAATATGTCACATGTGACACATTTCATGGCATCTTATTTATAAAATGTATTTTTAACCATTAAAAATCAACATATTAATAAAATATGTCACTTATAAAAATTATCATTGTAATTCATAATTACTTGTACCAAAAGTGTTTTCCGAATTATAAATTACAACATTCTGTTATTTATAATTTATTCATTCCGTTTCAATTGTTTCTGTAAACAATAATTTCATCTAAGTAATAAAACAATTCGATTACTTAGATCGTGTCTCATTTAATCATATTTACAATAAGACACGTAAATTATACTCATAAAATCATCCGTCAATTTTAAGCAATTTAATTAACTCGTATCGGTATACGATTAATTAAATAATCAATTAAGAGTATTTCCCTATAGGTATGACCTAAGGGGATCAACTGATCACCACCGTCGCACGACAATAATGTCAAACTCTAGTCAGCCAATCATTACCGATATGTGTGGACCAGTTGACTGTAAAATATTACATCCCACATGTATTCTTAAAATGAGATTTAATAATGATATTTAAATCATGTGATCGCACTATTGTTGAGGACACATTTCCCAACAGACACAAGGATCACAACGGCGTAAAGAACGAGATGATCCGCACTCCTAGCCTTGGGATTTGTTAACAATGCGAAAAACACGAACTACGTAACTTCTCTTTTTCTGAAAAAGGTTTTTAGAAAGATTATCAGTGATTAAGAATAGTGACGGCCACCCTTTTATATTAACTTCGCATCATTAACAAAACCCGACTAATCAACCCGTAAAACACACTTACTTGATCGACCACCCTTTTATATTAACTTCGCATCATTAACAAAACCCGGCTAATCAACCCGTAAAACACACTTACTCGATCGAGTAAGTGACGTACTCGATCGAGTAAGTGACTTACTCGATCGAGTAAGTGACTTACTCGATCGAGTAAGTGACTTACTCGATCAAGTGGCCCTTACTCGATCGAGTCCCCAACTTACTCGATCTAGTACCCTAGAGGCAGCCTACTGTTTTGCGCGAAAAACTACTTACTCGACAGAGTAAGCCCCACTCGATAGAGTACCCATAGATACATAAAACCGTAGTATTAAAATTTTAGCCGCAATTCAGCCTCATAATCCCTGAAATTGCACGCGCGGTTCGTTCATTTTGAGCACATAGATTTTTATTATGCACTTATGTATTTTCGTTTTTGTTTTTATATTTTAGTATTACTCCAAAATTACTTCATGCGTGTCGAATCTTGGAGCTAGTCGTTTTATTTAACATACATTTTTAGATGTTTAGAAAACATATCGATATTCTACACAATCAATGTTTCATGCTACCAGACATGTAATATCAAATTTGACTTCATTCTTACTAACGAGCATTTGTGTGTCGGCCGTTGATGATCGAGACTAGGATCCCGACACACGTAAACCGAGACTGATTACGAATGCACTAGTGGGCATTCCGTCCCTAGTGCTTGACGCTCTCACTTGTATTCTTGTCGTGAGATTAGACAAGGGTGCGCGTCATGTTCAGGCTCAAAGTACCGGACCGTGACACCTTACCTATTCCATAGACAATTTTAAATGTCATATTTGTGGTTCATTTTATCAAATGTACATGGATATATCCCCTTTATCGGAAATCCGACACCTTTGAGGTCTTCCCCCACTTTCGCGCTCTTGTTGAATGTTTTTTTAATTAACTTATTCTTCAACTTTATTATAAAAATGGTGGTGATTACCTTAAACTCACTCCCACCATCACCTTTTAAGTATCACTAATCTCGTCCCTCCTCTCCATACACCAAAACATAATGGCTATATCGAACATTGACATCATCATATTGTTGAAATCGGACTCTCTTTACTATCTCACGTCAATCTTCCCTCTACTTTATGGTCCTATGCTTTTGTCACTGTCATATATCTCATTAATAGAATGTCCACCCCAACTCTCAAACACCTCGTACCTTATCTTAAACTCTTTGGCAAAACTGCAAGTTAGGACAAGCTTCGTAGTTTTGGGTGTCTTTACTACCCATGATTTTTCCCTTATACCACTCATAAACTTGACTCTCACTCGCTCGCTCTAAATCTTCCATCTTCATTGACTATTCCTCCTCTTAAGAGTTTTTATTACTGTCTTGATTCCTCCACCAACAAAATATTTACCTCTTGCTATGTTCCAAATTTGTGGAGGTCTAGCTTACCTTATTCCTCCTTGTGTCCTATGACTTATGGCCTTTTCGTCTACATACACTATCCCCCATAGGCTGTTATCCGCTCACTGTCTCTCTTCTTCATACCACGACTTATGATCTGACACTCTACTCCCCTCTATCCATACCTTCGCTTAATAAAAATTCTACCACATCACCCACTCTTTCGCCTATTGTCAGCTCCCTCGATCCCTCTTCTTCCCCTTCTCTCTCCCGTCCTCCTTCTATTCGACATGTGATACACCCCTTATATACTCCCACCACGTTTAAGCAGTCATTAACCGACTCACGGTGGCATGATTCAATATAAAGTATACGACTCTACTCTCCAATCACATTTGGTCCCTAGTTCCTCCTAACCCCACTTAAAAAGAATGGGTTGAAAATGGGTTTTTCATATCAAATCTATCTTGATAATATCATACACAAATATAAGGCTCATCTAATTGTCAAGGGTTTTTCCTGGCATTGACTATTCTGAGATATTTATCTTGTGGTTAAACTAACTACCATATGTCTTCTTCTTTCTCTGATCGTCTGCTTCTTTCTCTAATCTTGCCCTCACCAATGGCTGGTCTCTTCACCAGCTTGATGTCAATAGTGTCTTTCTTCAAGCAAAGCTCTCTTTCGGACACCGTCTACATGTCTGAGCCTCTAGGTTTCCATGACTCCTCTAATCCTACGGCTTGTAAACTAAATCGAGCTATCTATGGTTTTAATCATGCTCCTCGTACTTGGTACACTGAGCTAAAGACCTATCTTCTCTCCTTTGATTTTCTTTCTTCTTTGTTTGATCCCTCTTTTTTTCGTTTTCATTATAATTCTGACATTATATCTTTTTCTCTATGCTGACGGTATTATCATTTTTGGTCCTTCCTCTCTCCTTTATTCCTTTCTTCGCTCTTTTGCTCCTTGTTTCTCCTTAAAAGATATAGGTTTCCCGTCTTCCTTTCTTGGTACCGAGGTCACTCTACCTCCTTTGGTTTACAACTTACTCGAACCAAATACTTTTATCACCTTTTCACTCGATTTCATATGTGCTTAACTTTAACCCAGCATCTACTCCTTTTGCCAGCCTCTACTCCTTTTGCCTCTTATCTGGCCCTTACCCATTCACCTCGTTCCCCTATATCCAATCCCGCTGACTATCGTACTTTTATTGGTGCCCTTCAATACCTCTAATTGAATCATCCTGATATTGCTTTTAGTGTAATCAAGTTGGCTCATATTGTAATACCCGTCCTTTTCGGGACCCGTTGATTGACGTTGACCGGCCTTAGTGATATGTCTTAGTCGTTGGGAAGCCTTATGAGCGTTGGCCGGTGAAGTGGTGAGCTTTGAGTTAGTGGTACTCGATCTAGTCGAGGCTACTCGATCGAGTAGCTAGAGTACTCGATCTAGTAGGTGCCACTCGATCGAGTAAGTTAGTTACTCGATCGAGTAGCGTCTTTTCAGGAGGGATTTATAATCGTGTTTTGATAGAATCGCAAATCATTTCCGCCTCTTCCTAAAAACCTAAAAGTCGTCTCTCCTTCTTCCCTTCACCTTGGTTCCTTCCATGGAAGCCTTTGAGGATGCTTGTGCCGTAGGGATGGGTTGCTTGAGTTGGATAGTGGTCTTGACGCCGGATAGCGATGCGTAGGTATGTCATCGTCATCATCATTGTCGTTGTCGTTTTCAGTTAGGGTTGTAGGGGTTGTGATGGATTATTGTACTGTTTGTATAGGTGTTTTATTGCTTGGTCGATGTCTGTGATTGAACGTGGAATCGCTGCGGATGGCTAAAGGTAGGTTCTCCTACTCAGTACTTTTGGTTGTCCAGAGTGTCTTGTGATGTGGTTTGGTTGTTGTTATATCAGTATGGTTGTCGGATTGTGATAGTTGGTTGGTGTTGTGCTATGGTGTTTATCGTTGACGTAATACTATTGATTGGTTTATATCTGTCTGTGTTATTTGGGGCACGTCCCTGGCTGAGTAGAGTCACTTGCGGGAGTGGCTTCACGCCCTTGGTTCGCCCTCTGTGGAACCCGCCATAGGAGGGGGTGTGCACATTAAGGAAACTTGGATTTATCGCTTTGTATGTTGAGCGGGGATTTGGTGGGTACGGCTGCGGTCCCCCACTGGCAGGGCTGGTCCAGTGGACAGTCGGTGACGGTGATTGGTTGGAGCAGTTGTGGCTTATGTGTGTACTTGGTTGTGTCTGTTGTGTGTTGACTAATGTGGTTGTGTCTTTCCTCAGTTACTGACCTTGTGTGGTTTGTCTTCTTGTTGTTTCTGTTGTGTCTACCGTGATCCCTTATGGTGAGCAGTCCAGTCTAAGCAGGTGATGTCTTTGATGGTAGCTGGAGTCTTGGCGGGATGAGTCCTTCACGAATCACGACAAGAGTAGTTCACATAGTGGTGTTGAGTTGTATCTTTTATATCAGTGGTTTTGTTTAATTTTGTAATAAACTGTAATTGTTCTTTTATCCACATTTGATTATTACTGTCCTCGGGCAACCGGGATGGTAGCGCCCTTATATCCTATGGAAGGTCTTGTTATGGCTCCTTGGTATATGGGGGTGCTACAAAGTGGTATCAGAGCGATGATTTTGGAACCTGTAACAAATGAGCCTAATGAATGTAGTGAGTCTAATAAAATGAACCTGGTGTATTTATATTGGGAGCCCCAGTTGATGCTAGATTTTGGGTGAGTAGGCGCCCTCATTTCAAAATCATGGCCCCATTATGCTTAAGTCAGTCACTGGTTAAGGGGATAGTGAGTCGGAAATTATGTTCCTAGAGTGTGTTTGATAGTGATATAGAGACGTTTGTAGCGGAGTCTTTATGGATGCTAAGTGTGTATGGTTGTAATTAGAACTGTGAAGATCTATAGTTGAGTAGTAACGGAAGTGGTGACGTGGTTGCAATGCGAGGTAGTGTGCATGATGTGGTGTTGGTAATGCTTGTTCCAAATGGTTGGTATTGGTAATTGATATGAAAGCTTGTGAGTCCCGTATGTGGTAGAAATAGTGGTGATTAGTAAGTTGTAAATGTGTTGTAATGGTCATGAAAATAGCATTGGAGTGGATGTGATAGGTGCATGAATGAACGCTTCCGCAATGTGACAATTAAATTGAGTACGCTATTTGTTAATTGCTGTAACAAGGTTAGATTATTGGTATGCTTGGCCGATAAAGAATGGTTGAATGTTAGCTGTATGATTAAAGCAATATGGTTAGGAGTTATTTTGTTGAGGTCACAATTGTATGCTTATAAGTGAAAGAAATGTGCTAAAGGAATGCATGAGAAGATTGAAAGTTTGGTCATTTGGTTACGTAATAATGGTTATAGAATAAAAATGAAGAGTTGAATGAGGTAATGTATTTGTTGGGTTGATACGTTATACTTGTGTAGTGGTAATACGATTTGAATGAGTATGTTAATCTGTGCCGATGTCCGAATTCATTTTGGAATCGACACGCGTTGCTGTTTTGCAGGAATCTCTAGCTAATATTATATTTTCGGCCATGTATCTAGCCTTACTTGACCGAGTATGAGTGCTTACTAGACCGAGTAGACCTCATTCGATCTAGTTAGGAAGCTATTACGTCGAGAAAGTTGGAATTTACTGCGAAAACTCGACCGAGTAGCTCCAACTCGATCACTCGGAAGCCACTCGATCGAGTAACATACTTACTCGATCGTGTAAGCTACAGTACCGCTGAAACACGGGATTTTATTCCCTTTTTTCCCTAATTCTTTTCTTTCTCATCCTTCATTCAACCAAAACCCTAATCCTCTATATTTCTCTCTTGTGCTCTCAAAACTTTATGATTTTGTGCTTGAATCTTGGTGTTTCATTTGCTTAATTCGTTCTCCTTGCTTGCCAATTAATTAAGGTATGAATGTCTAACCTATTTTGATGTTTTTAATTAATTAGATGCATATACGATGTTGGTAATTGCGGAAAAGTCGATTTATATGGACCAAAACATGTTTATAATTGTTGTAATATGATCTAATTGCTTCAATTCGATGATTGTTGATGTTAGTTATGCAAAAATCAAATCAAATTGGGGGTTTATATGACTCGAATTTTCTAGGATTTCAGTATTTGAATTGAATTTTGGTTGTCTTTTGGGTGTAAAAGGGAGAAAATTGAGTAATATATGTCATACATACCATGTTTAGAGTTGGTTTTGTGATTTTTCGCTCAAAAATTTGCCTTAAAACTCCGTCTTAAAAGTGCCCCAAACTGAAATTCGTCTTATATTACTGTGAAATTTGTTAATATATAGAGCTATTTAGAAGTTATGGTTTTTCAAAAGTGATAGTGATAATGGTAATTGGTGCTTTACATGTCTGAGTCCGTCTGAGAATAAAATTGAGAGTTTATGCTCATGATTTCTGGTTTGTTGGTGAAAGTGTGTACTTAGTAGCTCTTTTACATGAACATACATGGTTGTTTTACAAGTTTTCAAGTATATGTGGTTTGTGTATTCAAGTATGTGTTGAAAACAGATGCCGAGACCAACCGTGGGAACCAGACAAAGCAAGAGTGGGAGGGCTTCTGAGCCCGAAGTGGGAGAGGGGAATGGACCTATAGTCCCGGCCGTGCCTGAATACCCCTCCGTAGTCTTTGTTGATTTTACCCAAACGGGTAATTTTGTCGCTTTGCAACAAAGGAAGATGAGACCTACCCGGTGTATAGACACCATTCTCTTGACTGACTTAGGGATTGAGACAGATGTCAGGCACATCTTTGAGACTTTGGGGATGTTAGGACTATACCGTCTCAGGAAACATTTTTATGCCTTTTTGACCCTTAAGTTCATGAGTTCATTTAAATACGACGCGGTGGCAGAAACTGTGGATTTCTCCTTATGAACACGAGTTTTCTGTTGACCATGGATTTGTTTGCAACCCACCTTGGCTTGGCTAAGCCTGCCAAGGGTGCTCTCCATGATATTCCTTCTGAGTATGGGGTTAGTAGCCTCATGTCGTGCCTTACCGGTAAATCGGCTCCTACTTCGAGTAACATGTTGATCAATGATGTTCAACATGTAACTTTGAAGATCTTTCTTCGTGCCTTGACGTGTCTACTCTACGAGAGGAAGGATGTGAGTAAGTTGAACTCACATGAGTTGATGCTCTTGATGTCTTGTCTTAACCCCACCCGGTCACAGCCTGTCACTTTTAGTGCCCATGTCTTTGTTTGTGCCAGTCTAGCTCTGATGGCCTCGTATGACACTAGATTTCTCAGTTGTGGTGCCATTGCCACACGTCTAGCAGAGAGGTTGACATCCTTTGAGGCCTCCTCGGCCTACACTCCTTTGACTACCACGGTGCCTACCTTGGACCGCGACTTCTTCCTCGACCAGAAATAGTTGAGAACTTTAGCGGGTGGGAGTTTGGCATGGAGAGTATGGGGTATGAGTTGGATGCGGATACCAGCTCCTAAACACCTACCTGCGACTGAGCCCTTACCACCGGCAGTTATAGCTACTGATTCTGACGATGAGGAGGATGAGGGACGTCCACCGGTGCAGACGTACCTCATTGACTCAGAGATCCTACAGGTTATGCCCGAGCCGAGGAAGGGGGAGAACGTGAAAGCTGAGGAGGACCGGCCTAGAATAGGGAGGGGGCCATGCAGAGTAAGGGAAAGGGTGGCTGAGACTCAGCCAGTGCCGCCACAGTACCAGTTCCCTGGCTACCCCTCTTTCGATAGTCCAGAGATGCGTGAGAGCTACCTTACAGAGAGGGTATCTTCTACCTTGACCCTCAGGAACCTGCATGAGATGGCTTACGTTCAGGGGCATGGGACCACGGGACCTCAGCCGGTTTGGTGGAGAGGAGTCGGGGACAGCAGTGGGGTTTTTCACTCTTATGGTGTGGATATGTCTACTTGGGGAGAGCCTCAGTCGTACCCTTATGGTTGTTTGGCCCCTTGGCGGATGGGAGCAGGTGCTGATGTTGGTGGTGGTGCGGGTCAGGACGCGACTGGAGCAGGTACCTCAGGAGGTGGTGGTGATGATGCGGTGTTGGACGAGCAGCAACAGGAGTGATATACTCCATTTCTTTTCTTGTGTTTCATGATTGGTAGTGGATTTTATCTCATTTTCAGTTGGTACTTTCTTGGATGTTCGGTTTGTATGGTTGGCCATAAGGCCATATTTTGAATACTGTTAGACTTTTATGCAGGATTTGGGGGTCGGGCTAGCATACCCACTCGTATTTATATGGTTATATACCTTATGTTTGATGTTCAGGGGACTTTTTGACCTGTGGCGACTCGGTCGAGTGCCCCTCACTCGATCGAGTAGCTGCAGGTGTGTCAATGGAGGAGTATTCTGATCTCGGGCTACTCGATCGAGTAGCTAATGAACTCGACCGAGTAGGTCCAGCTCGATCGAGTGCCTGACCAACTCGATCCAGTGACACTGTTACAAGCACACTTCGATTTTAGAATTATTCGAATCATCATATTTTTGGATAATTTTACATTAATATTTATTGTTGGTGTTTCGTAATATGGTTTAGCTTCACCGTTGGTTTTGTAAGTGTGTGTGGTCGTCTTGTGAATGTAGTTCTCAATTTTATGCGGTATATGTGGGTCGGAATGATGAAACAAATCAATAAGGAACCGTAATGCGCGGCGGTATTGTCCCAAGTTGATAATTATATACATATGTATATCTATCCCTTGTGGGTCGTGGTTAAGTAATGTCTAGAAAGTGTTGATTCTGTCATGAGTCAGATATGCATTCTGATCAATTCCCACAGTTTCTAGTGGTATTTGTGTTCCTTTGTAATCTGTATGCGGTCAAGTTGGATAAATTGAATATTATGTTTATAACAATGTCGCTTGTTCGGTATGGTTGTATAACAAATAGTTGTTGTATTTGCCACTAGTTTGTATCGATATATCCACAATGTATTACGTAATATCGGTGATTTTATGTTGTATGAGTTGTAATTAGGTAATGTCAAGGAGTAAGTTTTGTTAGCATGAATCAAGATTGTTTGGTTGTTCATGAGTAATATCAAAATAATATCATATATATCGGGTTAAGGAACATGAAAGTTTTTTTATGGTGAACTTCGGGGACGAAGTTCCTTTTTAGAAGGGAAGAGTAATGTCGTAAAAGAAAAATGTAATTATAACAATTTTTGTGGTATTTTAAATTAGGTTAATGATTGTTTGAATAATTTTATATGATTGTTTTGGTTAGCTTCATGGTGGTCGTAGTGCAATTGAGTAAGAGTTTGTAATTATTGAATGGAATATCATGTTGTATACCTTATTTTGGTAAATATTCGCTATGATGACTTGAGAATTCAGTGTTATTGGCGGAGTTGTGTTGAAAGGTCAGAGTAATCGAGTATAATGAAACATGTGTGGTATGAGTCAGGAACATGTGTTGTTGTGAATTTGTGACAAAACCGTTGAGTTGTGTGTCTTGTAAGTGGTAATTGTTGACCGATGATGTACGAAAGTATAGCCTCGTAGTTGTGTTGATGCATGTCTGAGTAATATGATGTGGTGGTGCAAGTGATAGTCGAGTTGGTTGTCTTTATGGTTGGTATGTGTTCAGTCATTAAAAAAAAAAGGAAGTAGTAACTTGTTGAGGATTGCGTGTGTGTCGGGTGTTAGGTGGTTGATGATGATGATGATGTTCGATGAACGTACGTAGGGGGATAGTATTGCTAAACAGTTTTGTTGACCTGCGTCGGGTAAACGGTGGTGTTGACTTGGGTGTCTTTGTCGTGTGGTTCGGGAGAGGAGGAGTCGAACATCGGGGACGAAGTTCTTTTTAAGGAGGGAAGTCTGTAATACCCGTCCTTTTAGGGACCCGTTGACTGACGTTGACCGGCCTTAGTGATATGTCTTAGTCGTTGGGAAGCCTTATGAGCGTTGGCTTGTGAAGTGGTGAGCTTTGAGTGAGTGGTACTCGATCTAGTCGAGGCTACTCGATCGAGTACCTAGAGTACTCGATCGAGTAAGTTAGTTACTTGATCGAGTAACATCTTTTCAGCGGGGATTTATAATCGTGTTTTGATAGAATCGCAAATCATTTCCGCCTCTTCCTAAAAACCTTAAAGTCATCTCTCCTTCTTCCCTTCACCCTGGTTCCTTCCATGGAAGCCTTTGAGGATACTTGTGCCGTAGGGATGGGTTGCTTGAGTCGGGTAGCGGTCTTGACGCCGGATAGCGATGCGTAGGTATGTCATCGTCATCATCATTGTCGTTGTCGTTTTCAGTTAGGGTTGTAGGGGTTGTGATGGATTATTATACTGTTTGTATAGGTGTTTTGCATGCTTGGTCGATGTCGTGTGATTGAACGTGGAATCGCTGCGGATGGCTAAATGTAGGTTCGCTTACTCAGTACTGTTGGTTGTCTAGAGTGTCTTGTGATGTGGTTTAGTTGTTGTTATATCAGTATGGTTGTCGGATTGTGATAGTTGGTTGGTGTTGTGGTATGGTGTTTATCGTTGACGCAATACTGTTGATTGGTTTGTATCTGTCTGTGTTATTCGGGGCGCGTCCCTAGCTGAATGGAGTCACTTGCGGGAGTGATTTCACGCCCTTGGTTCGCCCTCTGTGGAACCCGCCATAGGAGGGGATGTGCACATTAAGGAAACTTGGGTTTATCGCTCTGTATGTTGAGCGGGGATTTGGTAGGTACGGCTGCGGTGCCCCACTGGTAGGGCTGGTCTAGTGGACAGTCGGTGACGGTGATTGGTTGGAGTAGTTATGGGTTGTGTGTGTGTTTGGTTGTGTCTGTTGTGTGTTGACTGATGTGGTTGTGTCTTTCCTCAGTTACTGACCTTGTGTGGTTTGTCTTCTTGTTGTTTCTGTTGTGTCTGCCGTGATCCCTTATGTTGAGCAGTCACTCTTAGCAGGTGATGTCTTGGATGGTAGCTGGAGTCTTGGCGGGATGAGTCCTTCACGAGTCATGACAAGAGTAGTTCACATAGTGGTGTTGAGTTGTATCTTTTATATCCGTGGTTTTGTTTAATTTTGTAATAAACTGTAATTGTTCTTTTATCGACATTTGATTATTACTGTCCTCGGGCAATCGGGATGGTAACGCCCTTATATGTTATGGAAGGTCTTGTTAAGGCTCCTTGGTATATGGGGGTATTACACATATGCATGTCTTTCACTGGACCGCGCTGAAACGACTTTTTCGATATCTTAAATGACCTATTTAGGTCGGTCTTAATCTTTATCGTGATACTCCTCTCATTTTACATTATTCATTATATAATGCAGATTCGGCAGGTGACAAAAGACGATTATGTCTCCACCACCGATTATCTTCTCTTTTTGGGTAGGAATCCTATATCATGGCGGGTTTCTTGTAAGCATCGTTTGTTAGCTCGTTCCTCCACAGAGGCCGAACTCTGGGCCATTACAGACACCACAGCCAAACTTATGTGGTATGTGGTCTATTAACTGAATTGAACTTGGTGTTGACGTCTCCTCCCCACTTGTTATTTATTGTGATAATTTAGGCGCCACTTATTATTCTGTTAACCCATGTTAGATCGCACATGAGCCTGAGTTGCGCTCGTCGAAGAGGAGAGAATGTCTACTTTACAAGTCTAAAGAGGTTATATCCCAAAATCAATTTACAATGGGTGGAGTAGCTCCTTAACTTATAACCCGTCCCTAGCTCAATCTTTATGAGGAATTTATTCTACTCCCTCCTATTCAGAATAACTGTCTCATTTGTCATTTCCGTCTATTCACATAACTGTCCCATTTGCCATATTTGGACATATTTTTTGACCTTCCTACCCTTGGCTATTTTCTTTATTTACCACCCCAACCATCCCTAAGCCATCATATTCAATACTTTTCATTATTTAACTCCTATATTTATACCCCTATACAATACTTTTCATTATTTTAACTTAATTCCTTAATTTTCGTGGCATTGTCCAAATGGGACAGTTATTCCGAATAGGAGGGAGTATAATCTAAATTTTGTTGGTTAGTTGAACTTCTTCTAAAAGAGATATATAGATCCAGAAAGTTAATTAATAATTAAATACTTGCAATTAAGATAAGCCGACAGAAAGAAGGAGCATTTTTGCTGGTGGTTTAAATGAGTGCATGTTCTTGATTCATTTTGAATTTTTGTAAACTCAATGCAACAACGTACAATTACATCACTCGAGTACTATAAACTACTCCTAAAGCGCACAAGAATCCAAGAATTTTTGTATGCAGCGATCAACACGGAGCATAAATAGAAACTATCTACTCACATTTTCTGTTCCTTGGCAGCGTATTACTCGATCACATCATCATAATCAAGGTCTTGGACCACCCGTTTTATACTCTCATCTCATCGTTAATTTCAATTTCATAGCTTGTTTAATATACATCAGAACTAAACACTATTAAGTTCTATTCACTTCAGTTGAGTTGAGTTTATCTCTTCTTACTTCAGTTTAACTAGTTTAATTTAGTTTTTTTCAACTGAAAAGAACAGGGCCTTATTCTCGTTATTTACCATTACTGCTCCTAAATTCGTTGTTCCAAATTCGAGTGTTAGTGTCAAAATAAATTTTAATCTATTTATGCCTGCGTTTATATAGTAAGTTTCATTTAAGAAAGTTATACCCTGTATTTTATTTCTAACCATATATAGTGGCCAATGAGAATTGGCAATGCTTTACGAAAGAGGTCTTAGTGTAGTGGTTAAGACGAAATTATCTTAAATACGTGACAATAGGTCACAAATTCCCCCCATCCCATTTACCGTGCTGCCCTTGCGCCTCGTTTAATAATGCTTTTATAATTAGTTGTAGGTGTAACATATACTCAAACCTAAAAGATGTAATAATATCATGCCAACTACTTAGTAGTGCTCCTATAATAATAAGTATATAATATGGAATTTATTAAATTAAAATACTTATTGAAGAAAAGAACTAGAGCATAAAATAGTTGGTTTAACTTTGTAATGTTCCAAGGAAGATGTGTAATAGAAGCATCCGAATTTTGTCGGTACAAAGACGAGAGAAAATCGTGCCTCATTTAATTACAACACACTTGAAGTGAGTTTCCCTAGGAATAAGATTGTATTAAAATCAGATTAATTAGAACTACAACATTTCGAGTTCTGCAAAAAGGAATCTTTACATTAATACCTTTGCATATAATTTTTGTAATTTTACTTGTTAATTCTACCAGAAATTCATATGGCCTTGGAACTTTCAATTTTGTGTGTGTGTCTTCATTGCTTAATGATGCTTCTTTTAATCCATAATAATATACTCTATTAAGTAGTGCGTGCGAAGTGCCACTTTCATCGCAATCTTGCTCCAACTTTCACTTTCTTCAATTTTAGTGAATTGTGAAATTTTATACAAGTATGATTATGTCATGTTTGAAAGGAAGGGTTCTTGAATTGAGTAATTACATAATAATTATTCTATTTGTCCCGATAATGACTTTTTTTTTTTTCTACTTCAATTTAACTTTGGGGGTGTATTATTTAATATTTATCTATTTTTATTTAGGTAAGTTATTGTGTAGAGTCAAGCAGAGAAGAAAGGTAAATCAGGTGTGGGGAAATATTTTGGCTCTTTTTTTTTTTTTTTTTAATTCGTTTTATTTTTTGCAGCTAGAAAGAAAGTTTTTTTTCATAAAGCAAAGGACTCGATAGGTTCGGTGCTAATACTACATTATTGATACAAAAACTTAAACTTAAATTAGGAGTAGGGTTACTTAACACACGAGCTTTCTTCAAAGAGTTGTTGGAGTACCTGCAACAAGACACACTCACACTCACGAGAATGTGGAAATTAATTACCTGGGAGGATATAAACATTGCGTCTTGGAGATTCTTCTCTTAGGCTTTGCATTTTTGTTAATTGTCTTCTAGCATGAAACACTTTAGGAACCTTTAACTTCGATGATGTGAAGACGAAATATGGAGGTTGATGAGAAATAACACCATATGAGCTGCATAAATCCTGGTGATTGACGAGCTCACAGGATAAGCTTGGAGTAGCTTTCTCATCAGCCAGATCACAATCAGCAGGCTTGATAAAAACCACAGAAGGTAAAGGTAACACATCACTTTTGGTCCCGTCTGCCACAGTGGTCAGAGTACCAGCCCGCAAACCTTTTGTTCTTTTTCGTCTTTTTCTTATCTTCTTATGGGATGTGACTAAGCCTGTATCAGGCTCCTTGATACATGGTTTAAGAACTCGAATTTTTAGAGTTGACAAATGTGATTTCTGGAAAAAACTCACTTTCTTACCATCAAGGAGTTTTTTATAAGTACACGAATTAATCTTTAGCACGGAGTGTCCTCCTCCCTTTTTACTAAACTGAAACATTTTCTTTTCCACGCCATGGAAATCCATGTTTAAATATCTGTTAGGGCCATTCTCATCCAGAGAATTAACCATAGCACAACCATCAAAATTACAAGAGACCTCACTTGATGAAGACGTACCATCAATAATACAAGATTGTTGGTCTGAAACAAGCTTATCGGTATCAAGCTCCATGTCACACTTCTGAGTCACACACGATTGGGTAAGAGTTTCTCCAGAGGAGTTGATGTTATTATCATGATAACTAGTAAGACCAACTCTAGAGTTACTATCAGGACAATTACCAGACTCTCTCATAGCTTTCAAAGGAGGTTCATCATCTTGAACCTGAACTTTACCCTTTCCGATTGGATCTTGTAAGAGATGTTCAACAATGCTTCTCTTCCCATTCGAATTAATTGCAAGACAATTCTTAAGTACACACAATTCCCTAAGAATGTCCTTATTCCTAGGCTAAACCAATAAAGTCGCTTCCAAATCAGATTTAGCTTCTAAGACCTTATTCAACTTCATAAAGGTCAATCCTCTTCGAAAGAGAGCCTTAACATTATGGGGAAAAAAAGATAAAAGTATAAAGCAATGGTTCCTTGATGCCTCATGTTCAAATAGCTTTAAAGCACAAGCGACTAAATTTAAATTCAAAGAAACTGCAAGATCAGACAAAGAGTTAGTGTTATAGTTACCCTCCATGCCAACAACAAGGCTTAGGAGTTTACAAGCTTCATCATAGCAAGACGCAACAGCTCCAAAAAAAATTCTGTTTGTAAAGATTATTACCCATATCCTTCAAATCCTTTATTTTAGGGATGGGAGATCCATTTGTTTGCAAAATACAATTCATCATATTCCATCTCTCATCCTCAAAAAAATCCTCATTTAAATGAGAACAAGCAAATGATTGGAGAAACTTTACACATATCCGATTGGAATCCATAACAACAACCAATCAAACATTTTCTTGATTTTTATGCCAAAATAAAATGGTAAATATTGACTTGGACAGAGAGGTCGAGTACATATAAATGTGATAAAGTACCTATTGGCCTACTAGATGTCGGTAGCTAGTATTCATGATTTGAGTCAAATTTACAACTTAGTTTTATCTTTGTGGTTCCATAAATAAAAGAAGATTGTATGAATACTAAAAATTAGAAAAATAATGAACTAATGATCAAGAATCACATCACATTATTGCAAGTATCACATCACATTATTATAAGTATCTTTAATTGAACTGTTGGATATTCCTTTCAAGGGTTCAAGGTTTACTTGGTGCAATAATATGAAAGGAGAAAATAGAGTATATGAACGGATTAACATGGCCTTAAGGATTGGTTTACTCTGTTGGGAATTAAATACTTCCCAATTCAAATTTCGGATCATGCACCTATTAAGGTTAATTTAAATCTTACTAAGAATACGAGTAAGAAACCGTATAGATTAGATGCATGGGCTCTGGACTATCCGGAGTATATTGAAGGTGTTAGGGGGACATGGTGCATTCATGATATAGGGTCTCCTGTGTTTCAGGTAGTAATGAAACTAGCAAGGGTCAGGCAGAGTGTTAAAAAATGGGCGCTGGACAAACAGAAAGAGTGGTCAGGAAAAAGAGACGATTTTGATAAGAGATTCGAACAAGGTATGGAGGTGGCGATCAATGGTGGTGGTGATGAGCAATATACTCGGGTGAATAAGCAGGTACGAGACTCTGCTAAAGCAGCTGCTATATACTGGAAGCAAAGAGCAAAAATTAAATGGATGGTGGACCGGGATACTTATACAAAATATTTCTTTAATTGGGTGAAAGGGAGGGAGGGCCGAAACTTCATTTCTGGGGTGAAAGGTAAGGACGGTACATGGTCGTATACTCCTAATGAGTTTGGTAATATCTTTCAAGAGTACTTTGTGGACTTAAATTTTAAGTTTTTATAAAAGAAAGACGGAATTCGATTTTAAAACCCCTAAGTTCACCTTGACTTTCCATTACATTTTTGTTCTTCCTTTTAGTTTTTCATCTTCCCTTTTTTATTCGCATTTTGAGGCGTGCGTTCACCCATGGACGGTTCGAAAAGATGATTCATGTCAGCCGACCCCAAATCATTTTGGGATTAAGGCTCTGATGTTGTTGTTGTTGTGGTTGTAGTACTTTGTGGACTTGTATACATCATCGCGACACCTCCAGCATCTGAGGTCGCCTTACCATCATGCTAATAATTATGATAATATCTTAAAACACTTGAGCAATAGGGTTAAAAATGATAACATGGATATGTTAGGATTGCCATTCACCGCGAAAGAGGTTAGACGGGCGGTGTTTCAAATGGTTCCAATGAAATCCCCGGGACCAGATGGCATCCCTGCGATCTTTAATCATAAGTGTTGCCTCGTGGTCAAAAAGGCTTTACTAGGGCGGTTCTATCGATTCTTAATTCGGGCATGGTTTAACGAGAGGTGAATAGAACCTTTATTGCCCTAGTATCAAAGTGTGAGAACCCAGAGGAAGTAAAGGATTACCGTCTCATAAGCCTTTGTAATGTGTTTATGAGGATTGTCACTAACTCACTAAGTGCATTATAAATCATCTTGCTAAGACTATGGGGTATCTAGTGCGGGGGATGGGGGGGGGGGGGGGGGGTTCATCAAAATGCTTTAGTTTCAGGACGGCATATCAGTGACAGTATACTCTTAGCACACGAAGTGATTCATAATATAAATTCACATAAGAAAGGTAGATCTGTGAAATTTGCGTATAATGCAGACATGAGTAAGGCTTATAATCGGGTCAAGTCACTAATAAAAAAAATACCTATTGCGTCAATCGATTTACGTTGGTTCTATAAAAACTGACGCAAAAAGTACTTAGTTTTGGCGGAAATCCATTTTCGCCCTATAGTTAAGCTTAATGCATCGGTTCTTGTAAGAAACCCACGTATATAATGCGTCGGTTCTCATCAAAACCGATATATTTGATCAAATACATTAGTTATGTTACAAAACCGACTTATTTAAGTATTATGTATTTACATCAATTGTACCTGAAACCGATGCAAATACCGACCATTCACATATTAAGTCAACACGAGTCCCTTTCCCCATTCATTCCTTCGGAAAAAAAAATTAACAGTACTCCCTTTTCCTCCATTCCCTCTTTCAATCCACACCACATCCCACCGCCGACCCACTGACGACTCGACGCCGAGTCGCCGCCGACTCCAGTGCCATCGTCTCACCCTCTTCTACTCATCTAATTATATTGGTATGATTTTTACTTGATTTTTTTGTTGTAAGTTCTTTTAATAGGGTTTATTATTGTTGTTTACATACAATTTTGTGTAGTAATTGATTTGTTAGTATGAATTGAATTTAAATCTAGAATTGTTTTAGGGTTAGGGTTCGGTGAAATTGGGAGTTTTCTATTTTGATTAGTTGGTTTGGGTGAGTTAATTTCTGCTACATTAATGTTGTTTGTGATTAGCTTGGTAGCTTCAAGGATTTTACTAAATTTCATCTCAACTCTTTTATAATCATTCCTTTATCTGTTATAAACATGTCGTATCTTCCCACCTCGAATTATTTCAACTTTCAAGACATTAAACTTGAATCTTGATACCGAAGTAAAATTAGTTTTTATGGTCTTTATTGTATTATTCTCATAGTCTAAGGTTATTGTGTGTGACACCACGCGATAAAGCGGAAACTATAACTAATAAATTTAGGCGGAAATTATGAAATTTTTAAAACTTCTTATTAATAGTTAAAGTTTAACAAGAGGGAGTCACTAAAACTTCTTATTAATAGCAAACTTAGGTTATTACAAACCAAGTCTAGCAAAATAGAGGGGGAAAAGATATCTCATGAATAAGAAGTCTAAGAGGTGAGTCAACGCGTAACGATAGACAAAATCCAACGGTGAAGGTACAATCTAGCTCACACATGTCTTCACCCCATAAATGCACCAACTAATACCTGTCATTTATGAAACATGAACGCCACAGTCAGTGGGGAGTAACTCAAAGTTCTCCCAGCCACATTATATCAAAATGAACATAACAAGGAACTCAAATAAGGCAAGCATAATAAATACGGAATATAATTCACTTGACTAATAAGCATGGGATCAATAATGTTTAAATAATAAGAGAAACAAGATAGGATAACAAATGAGCATGTCATGGGCATATTTAAATAACTGAAGTAAAGGGAAGAACATAGATACAAATAATTAATCGCGAGCACGAATTTCAATGACATATGACATATACAACTATCCAAATTACACAAGACCTTTACTACTCTTAGATTCAAGAAGTGAGTGACATATGCAAAACATTCACTAACAAGACACGACAACACCCGACTCATTCCTCTTAGTAAGACGACGATAATATATATAGTCCTAGTCTAAATATGGCCAAACTCTCAGGATGGACGTCACCCAATTCGACATGTGGTAACCAATCCGCATCCAAGACTCGAAACATGGCACACAGTCCGTAACCAAAGGTCCGAAGAAGGCAGAAAAGTAATCCTCAATCCGAAAACATGTCACACATACCATAACCAAAGGTCCGAAAGGAGGGCGGCATAATAAGTCAACTCGAAACATGGCACACATACCGTAACCAAAGGTCGAGTGACACCTAACTCGGAAACATGGCACACATACCGTAACCAAAGGTCCAAGAAAAGTTCCTAAATCGGAAACATGGCTCACATACCGTAACCAAAGGTTCGAAGAAGGTAATGACGAGTGTCTAGTGAAATGCTATGCACAAAGTCCACGAGAATACGAGTCAACACAATCGAATGCGTAAAATAAGCATTTCATACTTTAACTTGGTAAAGAATCGACAATGAACAAGTAAGAACCCAAATGTCAAGTATACAATACCATTTAATTCTTTTATAGCATGAATAAACATTATGTTTCATATATACATGTTACTTAAGCATAGTGTAAACAAATGATAGAAAATGAGTTAAGTAATGTGAAACACTAGGCAAAACGTAAAAAAACCAAGACTAACATTTAACATGTAAACGTAAAAAAACAAGTGTCGATAGACCATACTATGGATGCGGGCCCACGGGGGGGGGGGGGCACTTGGGAGGAGAACAAGCGTTTACATTTGTGGAGTCGCCACCAATTTATTGTGGAAAATTGGAAACCGTTCGAATACCTCGTGCCATGTCAAGACACAAAGTAGTGACATGAACACCAAGAACTCGTTACCCTTAGAATTCTATATCTAGAATGACTCTCGTGGATGCCAATGAACACGGATGTTCACAGAGATCTGGAGTAAGGGGTGAGGGTACGTATTAGGAAGTTCTTTTGATCGAACACCTAATCCCGCCCGCCTCGATAGCGGCCTCTACTAATGATTATGGAAGTTATTCATACTCGATATATTGTCGATTATATGCATAGAATGCAACATCCAACGTTTTAATCCTAACATGTGAGAATTAGACTAAGTCGGTGAACAATTAATTTAGCAAAAAATTAGGTCGAAGTAGGAATTGAAGTTCAATTACATGTGAAGGCATACAAATGGTACAATAAAAGAAATACAATAATGCAATAATGAAAATTACAATAATTACATCGGATTCAATGATTTATGTCGAAAATACTTTCAAAACGGATAATTTGAGAAAGAATAAACAAACGAATTAACGAACAGGAATCAGGCGATAATACGAATAATAGTTAATTAAATACGCAAACTAATTAAACTAGGTCAAAGCAGAACGGAAGTTCAGAGACAGAAATCAACCTGGAACAGGTGCAGCAGGATTGCGCCCTCTAGAAGAGGCGCAGCAGTTGCTGCGTCTGTTCCAAGGCTTAATTCTGGCTGTGAAGCCGGAACTGCAAATCGTTAATATTCGTGAGTGAATTTAATGATTGATTATGATATTCGACTCGGATGAAAGTGATTTAATACATTAATTACATGTGAATGAGTCATAAGAACGATAAAACATGGATGAAACGAATGTAGATGAATTAATTACATGAATGAAAGATTGATTAGTGACATGGGTGAACTAAATAGGTTAAATATGACGAATTAATGAAGAACTAATGACGGATATAACAATAGACAGATGGAAATATACCAAAGATCGAATTCCAGCGACTCAATATGAATGAATCGAATCACTACAACCCGGATTGATTTTAATGACGAAAAACCCGCAAATATTGGTTATAAAGGATTTAAGTCGGGATTTAATGAAGAATTCAATACTAATGATGATAAATAATATGATAAATTATTATGTTTAAATCGTTATATCAAAGAATCAAAGAACGAATGAAAACAAAATAAAAACAAACGAATTAACACAAGACGAAGGAAGAAGAAAGGAAGCAGGAACTGCGGCAGCCTCATGAAGAGGCGCAGCAGGTGCTGTGTCCCTTCGAAGAGGCGCAGCGGTTGCTGCGTCCTTTGTCGACGTCTGTCTTCTGATAATCCGTAAAAAGGGTTTTAAACATGGTTTTATAAATCGGTTTTAAGAATACTTTCGACATAAATCTTACATTAATAATACAAAAAGTAAATAACAATAAATAAAGAAGGATTTACACCCTCAGACTTACATGTTTGAGGAAACGAGATGAACTAAGTTTATGTTTAGTGATGCTTGACTCGAATGCAGCGAAAGTGCCCTCGTAAGAGGAAAACGATTAAGATTGATTAAGTTGATTATGGTGGAGTTGGTCAAATTGGTCGGTCATGCAAACGAGGCTGGTACTCAGAAGGATCCGAGCTTACGTGGTCGAATGTTCAAGCACGTAGACGCCAAAAAGTAAGAACGTGGTCTAGAATGCAAAGGGAGAAGAGAAGGGCGGACACTCGCGTGAGAAATATGAGGAGCGAAGGCTCCTATTTATACTAATAACGTGAAGGAATTAGGGTTTTCGGAGAAACTTTGGAAGTGAATCTCGAAAAGATATGAAAAGATACGAAAAATACGCAGTAAAGGACTTGGGAAGAGGCGCAGCAGTCACTGCGTCCCTTGGAAGAGGCGCAGCACCTGCTGCGTCTGTTCCCAGGTGGTTTCCTCCTGCGGAAGAAAGATTCCCGTGTTTAATTTATGGAATAACGGATTAATCTTATTTTCCTTAATATTTTGTATGAATATTACGGGAAATCCTTTACTAAAGATTAAAAGATTGTGAAATATGGAGTAGAAATATCCGGAACATTCCAGAACATTCTGACTCGGGTTTTAGCGGTTATCAGAAAATAAAGACGGTTTTAGGCCCGAACTCCAAATGTACTTTAATTACTGTCAAAACGACCGTATCGGCGCGTAGATGACAATTAAGAGGTAGACACCAGTGTTTGAGCAATCACTTGACGATAAACTTACGAACTGTCACAAATCGTTCCGCGTACCAAACATGCGGCCCAATCATCACTGGGTGGTTTGCAGGAGGTGCAGAAATGAGGTATCTATAGAGCCCCCACTTTGACTGAGGCTTGGACAAGGCGAAAGTCAAAGTATAGCCATCAGGTCAATCGAAGATTACAACCTGACGACTATGGCGACGCGAGGCGGCTCAAGGGGTCTGAGCCAAGGACCTGTCGTCGGGAACATTTTAGAGTCTATCGACTATCGGGGAGGGTCGTTTAAAGTCCATTAAACTACGTAAGGAGGCTTGCCAGCCATAAGAAGAAACCATACCTGAGACTTTTTTCTCGAGATGTTTCCAGAGGTGCATAGGAACTAAGGGTAAGCGTAGGAGCTAAGGGATAAGCGTAAGAGCTAAAGGATAAGACCTAAAAGATAAGTAAGGATTGTGCGAGGGTGTGGGATCCCAAAGGAAAGCATCAATGGGAAGGAGGTCAAATATAATTTCAACCTGAGGGGTAACTAAGGTTTGAGTGTAAGAACTCTACCGGTTTGGGAACTTCTAGATAACGACACCTTTATCGCACTCCGTGGGGAAACAAGAAATATCGTGAGTAGCAGGACACAGGCGGGAACTGCTGGATGAAATCTGCTTGGGTCGTCTTCAAACAAACTTCAGAAGAACTTGAGAAGGACGATTGTATGTCGTGAACTCTCGTTGGGGAAACCTTATCAGGAACTGATCTTCATGTCTCGAGAGGGATTGTCTATCCACTTACTCTCGCTGGGGAATATAATGAAGGCGTGTCGAAACACCTGTCAAAGAATACCTGCTGGTTATGACAAGCAATGTCTTGGAAGTAGTAAATAATGTACGGTTGTCTGCAGTTGGCTTAGAAATGTGGGTTTGAGCGAAGAATAATCGTCAAACGGACCAGAAGGATAAAATGGCATCGGGGAAGAGGCGCACCAAAGATGGGCCCACTAATAACGAACTCATAATAAAGTTTTGAAAATTCGTATGAAGGGAAGCTGGGGAAGAGGCACAGCAAGAGCTGCGTCTATTCCTGGAGGTGTCTTTCCTGCGTAAAAACGCGATGAAACAGGGGTTTCATTTCATTATTTCGAAACACAAAATCATCAATTTCTCTCTCAAATTTCAACCATTTCCGCCAAAATTTGATCCAAAATCTTGCATTTGCCATGACTAATCAAGGTATGTATATCATTCTTGCATTAATCTTCTATAATGGACAAATTGGATCGACAAAATTTAGGGTTTTCAACCCTAAAATGTCGAAAATTTGGGGCTTTTCCCCAAATGATCTTGCCTTGTAAAATTGACCTTGTAAATGGCTAATTGGTAGTATGAGGATCATAACCATGTATTTGTTTCGAATTTTCGTTGAGTTTTGGACATTTGAGTGAAATTGAGACGGTTTCACAGCTAGACCGTAAATTGCTTCGAAAATGGCCTTAGGATTGCCCATTTGCGATGAAATTTGATATTTGGAATCCTTGGATGATGGGTAAACTTCTTACCTGCTCGGAATTTTGGTTTATGACGGCTTTTTCAGGACACTTTTCTAGGGCATAATCGCCGTTTAACGAAATGCTGTCGAAATTTCGACTCGAACCTATGACTAGGCTTCAACTTAGGCTTGACCTGACCCAAATTACCACATGAGCGGACGGTTTTGTGGGAATACGGCCAAAGATGGCGAGAAAAGAGCGACTTCGGGGCTTCTAAAACTCGAAAATCCCCTAACCAAGGTTCGTCGGCGCTTGACGCGGCCTAAAATTACTTTAACGTTGCAGGTTACAAGGCTTCTACTTTTGGGAGAGCTCCCATGGACATAGACACAGCCGTTGACGCTTCTCGTGCTCTCGAGGAGGCTTTCACTTCTGTTAGGGCAGCTGCTGAGGTTGCTGAGGACGAGGTCCTCGAGGAGGAGGAGAAGGCCCCGAGACGGGCCAACGTTGGGCGAGGCGGTCGTCAGCTGAGGGGAGCACCCTCGTGGGCTGAGATCTGGGACAG
This sequence comes from Silene latifolia, assembly GCF_048544455.1. Lineage (NCBI taxonomy): Eukaryota > Viridiplantae > Streptophyta > Magnoliopsida > Caryophyllales > Caryophyllaceae > Silene > Silene latifolia. Next base: position 97,768,354 of record NC_133526.1, read on the forward strand.
CAGGCACTTGCTTTGGGCTGCGGAGGGTCACCTGTCCTATAGGACGGTGAAGAGCTTGGTAATCTTGGATTCATTTACTCATCACTCATCTTCTTTCATTTCATTTGCTCATATCTTTTCCAATTTCATACAAACTAAAGATAGCTTTTGTTTCAAATCATAATAGAAGGCCGGGAACATCAGATCATTCTCGGGCTACACGACGACGATGGAGTGCTACGAGAGACTATCGGCAGAGGAGCAAGCCATGATCAAGCGGAGGGCATTCGGCGCCCTGGTGCAGGCTTGGAGGGATATCGCGAAGAGGAAGCTGCGGGTTAACCGATTCTGGGACACGACTTCCACCTTTCACATGCCTTTTGGTAAGGTGGGAGTCACGTTAGAGGACTACGACATGATCTCTGGGCTGCCGTGTGGGACTGAGGTGGTGGCGTGGCCGGAGACTGTCACGAGGGTGGACTCGGCCGAGGCTAGGAGGTTGATCGGCTGGAACTTGGCGCCGAAGGCTGTTACAGTGCCTGGTTTGTTGCCTAGTTCTTATGTCTGAGACTACTTTGCGGGGAAGACCCCGGCGCGGGTGGTGATTGACGGGAGGGAGACGGCTCCTCCTCCCTGCACAGCTGAGCAGAGGGCCCCCTTGTGGCTTTGGTGGTTTCTGTCTTCGATCTACCTCGGAGACAAGGGAGAGAGGCTGTCGACGAAGCTCCTTCCTTTTCTTTCTGACCTGAGCTCCCTAGGACGTTGGGACTGGGTCACTGCTGGTTTTGCGGTCCTCATCCGCTTCATGAGGGCCATGGTTTGTCCGGAGTTGATGGAGAAGGGGACTTCTCCTGGTGCTGTCAGCCCTGGACTACTGTTGGAGGTATGAACCTCATCACTTCTTTTCTTTATCGAATCACGAAAGATCGTTATTGACTATTTCGTTTCACAGGCGTGGGTGTATTCCTACTTCCCGAGCCTCTCGCCCAAGAGGACGGAGCCGCTGGAGAAGTCGTATCCCGTTGTGAGGGATTGGGTGATGTGTCGCACGAGGAGCAAGCGTTCCTCTCACAGTGTCTACCGGCGGGACGTGAACGCTCTTTAGCTGGACAGCGTGAGCATCTCACTTATATTCGTTTTTCTTCATTACTTTTTAACCGATCATAAGAATGATTTCTTGCTCGTCATTTCCCAGTGGGTGCCCAGGCCTTGGGCGGAGTACGCTGGCGCTCCTCCTTTCGTGACTGAGGTCCTTCGACCCAGGAGCTCGAGCCGGTTGCTGCTGAGGACGTCGATGGGTCATGTGTGGTATCTGGGCGAGCGTTTGGCTCGTCAGTGCTCTCGGGATGTCTTGACGGTTCCCATTGATCCTCCTAGGACGATGTTTAGGGAGCCTTCTGAGCCTGAGAGGGAGGCTGACTTGGCTGGCGTTGGTGGTGACGCCCTTCTGCTTCCTGGTGAGGACTACTCGGCATTCCTCTACGGGAGGTTGGCGTACTGGCCGGTTGTGGTAAGTATTTACTCTCCTTATGACCATTTCGAAAGTATGATGAATGATCATCGATTAATGGCAATCCTTTGTCTTTGCAGGAGGAAGGGGCGGCGGGCATTGAGCCCCCAAAGTACCCCGAGACCCTTGAGTACACTGACGCGACCGGGAGGACGACGATCTCCAAGCTGCGTGACTTTGACGTGGCTGTGACGGATGCTGGCTTGGACGATTGGCAGCATCTGATTCGGAGGGTGAGCCTTTAATTTGTATGATTTTTGTGTAAGAACACGTTTGATTGAACTTATCCAATTATTGAGAACCTCTTTTTGAAAATGCAGGTTGCGCCGTCCCGGTTTGTGGCGTTATGGAGGGTGGCCAACCGGCTGCGAGCTACTGCCGTCGAGGCACTTGTCGGCGGTCGAGGTCGTTAGGTATGAACCTTTCGTCTACTTCATTTTCTAATTTTCTAACTTTTCTTATGATTGCTTGAAGTGATTGACATGAGCCAATTGTTGTTGTTTGCAGAGGGAGCGTGAGCTAGAGCGAGAGCTGGCCCAGTCTCGGGAGGAGACAGCTCGTTTGTTGAGGGAGCTCGAGGTTCGCGACGCCGAGGTTGCTGCTCTCGAGGCGAGAGTTGCGGAGTTAGGCGGCGACCGGCAGTAGTTTTTTGTCGTTGTTTGTTTTTGTTGGCTGTATCTTGCACATTTGTACATTTTAGGACCTACATTTTGGACATTTTGGATTTTGCTTGGGGCTCGAGCCCCCAGTTTGTTGTACATGTCCCTCTTTTGGTTGTATATGATGGGCTGAGTGCCTTTGCTGCTGGGTTGTGTTGCTTGTACCTGCAGGTTAGCTTTGAACAGGTTTGGTAGATGACGGTTTACGTCGTCGTGCTGCCAAAATTTGCATAGAAATTCACGTAAAACATACATTTGATGATGTAAGGCCTAAATTAGCGCAAGACGAATGACTTAAAAGTGCAAAAAAATGCGAAAAATGCAAAAATGCAAAAAATTTGCCGGAAATGACCGGACGGTAGGGGGGTTACCCCCAAAAAAAATGAAACGATAGAAATCTATAAGTTAGAAATTTAATGTAGGACGGGGGTGGAGTGATTCCCCGAAAAAAAGGAAATAATAAAAAGAAATAAGTTTGAAATAAATTGCATTAAATTGGAGAAATGATTCCCCGAAAAAAGAAAAATAAAAAGAAATATATAAGTGTGCTAAAATGACGAAAATGCTGATATTGCCTCGAAATGCGTGCCCGCGGAATTAGGAAACATGGACTATGGTAATTTTGACATATTTACCAAAATAAAAACTCGTATGAATAGGAAATTATTTGCCAAGGAATTTAGGAAAGATCCAACGCGGAAAATCACAGAGACATTGCTGAGGAAGAGGCGCAGCAGGAGCTGCGTCCCTTTGAAGAGGCGCAGCAGGTGCTGCGCCTGTTCCCCGGTGTATCCGTCCTGGCGGATTTTAGGAAACAGATTTTAGTATAAATAGAAACGTCGATAGAGGTTTTATTCACACAATTCTTTCGTCTCTTCCTTCGTCTTATTACATAAAATTCTCAAAATAATCATTCATCATGAATACTTTAGAGATTCGTCTAAAAGAGTGGACCAACGAGTTTTCCAACGTGGAGAAACACGACATGGGTGCTTATAATCTTGGATCATTGTTGAGTTTGAAGCTTATCAAGGTGGTCAAACCATTCCTAGATTCTTGTCTTGATTATTGGGACCCGAATTATCATGTTTTTGCTTTCCCCGGAAGTGACATTTGCCCATTTCCTGAAGAAATTGTTGCGATCGGTGGGTGGGACCCAGAACACTTGCCTGCTATTCCTTCTACTTCACAAGAGTATAAGAACAAATTTAGAGACTTGCTTGGGTTGACAAGAATTGAGGTGGACCGTTTAGTGACCTCGAAAGGAGTGCGAATGTTGGACTTTATTGACCGATTCATTAACAAGGCCGACCCCACCATCTCTTATGTTGCCAGGCGAAGGGCATTCGGATTTTGCTTGTTACATGTATATGTCCTTCAAGGGCATGTTGATGAGGATTTGAGAGCCCAACCTGTTTATGTTTAGGAGAGATCCTATTGGGTTTGGATAACAGGAAAGCCAATCGCGACCTACTTTATTTGGGAAGTCCCATTATTTTGCAGGTAAAAGAACACTTTTCTCTTTCTTTTTTTTCGTTTCTTCTTTTTTTATTTTTTTTTTCCGTTTCTTTTTTGTTTCGTTTCTAATACCCGCTTTTGGTAGGTCTGGCTTATGGAGCGTCTTCGATTGATCGAGCCCCCAGTTCATGTTCTTTCTTATCATGCTCGCTCAATTGCAATGAGGACCAGGCTTTACATGGTGGACTTCACTCGAGTGTGCAATTACTGGGAAAACAAATTGAAGAGTGATGATGGCCCCTTGATTAGATGGGTTGTACCATGGTGGCATCTCAAATCTGTCACTGGAGTATCTTCCTTGGATCCTACCCGATCTGTGCGCATTCCTGGCTTGGAATTCATGGTATGCATCTTCCTGGAGAGGCTGTAAGACAGGTTGGACTGAAGCAGACAATCCCGAAGCTTGACACTGTCCCGCAGACTGTCGTGGCGCTTACTACTGAGAGTCGAAGGGAGTGGGCCATTAAATGGGCTCAATGAAACGTATGGTTCTTGAACTCTTCTGTTAGTGCCTTATGGGTGTCGGACTCCTATCTGCGGTGGAGGAAAGCTACTACTCCGGAGGAGCATGAGAGATTGAGGAAGCGCGAGCCCGTTGACTACAAGGTGCGCGAGGTGGAAAAGGAGAAAGAGAAGCATCTGACTGAGGGAGAGGAGGAAGCCGGGTTTAGAGTTGTTCATCCTTCGAAGAAACCGAAGACCTCTCCTGTCGTGGACAAAGTGATTGACAAGAATGGGAAGGCTAGGCCGCGAGAAAGACCGTTGGTGATTAGGTCCGAAGTGGCGCAAGAGCGTCCGGCTCGAGGTCGGGACAAGAAATATGACAAAAATGACAAGGGCAAAAAGGAAAATGGAGGAATGTTCCTAGTCTTTATTATTATTTATTATTTTTATTGTAATAAGAAGGTGGGGTTTTTAGAATCCTAGCCTATTTTTCTTTTTCTTTAGCATTATTATTATTATGTAACGCATTATTAATATTATCAGAAAATGAATGAAATAAAGGAGGTGAATTGGTTATGAAACCGTTGTGATTTTCTATTTATTATTCTTGTCGAATTCCAAATGCAACTGCAAATGTCCTTCTATTTAAATTTTGAAGTTAATGGGTTGTATCCTGTGAAGGATTGCCTACGTATTCATTAAAAAATGAAATCAAACTCTTGCGCATAGTTCGAGTAAATGTAAAAGAATAATTGTTCTAAGCAGGAGCTTGTAATGAACTTAGAAGATAAACATGAGCTTTTTACTTACTCTTAAGATGCAATTTAGTTTATTTGACGATATGAGGATGACAAATTGTCAAAATGCAAGAGCAGAGTGACATTAGCTTATTTCACCTTGGCCGGGGGCCGTTTATTTTAGTGCCACAAGAGCGACACTTGAGGTTACGCGAGGCGCGTTTTTGTTCCTATTCTAGGCATAATACCGCTTTAGTTGGTCAAGGTTTGTCGGGTTGGCAAATTCATTCCCATCTAGGTCTGTGATTCTAACCGCACCCCCTGGAAGTATGGACTTGACTAGAAATGGCCCGGCCCAATTAGGTTTGAATTTTCCCCATGGATCGACAGGTAAAAGAGTTTTAACCGACTTGAGTACTAAGTCTCCTTCCTTGATGTTCCTTGGCTTGACCCTTTTATTGAAGGCTCGTTTGATACGTGCTTGATATGTTTGGACATTATGTAGTGCGCGTAGCCTACGTTCATCCAAGAGGATGAGTTCTTCATATCTATCTCTCTTCCAATCGGCTTCCAAGATTTGACTTTCGAGTAAGATACGCAATGATGGTATTTCTAACTCGACTGGCTGTACAGCTTCCATGCCATAGGTCAAATAGAAAGGGGTGGCCTCAGTGGGCGTCCTAACAGATGTGCGATATCCCCATAAAGCAAAGGGTATTTTGCTTGGCCAATCTCGATAGTTGTCAATCATTTTCTTGAGAATTGTGACAACGTTCTTGTTTGCCGCCTCTACCGCGCCATTAGTCTGTGGTCTATATGGCGAAGAGTGGTGATGCCTAATTTTGTACTTGGCTAGAAATTGCTCAGTCTCGGCTTGGAAATGTGATCCATTATCACTAATGATCTCATGTGGGCAACCGTATCGACAGATGATATTGTTTTGTATGAACTTTGCTACATTTTTAGCCGTGAGACTAGTGTAGGAAGCCGTTTCTACCCATTTGGTAAAATAGCCAATTGCCACGAGGATGAAACAGTGACCTCCTGTTCCGGCTGGAGTTATCTTCCCGATTATATCAATTCCCCAGGCAGAAAATGGCCAAGGAGATGTCATCGTATAGAGCAATGAAGGAGGGACATGCTGTACATTCCCGAAGATTTGGCAGTTGTGGCAATGTCTTACATATTTGATGCAATCGGATTCCATTGTGGTCCAATAATACCCCAAACGTGTGATTTTATTTGCCATCATGGGCCCAATCATGTGAGGACCGCCTTCTCCATCATGAACTTCTTCCATCACTTTTCGCGCCTGTGAATGATCAAGGCAACGTAGGATTACACCAAGAGGTGTTCTTTTGTATAACTCTCCTTGCATGAGAACGTATTGAGAAGCTAGTAGGCGTATAGCATGTTGTCCCCTTTTGTCCATATCCTGTGGATAGGTATCGTTGAGCTTGAAATTTAGGATTGCTTGGAACCAAGGTTCCTCTGTTATTTCCTCTTCATCGGTGATTTGGTGGACATAAGCTGGCTCTGATCGTCGTTCGATACATAAAGGCATTTCCACTATGTCATCTGGCATATTAATCAAAGATGCAAGTTTTGCAAGAGCATCTGCAAAATTTATTTTCTTCCCGAGGTAGGTGTAGATAGGTCACGTGATCAAAGAATTGGGCAACTTGGTCTATTCTGGCTTGATAAGGTGCTAGGCTTTCGCTTCGGATTTTCCAAGATCCCGTAACTTGATTGATGATCAGGGACGAATCCCCATGCACTCGGAGGTTTTTAACGCCTAAGCTCACGGCCGCTTGTAGTCCAATGAGACAGGCTTCGTATTCCGCAGCATTATTTCTCACCTCGAAGTCGAGTTTGACAGAGATCGGTGTATGCTCGCCTTCAGGAGAAATGAGCAACACTCCTATTCCAAATCCTCTTAAGTTTGATGCTCCATCAAAGTAAAGGTTCTAGGAGTCTACATCGGTTTGGAGTATATCCTCGTCTGGAAATGACCAAGTATCTATTGTTTGTGCATCATTGATGGGATTTTCTGCAAAGAGTTCGGCAACGGCGCGCCCTTTCATAACCTTCAGGGGCACATATTTGAGATCGAACTCTGAGAGCATCAGAGTCCATCTTGCTAGGCATCCGTTGAGGACGGGTTTCTCGAAGAGGTATTTGACTGGATCCATTTTGGAGTATATTTTGACGGAGTAGCTAAGCATGTAATGACGTAGCTTCTTCGTTGCCCACACAAGAGCAAGGCATGTCTTTTCGAGTTGTGAGTATTTGCACTCGTACTCCAAGAACTTCTTACTAAGGTAGTAGATAGCTCTTTCTTCCTTTCCTACGGTTTGAGCTAGCATGGCGCCTATGGCTGTTTCGGTTACTGTGAGATATAAACCAAGAGGTTGATCTCGTTGAGGTGGCATGAGCACGGGTGGTTTAGCTAATATCTCCATGATTCGGTCGAATGCCTTCTGACAGTCACCATCCCACATGGTGTGATTTGTTTTCTTGAGCTTTTTGAAGATAGGTTTTCAGATCATGGTGAGTTTCGATATGAATCGACTTATATATTGCACTTTTCCCAGGAATCCTCTGACTTCTTTTTCCCTTTGGGGTTGTGGCATTTCGATCAGAGCTTTGATCTTGGAAGGGTCTATTTCTATACCTCGTTGGCTAACGACGTATCCCAGGAGTTTGCCAGATGTTACTCCGAATGCGCACTTCTGAGGATTGAGCCTCATGTTGTACTTTCGTAGCCTTGAGAAAAATTTGCGAAGTTTCGCAATATGCCTCTCTCTATCCCTGGACTTAACAATCATGTCGTCTACATATACCTCAACTTCTTTATGCATCATGTCATGTAGGAGTGTAGTTGCGGTGCGTTGATATGTAGCTCCGGCGTTGATTAACCTAAACGGCATGACCGTATAGCAATAGGTTCCCCATTGAGTGACAAAGGCGGTTTTATGCATGTCTTCTATGGCCATCTTGATTTGGTTGTAACCTGCGTACCCATCCATGAAGGACAATAACGCGTGATCTTCGGTATTGTCCACCAATATGTCGATATGTGGTAGAGGAAAGTCATCTTTAGGACTTGCTTTGTTTAAGTCCCTAAAATCAACACAAACACGGATTCTCCCATCCTTTTTGGGTACGGGTACTATGTTGTCTACCTAGTCAGAGTACTCGGAAACTTTGATGAATCCGGCTTTGAATTGCTTATCGACTTCTTCCTTAATCTTGAGAGCCCATTCTGTTCTCATTCGACGAAGCTTTTGTTTCACGGGCTTGAAACCTGGCTTAATTGGGATTTCTATGTTCGGCGATATCCCTATCGATCCCTGGCATGTCTTTGTAGGACCAAGCGAAAACGTCTTTGAACTCGTGTAGGAGGTTTATGAAACTGGCCCTTTCGGTGGGGCTCAGGGTTGTCCATATCCTAAGTTCTTGGGGTTCTAGTTCGGTTCCTACATTGATGGGTTCAGTGTTCTCTATTACTGGTCCCCCTTCCCCCTCTTGTAGTATTTCCTTGGCTATGTAGGGAGGTATCTCAATTGAGTCCGGATCTGGATCATCCTCAGTATCATCGTAAACAAAATTGCATTCAAGATAACACAAAGAGTAAGCAGAACCTGATTTATTCATATTAAAGTTTGAGAAAAGTTGAAACAAAGAAGCCATCTGATCTGTGGTCAGCGGCGGTAAAGGGATAGTTGTTCGGACATTTCCCGAACTACTGTTGCTATTTGAGGCTAAGCTAGGAGAAACTAAGGGAATGGGGACGACGAGAGAAGGAGATTCCTTAGTGACTTCTCTAGACTCCGACTCTGACTCTGACTCGAATTCATCGTCTTCTGGTTCTCCCTTGAACATCTCTCCTTCTCCAGTGGTGAGCTTGAAGAGTCTTCCTTGATTGTTGGTCCACTTGATTGTTTTTCTCCATCCTTTCTGCTGGTTCGCGTTTGTTTCTGTGATTAACGCGGTAGGGTTGAAGTGGTTGTCTTGAAGTATCATGGTAATGATCTCATCCTGTGCGGCTCTAACAAATCGATCTTCTCCGAACAGTAGACTAACAGCTTGTTCTTCTAAGCAAGGTGCTTGATGTGCTTTAACGGTAGGAACCGTTTCTCGAGGAATGAAGTAGCAATCGTGAAATATCTCGATTCCGGCTAGCTTCCTTTAGAGGTAGTGCCAAGGTTTGGGAAATCCGTGAAAGAGTTCTTGAATTCCTTCCCTAACAAAGTATCCATTTAGGGAAGTATATATGGTCGCATTTGGACTCCTACGTGCTTACAGCTTTGAACTTGGGCGAGCATCTCGAGAACTTCCTCTTTAGTGGGTTTGTATCCTAGGCCAAGTGGTATTCTTTTTGAGTTGCCTTCCTTGTAGGGTGCGAAGGTGTTTCTTCGGGCAGGGTTCAAAGGCATTCCCGGGAAGTATCCCTGGGATTTGAGTATGTGGTTGACCACCAAGTTGGAGTAGGGATCGTAGTATAGGGGTGCCAACTCGCTTTCTATGACACTTACGCTTTGAAAGCCTCCAAGTTCATATACTGGATTCGGAAGGACTTGATTATTTGACTTCTTTTCGATTATTTCCTTGATGGGCGATGAAGTGATCGTCACCACTTTGCCATTTAGTGGGATTTTGAGCTTTTGGTGAAGGGTGGATTTTACCGCTTTGGAAGCGTGAATCCAAGGTCTTCCCAGAAGTATGTTGAAGGAAGCTTCAATGTCCACTATTTGGAAGTTAACCTTTCGCTCAATTGGCCCTGTGGCTATGGTTAGGTTAACGAGTCCTACTACCTTTCGTCGTGTACCATCATATGCGCGAACACCTTGATTGGTAGGGGTCCAATCTGACTCTTTCATGCCTAGTTTGTATGTCGTTTTCAGGGGTATGACATTGACCGCGGAGCCATCATCCGCCAAGGTCATTGGCAGATTCTTCTTTAAGCAAATGACAGTGATGTAAAGAGCCAAGTTATGACTAGCGCCAAAGGGCGGCAAATCTTCATCTGAGAAAGTAATAGGATTACTTAGCTTCGGTGATTCTTGGAAGACCAAGTTGACTACATCGTCGGGTGTGGAGTCATGTGCTACATTTAATTTGGCCAAAACTTGCAGTAAATCTTGGCGATGTGGGAATGAGCTTGCTACTAATTGCCAGACTGAAAGATCAGCCTTTGTTTTCTGTAATTGCTTTAGCAAATGATCAGTAGAGTCATCTTCGTTATCATTTGGTGTGATAACGTTGGTTGGACCATTTTGAGTAGTACATTGATATGGACACCCCGAACGAGTTAGGTGGTCCACATCTTGGTCTTCACCATTTTGGACTATTTCCTTGACTAGGGAGTGTTGAATGAGATACTCGTCTTCATCATCATCGATCTATACTCTATTGACTGTAGCTAGTTCCCTCATTCTCATGATCTCGTCCTCTAATTGTGTGATTTGGTCGACTAGTTTATCAACCACGGCGACTATTTCTTACATAGTAGCATTTTGGGAAAAGATTAGTGGCGCATGTTCTTTAGGTGTCGCGTTGGGGTCATGTAAGGTTGTCACCACATTTTCCAATTCCGAAACTTGCCTATCCACACTCCTTGCCCATGCGATGAAGTCGGTAATGGTAGGGGAGATGGTAGAGTAGAACCCTTCATTCTCGATCGCGTGGATCTCATCTTCGACTGGAGAAATGAGGTGTGAACAATCTAAGGTAGATTCTTCACTTGTGATCACTAGAATTCCAAGAGGATTCTGAGTGTTGTTGGGCTTACCTCCCGGCGGTATTGGTAGTCGACCATCCTCAATCATGTCTTAAAGCACATCTTTCAATTTGTAGCATTTTTCTGTGTCATGCCCCTTGCCCCTATGATATTCGCAGTATGAGTTCTCGTCCCAGAACTTGGATTTCTTTTCCGGTTCGGGTGTAGGTCCTATGGGTTGGAGTTTGCCTTATTTCATTAACCTTTATAGAGCATTGGAGTAAGTGTCCCCAAGATTTGTATATTTCCTTGGTGGGGTACTCTTCTTGGATGGCTCGAGGAGGTTAACCTCATCGGTCTTGCTAGTGGAGCCGTAAGAACGACTTGTTGAGCCTTGATATCCTCGGCCTACCGTTTTGGACAAGAGCCCTTTACGGATGTCATCTTCGATCCTCGTTCCTAGTACGGTTAAGTCTTTGAAAGTTTTGATGTTTTGGTATCTCAAATGATTTGCATAGATGGGCTTTAGGTTGTCCACGAATTTCTCCACAAGGGTAGCCTCATCCGGGCGTTCAACTAGTTGGGTACTAGTCTTCCTCCACCTACTTAGGAAGTCGGTGAAACCTTCTTTGTCATTTTGGGTAAGAACCTCTAAAGTGCGCATGTTAACTTGGATCTCAGCATTATCCGCATATTGCTTAGCAAACTCAATCGCGGCGTCTTCGCAAGTAGCGATTTTCTTGTGTTCTAGAGAGTAGAACCATTGCTTTGGGATGGTGTCAAGAGATGAAGGAAAGATCCTTAAGAACATCTTGGGTTTGATGCCTTTGATAGACATGTAGTCCTTGAAAGCACGGATGTGATTCAAAGGGTTTTCGTGCCCCTTAAATCTAGGGATATCCGTCATATTGAAGTTGGTTGGCAACTTGGAACTCACGGCCTCATACTTGCGATTATTCTCCCTATAAATGTCATCCCCTTTAAGATACATCAATTGGAGTCGTTTCTCAGCTGCAGTCATACCCATGGGAGGGTTTTCGTCCCCGAAGCCATTCACGAAGTCATCAACGATTTCACTTTCCCGAGGAGGCAACCTCGTTTCTACGGTATAGATTCGGCCCTCGATGGTGTCAAGGCGATCATACACTTGGTCTTGAGTAACTTGGAGCTGAGCTAGCGCGGTTAGGATTCGATCATTACCATCCTGGAATTGATTGAAGTTCACGTCGCTTGTTTCAGGCATCTTGGAAAGTGGATAAGAGATCGACGACGAATCAAAACACGATCGACTATTCTAACACACTTACTAAGAAAGAAATGATTTGACTCGTGAAGTGGGTATGTGCCACTTGTGTCAGTGAGCTTTTGAAGAAATGACAAGATTTGAAAAATGTTGGTCCCAGTCAACTTTAGTGTAGTTGTAGGAGTGGACTCGAAGTGAGGTTTTGAAATGGGCTTGGGCCCGAAATTTGACTCGACAAATGGGCAAAGTTTTGACTCGGTTTTGCGCTAATCATTGGTCTTTTCGAAATTTACACTTTAAAAGGATTTTGATTTTTACAAAAAATCGTGATGGTTTCGTTTAGAAATGGTGATCACGTAAGGTGCAAACATTCATACAAGCATTATAACAGGATGCTGAGTGCATTTAAAAGGGTTTTGGTTTAAAGGGTGGGTTGCCATAACGAACAATCAAACCCGAAGTCTGTGGAGAGGCTCGTACCAAACAAGAGTAAGGCCGATTCCTAGTCCATTTCCTCAAGTAGTGAAGGTCCTTGATACAAACAAGAGTAAGTACCATGGTATGGATGACGTCAATCGCTATCCATCCTTAGTCCCAAATAAGAATTAGGACCGTTTAGACGGGACGATTGGTCGGATGGGTTGGGTTGGGCCTAGGAAGGCCGATTAAAATGATCTAGGAAGACCGAGTTATGAAAACCGACAATTGTCTTGTACAAACTATTCCCTAACCTTGTTCAAGTTTCACCCTTGGCTACACGTAAGTGTTTTATCCCCAGCGGAGTCGCTAAACTGTGGACGCGGGCCCACGGGGGCGCTTGGGAGGAGAACAAGCGTTTGCATTTGTGGAGTCGCCACCAATTTATTGTGGAAAATTGGAAACCGTTCGAATACCTCGTGCAATGTCAAGACACAAAGTAGTGACATGAACACCAAGAACTCGTTACCCTTAGCATTCTATGTCTAGAATGACTCTCGTGGATGCCAATGAACACGGATGTTCACAGAGATCTGGAGTAAGGGGTGAGGGTACGTATTAGGAAGTTCTTTTAATCGAACACCTAATCCCGCCCGCCTCGATAGCGGCCTATACTAATGATTAGGAAAGATATTCATACTCGATATATTGTCGATTATAAGCATGCAATGCAACATCCAACGTTTTAATCCTAACATGTGAGAATTAGACTAAGTCGGTGAACAATTAATTTAGCAAACAATTAGGTCGAAGTAGGAATTTAAGTTCAATTACATGTGAAGGCATACAAATGGTACAATAAAAGAAATACAATAATGCAATAATGAAAATTACAATAATTACATCGGATTCAATGATTTATGTCGATAATACTTTCAAAACGGATAATTTGAGAAAGAATAAACAAACAAATTAACAAACCGGAATCAGGCGATAATACGAATAATAGTTAATTAAATACGCAAACTAATTAAACTAGGTCAAAGCAGAACGGAAGTTCAGAGACAGAAATCAACCTGGAACAGGCGCAGCAGGACTGCGCCCTTTGGAAGAGGCGCAACAATTGCTACGTCTGTTCCAAGGCTGAGTTCTGGCTGTGAAGCCGGAACTGCAAATCGCTAATATTCGTGAGTGAATTTAATGATTGATTATGATAATCGACTCGGATGAAAGTGATTTAATACATTAATTACATGTGAATGAGTCATGAGAACGATAAAACATGGATGAAGCGAATGTAGATGAATTAATTACATGAATGAAAGATTGATTAGTGACATGGGTGAACTAAATAGGTTAAATATGACGAATAATGAAGAACTAATGATGGATATGACAATAGACAGATGGAAATATACCAAAGATAGAATTCCAGAGACTCAATATGAATGAATCGAATCACTACAACCCGGATTGATTTTAATGACGAAAAACCCGCAAATATTGGTTATAACGGATTTAAGTCGCGATTTAATGACGAATTCAAAACTAACGATGATAAATAATATGTTAAATTGTTATGTTTAAATCGTTATATCAAAGAATCGAAGAATGAATGAAAACAAAGTAAAAACAAACGAATTAACACAAGACGAAGGAAGAAGAAAGAAAGCAGGAACTGCGGCAGCCTCACGAAGAGGCGCAGCAGGTGCTGCGTCCCTTCGAAGAGGCGCAGCGGTTGCTGTGTCCTTTCTCGACGTCTGTCTTCTGATAATCCGTAAAAAGGGTTTTAAACATGGTTTTATAAATCAGTTTTAAGAATACTTTCGACATAAATCTTACATTAATGATACAAAAATTAAATAACAAAAAATAAAGAAGGATTTACACCCTCAGACTTACATGTTTGACGAAACGAGATGAACTAAGTTTATGTTTAGTGATGATCGACTCGAATGTAGCGAAAGTGCCCTCGTAAGAGGAAAACAATTAAGATTTATTAAGTTGATTATGGTGGAGTTGTGGGATTTATTTGTATGCATCCCTTTAAATTCAAGGATTATAACGAATAATAAAGTGATGATTACAAGTCATAAAACTAAATTGCAAAACAAAAGCATAAAGGATTAAGAAATAACCTTCGGTCCTAGCAAAAACGGCCTAAGAACAATATCAAAGTAGATATTCGCCTATCAGTTGCACCAAAGACGATATGAGAAACGCCCTTTGATTATGCTAGAATCGATCCCTAAATCAACAGATTAATTTTAGGTTTTTGTGTGTTCTTCCGATGAAAGGAGGCAAGAATTGGGAAAAGAATATTAGGTCATAAAAATTCTCCCTTCTCCTCTTCTTATAACCGAAAAAGAGAAGTCCATAAGGAGATTTCTCATCTCCTAATTTCGGCCCATATACCGAGATAATAAGGAGTTTTAATTCCTTATTTTCGGTTTCCAAAAATGTATAAAATGTGTAAATTGTCATCTAGTGAGGATCGAACCCATGACCTCTTGGTTTGAGTACCCTCACTATTACCACTATGACACATTCATCTTGTTGACATTAAATATAACTGATTACATTTAATTACGAATTACATTTAATTAAATATAACTTATTATATTCAATTTACGAATTGACAGTTAATTCGTCTCAACTAATATTATTTAATCTTCATTAAATAATTGTCTCATCAACACATTGACTAACTATTTAGTCATATAAGTCTTCAATGTGATTATATTTCTATAACCACATCTCCCAAACACATCCTATAGGTGTGACCTTTAGGGACCAGTTGATCACCGCCATCTGTATGATAATAACGTCAAACTTTCTAGCAAGCCAACCGTTATTAGGTAATCGTTAATCAACTGATTGAAATACGAAGTATACCCTTATGAACCTGTAAGAGATTTACAAATGTTATCGCACTAATTTGTGGAGGACACAAGCTCCAACAAACTCCCACTTGTCCTCACAAGTGTATGTGCGATAACCGATTCATATATCCTAAAATTTCTCCCACTCAATGTAAAACAATTTGCAAATCCGTATTCACAAAGGTCGTATTTTACAAGCGATCATTATAAATAGTGGTTTCCCCGATTAGAGAGTAACTTAACTGATAAACGAATCAACATTCGAGCATGGCCATGCATTTCAGTTACAACTCCTCGAGTGGCCCTGAGAAATAACTATACCTGATAAGGGTTGGATATTTTCCTCAACTCTAATCCTGCAGATATAAGCACAAAGATGAAATGACCCGAAAAAAATATACTTAGCCTCCGATTCACGGCAGACCGTGAGAAAGAAACCAAAGTCACCCAAAAACTGCCTTAATCTCAAGAGACAGTCGATAGTCAAAAGAATCGACTCTAGGAACACAATGGATGTCCTATCCACGACCTGGCACCGAATGTTTTTAAACATTTAGGACTCCATTACGTTGTCACAAAAATTTGTCCTACGAGGTATCGTTATAATCTCGCATTTGTGATCGATCAGTGAACAGTTTGACTTATGGCTCGTTGAACCCACCATCAACCGACTGCACAATATAATAGCCGGAGTTATCAGCTCACATGGGCAATTACGGACCAAACAAATATAATGTAATTCAGTTCACTTTGTGGCGTTCAATGTTGTCAGTACAAGCCACATGAAAAACAAAATATTATAATAGAACGATGAAGTTATAAATAGTATATGAAAAAGATAATGTATTAAATCCATAATCAAGTACTACAACTCAGGAACACGTTTAATTCCCATGGAAATAACGTGCCCTACATGCTTATCATAATTCAACGGTTTAGTGAGAGGATCCGCGATGTTATCATCCGTCGCAATCTTGTCTATCACTATCTCCTCTTGCTCCACGTAATCACGGATCAGGTGAGCTTTCCGATGTACATGTCTAGATTTGTTGCTAGACTTTGGCTCCTTAGCCTGGAAGATGGCACCTCTATTGTCACAATAGATGGTGATCGGGTCATTCGAACTAGGAACTATCGTAAGTCCTTGTAAGAATTGACGCATCCATATCGCTTCCTTTGCTGCCTCCGAAGCGGCATAGTACTCGGATTCAGTAGTAGAATCTGCTACAACACTCTGTTTGGAACTCTTCCAGCTGACCGCAGCACCATTAAGAGTGAAGACGAACCCGGACTGAGATTTTGAGTCATCTCGATCCGTTTGGAAGCTAGCATCTGCGTAACCGATTGCGCATAGCTTAGTATCGCCTCCATAAGTCAATACCCAATCCTTAGTCCTTCGTAGGTACTTGAGGATGTTTTTAACAGATTATCCAAAGGTGTTTCACCTGAGTCTTTTGGTACCGACTCGTCATACTCAATGCATATGCCACGTCTGGACGTGTGCATATCAAGGCATACATGATCGATCCTTTTGCAGATGCATAAGGAACACGACTCATGCGCTCAATCCCTTCAGGCGTCGTGGGTGCCTGAGACTTGCTCAACTGCATCCCAGTCGTCATTGAAAGGTCCCCTTCTTGGAGTTGGTCATGCTGAACTTCTCAAGAATCATATCCAAATAAGACTCCTGACTAAGTGATAACGTCCGTCGTGATCTATCTCGGTAGATACGGATTCCCAAAATGCGTTGTGCCTCACCCAGATCTTTCATCTGGAAATGGTTCTTCAACCATTCTTTAACCGAAGATAGAAGAGGAATGTCATTCCCAATCAGGAGTATGTCATCGACATACAATATCAAGAATACAATCTTGCTCCCACTCGACTTGATATATAAGCATGGTTCTTCGACCGATCGAGTGAAACCATACTCTTTTATCACCTGGTCGAAACGATGATTCCAACTCCGAGAAGCTTGCTTAAGTCCATAAATGGAGCGCTTAAGCTTGCATACTTTCTTAGGATGTTCAGGATCTATGAAACCTTCGGGTTGCACCATGTACAACTCTTCCTCCAAATAACCGTTTAAGAAGGCGGTTTTCACATCCATTTGCCAAATTTCATAATCATGAAAAGCGGCAATCGCTAAGATTATCCGAATGGAACGTAGCATGACTACAGGTGCAAAAATCTCATCATAATGCAATCCGTGCACTTGAGTGAAACCTTTTGCCACTAGTCGTGCCTTATAGGTATCTGGTTGCGCGTCTACAGAACGCTTTATTTTGTAAAGCCACTTGCACTGTAGAGGTTTTACCTTATTAGGTAAATAAACTAGATCCCATACATCATTCTCATACATGGAGTCCATCTCGGATTGCATGGCTTCGAGCCATAGCTTTGAGTCGGAACAGGCCATAGCACCTTTATAGGTAGCGGGTTCATTAGTCTCTAAGAGTAAAACGTCATTCTCCTCGACCATACCAATGTATCTGTCCGGAGGATGAGAGACTCTACCCGACCTCCTAGGTTCCTCAGGAATATTAACCGTATCATCAGTTGGAGGAACAACTTCCTCCATCCGTTCCTCGGTTGTTGGTTCTGGAATCTCCGACAGCTCGAAGGTTCTATTACTCGTCTTGTTCTCGAGAAATTCTGTAACAGCCCAAGGTAACCTGCTAGCGTGATATTGTCCGCTCTGGGAGACACAACTCCCTCACGGCTTTAAAACGCGTCACACTAGGAAGAGGTAGCCACATGATTATAAACCATGCTTCGTTCCCCTCTTCTACCGATGTGGGAAGGTCACCTTCCCTCCTCCCCCGAGAGGAGAAGGCGGCGTCCCTCGCTGCCCACCGGCACAGCCCCCGGCTCGATACCATTTGTAACAGCCCAAGGTAACCTGCTAGCGTGATATTGTCCGCTCTGGGAGACACAACTCCCTCACGGCTTTAAAACGCGTCACACTAGGAAGAGGTAGCCACATGATTATAAACCATGCTTCGTTCCCCTCTTCTACCGATGTGGGAAGGTCACCTTCCTAGGGAACGAAGCATGGTTTATAATCATGTGGCTACCTCTTCCTAGTGTGACGCGTTTTAAAGCCGTGAGGGAGTTGTGTCTCCCAGAGCGGACAATATCACGCTAGCAGGTTACCTTGGGCTGTTACAAATGGTATCAGAGCCGGGGCCTGTGTCGGTGGGCAGCGAGGACGCTGCCTTCTCCTCTGGGGAGGAGGGAAGGTGACCTTCCCACATCGGTAGAAGAGGGGAACGAAGCATGGTTTATAATCATGTGGCTACCTCTTCCTAGTGTGACGCGTTTTAAAGCCGTGAGGGAGTTGTGTCTCCCAGAGCGGACAATATCACGCTAGCAGGTTACCTTGGGCTGTTACAAATTCTTTCTCTAAGAACGTTGCACTAGCCGTAACAAAAACTCGATGTTCGGTAGGCGAATAGAAGTAATGACCAAATGTTCCTTTTGGATAACCTATAAAGTATGACCGATCGCGGGCCGAGCTTATCCTCGTGTCTCCACTTGACATAAGCCTCGCAGCCCCAAACCCGAATAAAGGACAAGTTAGGGACCATTCCCTTCCACATTTCATATGGAGTCTTGTCGACAGCTTTAGTCGGACTTCGGTTAAGTATAAGAGCAGCTGACAAAAGAGCAAAACTCCATAATGAATCAGCCACTACCGTGTGACTCATCATGGATCGAACCATATCAAGTAAGGTTCGATTTCTCCGTTCGGACACACCATTTAATTGAGATGTTCCAGGTGGAGTTAACTGTAAAACGATTCCACAGTCTTTAAGGTGTTGATCAAACTCATTTGAAAGATATTCGCCACCCTGATCTGAACGGAGTGCTTTAATCTTTCTACCCAGTTGGTTCTGTACCCTGTTCTAGTATTCCTTGAATTTCTCAAAGGACTCACTTTTATGCTTCATTAAGTAGACATATCCGTATCTACTCAAATCGTCCGTGAAAGTGATAAAATATCTATAGCCATCTCTAGCAGTAATTGACATAGGTCCACAAACATCAGTATGTATGAGTCCTAATAGGTCACTAGCGTGCCTTCCAACACCTTTGAAGGAAATTCGAGTCATCATGCCAATGAGACATGATTCACACGTGCCATATGTAGAAAAATCGAATGCGGGAATAGTCCCATTATCGACGAGTTTCTTCACGCGTTTCTTATTTATGTGTCCCATTCGACAATGCCATAGATAGGTTTGATCTTTGTCACCAACCTTTATTTTCTTATTATTCACGTGTAATACTTCCGTGGTTTTGTCTAAGATGTAAATTCCATTCATGGAAACTGCTTTGCCATAAATCATTTCATTGAAAGAGAAAATACAGCTATTATCCTTTATTGAAAATGCAAAACCGTCTTTAGCAAGTACGGAAACTGAAATAATGTTCTTAGACAAACTGGGTACATAGTAACAGTTATTTAAAAATAACTCAAAACCACTAGGGAGTTGGATTACATATGTTCCCTTCGAGACAGCAGCAACTCGTGCTCCACACCCGACTCGCAGGTCCACATCACCTTTTTCGAGAGGTATGATGTTCTTTAGGCCCTGCAAATGATTACACAGATGAGAACCACAACCAGTATCAAGTACCCAAGTTCCGAAACTTGCATGGTTAATCTCAATCATATGAATATAAGATGACATACCAACAGGAACGACGCGGCCTGCTTTGATGTCCTCACGGTAGACGGGACAGTTCCTCCTCCAATGTCCAGTCTTGTGACAATGGTGGCACTCAATGTCACCGCCCTTGCTCTTTGCCTTGCCCTGTGAGCCACTAGTCTCACCAGGCTCACTCTTACCGTTTCCTGGCTTCTTAAACTTTGGCTTACCTACAGCTAGGTCGCCATGAGCCTATCCCTTACCTTTACCCTTGTTGTAAATCGTGAGTACATCCTGCTTCATGCTCCCACTCAATTTCATATCCTTCTCGGTCTGTACGAGAAGGGAGTGTAGCTCATGAGGACTCTTTTTCAAGTCATTCATGTAGTAGTTCGCCCTGAAAAGGGCAAAACCATCGTGAAGAGAATGAAGCATTCGGTCAATGACAATGCTCTCACTGATTTTGCAATCAAGTGCCTCCAGCTTCTCGACATTCTCAATCATGTGAAGAATGTGTGGGCTAACCGGTTGGCCCTTCTGGAGTTTCGCATCAAAGAAGCGACAGGTATGCTCATATGTAACGATTCTCGGTGTTTTAGAGAACTCGTTAGTGAGCGTGGTGAAAATCTTGTTCGCACCTTGGGCAATGAAGCATCTCTGCAAATTGGTTTCCATTGCAAAGATGAGTACGTTCTTTATCGCACCTGCTTCCATAACGAAGTCACTATAAGCGAGTGACTCGTTGACTCCTGCATTGAGGCCTGGGTTGACCGGTATTGGCTCAGTTAAGTACTTGAGCTTACCGTCAATAATGACATTCCGTAGTGCTTTGCCTCCCGATCCAAAAGTTGGACCCGTCGTTTTTCAGACGTGTGAACTGATTCATTTTGTCCATGAATATTTTCAGCCAGGACTCGCGTCCAAGTGTGGCACTAGGCATTTGGATTGCGTTATTTGCAAACATTTTGTTGTAATAGTATTATCAAAATAAATGTGTTCTACACTGCGAGAAGAAGAATAAAAATAATAAGCATGTGCATCGTTTATATTTTTAAGTCTAATGAACTACTGTCATAACGCGAAGACTCAAAACATTTATACAATTGACCTCCCTCAAGAATTATATAAATGATCCCAAGACTCAATTCTCTGTAAATTGATAAGCTAACCTTTTAGCTAATTCTACCGTTAGAATTCTTGGTCGATAAATTTCTGTAAATTCTATCTTTAGTCCATCATAATCACGAGAAACTCTTCGGACTATGATGTTGAGGTAAACTAAGTCAACACAACTACATACCCAACGTAGAAGGGGTCATATTATGCCTACCGACGAAGAAGGGATTCATAGTTGTTTGCCCTTATAAAGACTAATCTCAATTTCCGTTTAACTTTATTTTAATTCATTTTAAGTTAACTAATATCTAGCATGCGTGAATGAATAAACTAAGGTGATGGCTTAATAAAAAGTGACATCTGTATGTCCATGAAAACTAACATACAACCTATATGTGTAAATTTTCATGCATTTTAGTAGGTGGTTTGGTTTTAGGCGGAATATGATGCATTAACTAGCATGTGAATGAAAAGCAATAAGAACGGTAAAACGTAAAACAAAAATAAAGTCCTAGTGTGGCCTATCCTATCAAAATGAACATAAATACAAGTTTGGAATCCTCCTTGGACCCGAGAAGCTTGTCTTGATGTTCCATCTTGATCCATGTAGCGGGAGTGAGCTCCAATCTCCATCTTTAGTCTTCTTTGAAATTACAATAAATAAATTACATAATAAACCTATTTATTACATTCTAATTTCAAAACCCAAAACTAAAGAAAAAAGGAGATACGAGATCTCATAATTACATTAAAAATTAAGTTCCCATCATTACAAAAACATAATTTGACTAAGGCCACACTAAGTATTACAATTTACAACCGATTGCAAAAAAAAATACGTAAATAAATTCATTCAACGATTCATTCAACAAAAATAAAATGCATCAACTAAAAATAAATTAAACATACATGACACAATTCCTTAATTATGTTGATTAATTTATCCAAACCACCTATTTAAATCAAATTAAGTGACAATTCCTCAATTAATCACATTAAATTTAATCTTAATTCATATTAAACTTGTAATATGAATTTAATCCATCAATATTTTAAACTGCTTTAAAATAATTTGGTATCTTAAAATTGTGAACCGTTTCACAATAACTAATTGGCCAAAACAAACAAAAAGAAACAAAATCCTTTATTTTTTTTATGTCTCGGCTAAACCAAGAAAAAAAAACAAAACAAGCCCTTTTTTTTCGGCAAAAACAGCAAAAAAACAATAAAAAAAAATCCTCTGTGAACAGTTACGTTACGTGAACAGTAATAGGAAAAAAAATTTCCTTTTCTCGGATGCTTTTCAAATCGGCATAAACAAAAACAGCCGCAAAAAACTTTAATCGGTTTTTCAGGAGAAACCGAAAGAAAAAAACAGAAATTTTTTTTTTTAAAAAAAAAATAACTGTTCATCCGTGAACAGTAACGGAAACGAAAAAAAATTCCACGGCTCAAAAAAATCCAGCCGATTATAATTTTTTCTCGCAAACCCTAATTATTGTTTACAAACAATTTTATGAAAATCATCAAAATTAAAATTCGTGGCCTTGACTCTGATAGTACTTGTGGGATTTAACTGTATGCATCCCTTTAAATTCAAGGATTATAACGAATAATAAAGTGATGATTACAAGTCATAAAACTAAATTGCAAAACAAAAGCATAAAGGATTAAGAAATAACCTTCGGTCCTAGCAAAAACGGCCTAAGAACAATATCAAAGTAGATATTCGCCTATCAGTTGCACCCAAGACGATATAAGAAATGCCCTTTGATTATGCTAGAATCGATCCCTAAATCAACAGATTAATTTTAGGTTTTTGTGTGTTCTTCCGATGAGAGGAGGCAAGAATTGGGAAAAGAATATTAGGTCAGAAAAATTCTCCCTTCTCCTCTTCTTATAACCGAAAAAGAGAAGTCCATAGGGAGATTTCTCATCTCCTAATTTCGGCCCATATACCGAGATAATAAGGAGTTTTAATTCCTTATTTTCGGTTTCCAAAAATGTATAAAATGTGTAAATTGTCATCTAGTGAGGATCGAACCCATGACCTCTTGGTTTGAGTACCCTCACTATTACCACTATGACACATTCATCTTGTTGACATTAAATATAACCGATTACATTTAATTACGAATTAACAGGTTAATTCGTCCAAGATAACATTACATAAATTTAATTAAATATAACTTATTATATTCAATTTACGAATTGACAGTTAATTCGTCTCAACTAATATTATTTAATCTTCATTAAATAATTGTCTCATCAACACATTGACTAACTGTTTAGTCATATAAGGCATCAATGTGATTATATTTCTATAACCACATCTCTCAAACACATCCTATAGGTGTGACCTTTAGGGACCAGTTGATCACCGCCATCTGTATGATAATAACGTCAAACTTTCTACCAAGCCAACCGTTATTAGGTAATCGTTAATCAACTGATTGAAATACGAAGTATACCCTTGTGAACCTGTAAGAGATTTACAAATGTTATCACACTAATTTGTGGAGGACACAAGCTCCAACAGGAGTTGGTCAAATTGGTCGGTCATGCAAACGAGGCTGGTACTCAGAAGGATCCGAGCTTACGTGGTCGAATGTTCAAGCACGTAGACGCCAAAAAGTAAGAACGTGGTCTAGAATGCAAAGGGAGAAGAGAAGGGCGGACACTCGCGTGAGAAATATGAGGAGCGAAGGCTCCTATTTATACTAATCACGTGAAAGAATTAGGGTTTTCGGAGAAACTTTGAAAGTGAATCTCGAAAATATATGAAAAGATACGAAAAATACGCAGAAAAGGACTTGGGAAGAGGCGCAGCAGTCACTGCGTCCCTTGGAAGAGGCGCAGCACCTGCTGCGCCTGTTCCCAGGTGGTTTCCTCCTGCGGAAGAAAGATTTCCGTGTTTAATTTATGGAATAACGGATTAATCTTATTTTCCTTAATATTTTGTATGAATATTACGGGAAATCCTTTACCAAATATTAAAAGATTGTGAAATATGGAATAGAGATATCCGGAACATTCCAGAACATTCTGACTCGGGTTTTAGCGGTTATCAGAAAATGAAGACGGTTTTAGGTCCGGACTCCAAATGTACTCTAATTATTGTCAAAACGGCCGTATCGGCACGTAGATGACAATTAAGAGGTAGACACCAGTGTTTGAGCAATCACTTGACGATAAACTTACGAACTGTCACAAATCATTTCGCGTACCAAACATGCGGCCCAATCATCACTAGGTGTTTTGCGGGAGGTGCGGAAATGAGGTATCTACACATACACAAGCATTAGATCCAAGGTTAATAAGCACACCCATCAAGAAATCAAAACCCCAATTCAAAATAACAAGTTTAGAACTCAATTAAAATGAGGGTCAACTTTAAAAGATCATAACTCAAGTTCTAGACATGCAAATGAGGTGAAACCAATTGGAGTGATAGATTATCCTCTTACAATTCTAATGGTAGGTCATAAGTTCAAAACAAACAAGTAACGAAGGAGTTATGGCCATTTTAAGAAACCTGGTCTTGGCTGTAACTATAGTCGATCGACAACAACAACTAGTCGATCGACTACTTGCACCAGTCGATCGACCAATTATCATCAGCACATAAAAAAGTTGATTGACTAAATCTCCAGTCGATCGACCACCTGCAACAGACATACAGAATTCCAGCAACAATTTGACAACCCATTCCGAGGCTATTACCCAACAATTCTCAAGCATGAACAAGACGAAATTCACCCATGTAAACAACCCAATTATAATAATGAATTCATGGCTTAATTAAACATGTTAACAAGGCTTATTTAAGATGGATTGTAATTAACAAATGTAAACAAAAGACTCGCAATTTCTTCACACAAACATGGGTATTATGTAGAAATCAAACATATTCAACAATAGACATGGAAATTCCCTAAAGGTTCACACTTTATCCAACATATGAGTAAAACATAACATATAAACACACAATTTTGACATAATATCGAGTAACCTATCACCGTTACCTTATTAAGTCCTTAATCTCTAACAGAATCATCTAACTTGCAAGAATCCACTTCCGGGTTAACTAATCCTTCTCCTAAACATAAGAAAACACAAATTAAGACTAAGGCCCTGTTCTTTCTGGCTTTTTAGAGCCGAATCGAATCGAATCGAATCAATGGAGCCGAATCAATCGAATCGAGCCGAATCGAATCGAATGGAGCCGAATCAATCAATCGAATCAATGGAGCCGAGCTGATCAATCGAATCGAGTAGAGCTGAGCCGAATCGAATCGAATCAATAAAGTCAATTGAATTAATCAATCAAATAATCATATTAATAATAATAATAATAATAATAATAATAATAATAATAATAATAATAATAATAATAATAATTAATATTATTGTTATTATCAACTATAATAATAATAATAATAATAATAATAATAATAATAATAATAATAATAATAATAATAATAATAATAATAATAATAATATTCATAGTATAATACTATTTATACTAAAATTAATATTTTTAAGAAAAAAATTATAATATTATACTCCCTCTGTCCCGGTAATTTGTTGTCCTATTCCATTTTGGGGTGTCTCATTCAATTATTGTCTTTTCTATTTTAAGAATGAACTTGATGAACAATTTGATCATTCACACTCAATTTGGTCCGCTTGTCATTTTATAATTAGCCACTCCTCTTTCCTTGGTCTTTGTGCCAAAATCAAAGGACAACAATTGACCGGGATAGAGGGAGGAGTATATGAATAATCATAAATTATAATAATGAAAAAATAGTAATTTTTTACTAATAATATTCCTAATAACAATAATAAATAATAATGTCAATATTAATAATGATATTAGTAAAAATAATTGTTTCGAATAAAAACACTCAAGTAAGCGTTGCTCGAATCCGGGTCGGGTCAACGCGCTCCTCTCAGACGATGGCACCTCGAACCTATGCTTGCTCACGCGTAACAAATAGGGCCTCAGAGGGTTCGCAATAGGTCCTTCTCTGATGCCTTACGGTACTGTTGGATAGTTGGGACCTTGCTTGAAGCTAAGGTTTTCGTGCCCTCTCATAGTAGCTCGAATAGTCTTACTTCTAGAGAGAGGAAGTTGTTGGTGAGAAGTATTTTACCATTGATGGGTGAATAATGAGGTATTTATAGATTTCTATGTGTACCTCAAATGATGGCTGGCAAGCATAGTTACCATATTCGCTATGAATACGCCTTATCGATTCGCGATTCGCTTATAGAAAATGTGTTATATGTATTTTCGATGAATCGATTGATAGAATTCGCTTTTAACAATTCGTGATTCATAGAGTATCAAGCGAATCCGTAACCATGTTGGCAAGCGTGTTGACTTGTATGACCCCGTATTGGCTACTGGGTCAAGTCGGTTGGGCGTGCCCCATCAATAATATTAATAATAAATGTTATTAATTTTAATAATAATAATACCAATAATTATAACAACAACAACAACAATACTAATAATAATAATAATAATAATAACAACAATAATAATAAATAATATTATTATTAACATTATTAACATTATTATTCATTTTAACAACAACAACAACAATATTATTCATTTTAATAATAATATTCATAATAATAATAATAATAAATAAATTATTAATAACATTATTATTAACACTATTATTAAATATAATAATAATAATAATAATAATAATAATAATAATAATAAAGAATAATATTAAAAAAATAGTATTATTGATAACAAAATTAATAATAACTATTAAATTTAAGATGAGTAAGGCTGAAATGAGCTGAACTTAATGGAGCCGAGCCGAATCGAATCGAACTAAATGGAGCCGAGCTGAGCCGAATCGAACTAAATGGAGTCGAATCGAATCAATTGAATCGAATGGAGCTGAATCGAATCGAATCGAGCCGAATCGAATCGAATCGAATCGAATCGAATCAAGTAGGTCGAAAATAAGCCAGAAAGAACAGGGCCTAAGAATCGAAACTAGAAAAGGGTACCGTGTATAATATGGGAGGGAAGCCCTATATATGGAGGAAAGTCGGTTCCTTTATTACCTAGAAAGATGGAGGGCGATGAGAGGAAGAAATAGGCGCGAAAATCAGTTGATTCGGATAAGAATTGAGCAAGTTATGGTGTTTTGAAGATTTGTAAGAGAAATGTGTAAAAATGGTGATGGTTGTTGAAGATGGTGTGCTGAAATTTTGAGGAAGAAGGTGTAGTTAGGGTTTCCTTCATGATTTTTATGAGGAGAAAAGAGTAGTAGGTGAGCCAAATAGTCATACTAGGCCCAAAATGTAAAATTGAGTCGATATATACTAAAATGCATCACAAACCTACTACAAACTTAAGACGGATATTTTTATCAACATTAATATTATTGTACATGTAAAGCCAACTTTTTATAAAAACGGGTTTAAAATACAAATAAAATAATAAAACGGCTAATTAAATTATAAATGCCAAAACGGAAAATCCGCGGGTGTTACACTATGTATTTATTAGATCAGAAAGATAATTTGTGAATATTGGTGTTACATTTCCAGATTATGAGTGCATGTGATTTGAGCAATCAAAAGTTTTGGCATCATCAACTTGACAACCATCTCCTCACTGTACACAATCTGAACCTCTTCCTTTTACGGAGTACTCCGAATTTGGTTATCTACTTTCTAGAATGCACTAATTTCGTTGTCATCTCAGGCCACATTGGATTGAGGAAGGTTTTCACATCTCATATTTTAATCAAAAGAGTTAACTCACACCGGTTGCCATACTCTATCTTCTAACTAGGTTGCCTTTTAATAATCCTTACCATATTGTTTTTGTTGGAGTAGTGTCCTCCACAATAAGTGCGTTTACATTATAAATCTCGTAAAAGGAATATCAGGGATTTATTTATTTATTTGTCAGCTGGTCATCCTTAATCGGTAATGATTGGCTGACTAGAGTTTGACATTACTGTCGTGTGACGGCGATGATCAGCTAATCCCTTTAGGTCACACCTATATGATGACGCCCAAATAGGATAAATTAATTATTTGTATGAGATACGAGATAATTAATTCCTTGTATTATTTGACTTTTAGTTAGTCACGTAAATGTATTATTTGATGACGGGTTACGAACTCGGGACAAGGAGATTTATTATTTAATTATGTGATATTAAATAATAAATATATATATTAGAATTTATTAATTAATTGTTAATTAATTAATTTTATACGATATGTGTATTTGTTTTGAGATGGAATTAATTAGCTATTTAATTTTACAAGAGGTTGTAATATTAGCTAAGTGGGATAATATTGACACCTTGTGTGTTGATAAAATGGTCTTATGATTACTTAATGGTTAAGTAGTCATTGGTAGTTAATTTGTATTATTTAAGTGTTAAATAATTAAATTAATATTTAATTATGTAAGATAATTAAATATAAGACTTACAAGCATTTGTGGGGCAAATATCGAAAACCGAAATGGACCCATATAAGTCCACTATGACCGGTTTTTTGAGAGGACAACAAGTGTCCATTAAGTGGCAATTTCCACTTAGTTTTGTTTTCATTTTTGCCCATAAATACCCACCTAATCACATCATTTCATAAGTTTTGAAAAATTTGAAGAAAATTTGGTCGTTGTGTGCTTTGGCCG
This sequence comes from Silene latifolia, assembly GCF_048544455.1. NCBI lineage: Eukaryota > Viridiplantae > Streptophyta > Magnoliopsida > Caryophyllales > Caryophyllaceae > Silene > Silene latifolia. Next base: position 97,796,929 of record NC_133526.1, read on the forward strand.
GACCATTCACAACACCAAGAGACCAACTTTTCTCCTTATTTTGTTCATCACAGTTCAACAAAAACACATATAAATATCAAATAATAATATTATCAAAGTAATAATATTAATTAGTACACCAAATATACATATTATAAAGTTACTACTACTATTAACTAGTTATTAATTTTAGTAGTATTTTGGGCTAATTTTGGGTGCCACCTTAGGAGATTACCTATTTTGGTAATTGTGGTGTATTTGGAGGATCATCCATATTCCTATAGTTCAAGAACTACAAAGGTAGGAGACCTTTGTAGTGCCCTTACTTGCCTTAAACCATTGTAAGGATTTTTGTCTTAAGATGGTTTTATACCATTTTTTTATATTTTTATTTGCATGCATGTAGATTTAGACCATATTAAATTAATTTATAATTTTAATGTCATAAGATGAGTATTAACATGGTCTAAATAACTAACAAGTGGTATCAGAGCACTATTAAATACATGCATGTTGTCTTAAGACGATTTTAGTAATATATGAGATAAATTAATAAAATTGATATTATGTTACTAAAATTAGTTTTATCACATAATATGGTCTTGCATGTAAATAATCTGGTCTTAGGATAATATGGGGCGAAAATTTGATTTTTGTTAAATTTTTCCACTTTTTATAACTTAAAATGGCATAAAAGTGAGTAAAAATGCATTAAAATTTATTAACAGTTAATTAAAATTGATTGCATGTTAATTTTATGCATATTTATTTAGAAATAACCACATTCATATTCTATTTATGAGATAAGTAGATACTTTAGATTAATGTGATTAATTTAGGTAGTTTATTGATTTTTATTTGATAAAAACTGGTAAATAATGGTTATTTTGTAAATAAATATTGATTTAATTTTAGGGCTCGAAATTTCTGAATTTTTAGCTCCTGGAAATTGTTCCAAAATATACAAAATTTTATTTCAAGTCATTTCAATTTTTATGGTTTGATTTAGAATTAAATCGTAAAAATTGTCGCTTTACCGATTAAATTGTGAAATTATTTTAAATAAATTTTAAAAACAAAAATTTTCACTTGCATGGCATTTTTTGGTGTAAGACCATAATGTTCATGGCTTTGAAATTTATTTTTCCATAAATTTTTAAATTAAATGGAATTTTTGTATGATAATTGTGAATTATTATATCATTTTTGTCATAATTGTGTTTTAATTCCCATATAAATTCAAGATAATTGTTGAGAATAATTATTTTGATATATGACCAGATTAGTATGATGAGTAAGTCTTAAAATTATTTTAAGAATTGATTATGAATTTTTATTGGTAAAAATTCCGTCAAAGCAAGCTCAAATGATCGTTGTTGGTAAGTTAGACGATTTGGCATGTCATTTTCCATAATGCATTTTATTATTCATTTGGATGAATGTTTTTTTTTTTTTTGCATTATAATAATGTAATTTTTCCTAATATGGGTATAGGTAGAAGTTGGTATTTCCCGTAATATGGCCATAGGTAGAAGTTTTATTTTAATTTTATTACAAATTGTATAATAGGGTATTGTTATGTAATTTAATTATTAGTAATTAGATGAAGCATCTAAAGACGGAGTTTTCATGAAGACGGTGTTTTCGGAAAGGCGTTCCGAAATCCTAAAGAAGGAGGCCAATTTATGAAGACTCAAGGGACCAAGGAGTTGGTTTCCGAAGTGTAACAATTTTAGTTAATTAGATTAACTAGGTGGCCATATTAGGACTTGTTTGTTTTAATTCATTTATGCATTCATGCCAAATCGTCACTACATGTTTTATTTTTGTTGTTATCGATTTAATTATCTAGCATTCACCAATTTAGTTCACGTAAAAGTGATAGACAATTAAATTGATAAGATCTCTCACATTTGTTTAAAATTGAGATTAAACCTTTCCAAATAATAGCACCTATGAATCCCTTCTTCATTAGAGGTAGGTTCGGATCACCGAGGTACACTCTTTTTACGTTGGGTAACTAGGGTAATAAAAGTTATTACACGTGAAAATTGGTTGGACTCAACGGGATAAATATGGGTTGAATCGGTCCACCGTGCCCATATTTATTCTGGGGCTAAAAGATAGATTTTAAGAAAATCCGTCAACCAAGAGTTCTAGTAGTAGAATCAGTCAAAGTTGTTGACTCACCAAATTTATATAAATGTGGGTTGAATCGGTCCACCGTGCCCGTGTTTATATAAAATTGGATCTTGGAATCATTTATATAATTCAGTGGGAGATCATTATATAAATGGGAACTTGTTAAATAGTTTCACAAGTTAAATATTTCTAGACGATAAATGTTAATCTTTCCTTTATTTCCTTTGTAGTAATCACGATGACTTCTACTAGTGAAACTGTCACCATAGCTAGAGATTCATGGCTACGTTCTTTTATGGACAAATATGTTTTAAAAGCCGACGGTAGTAATTTTAAAGATTGGGAGGAACAACTTCGATTATCTGCCGCAGGTGATGGAAAATTACGCTACCTTGTCTATCCCTCTCCCCCTTCGCCTAGTACTAGGGCCACTGCCGATGTAAGGGAGGCTTTTTCAAATTATCAAAAGGAATCCGCTGCAATAAAAAATGTTTTGATTTTTTCAATGGATCCTGCTTTACAAAGGCAATGTGTCAAGTTTCGCGATGCACATGAAGTATTCTCGAGGCTTTCAACTATGTTTTCTCAAGCCCCGAGAATAATTCAGTATGACACCACTGTTCGTTTCTTTGAGGCTAACCTCAAAGATGGTCAACCTGTAAGTTCACACGTACTTAAAATGATTGAGTACGTGAAAACTTTAGAGGGGTTGGGATGTAAAATCTCCGACAAACTAGTGGTGGACCGAGTGCTCCACTCTCTCTCTCTCTCTCACGTCAAAGGATTTACCCAATTTAGGGTAAATTATAATATGACAAAAATGATAAAAAGTTTACATGAGCTCCATTCTCTGCTTGTACAAGCAGAGAAGGACATGGGATTGAGTGGGAGTACAAGGAAAGATGTGCTTGCGATTAACGTGAAGGGGAAGAAGCGGTTTAAGAGGAACGCAGGTAAGAAGCCCGTTCAGGTGGAGGGCAAAGGTAAAGCAATTGTGAATTGCTCTACCAAGCCAAAACCTATAAAGCGTAATCCTCTTAAAGATACTTGTAATTATTGTAATAACAAGGAACATTGGAGACGTAAGTGTACAAAGTACCTGGATGACATAAAAGCTGGCATTGTGAAGCCGACATGTAATTTCTCAACTGAATCTTTTATGATAGACATAAATTATGCTTCAAATACAACTTGGGTATTAGATACTGGTTGTGGTTCTCACTTGTGTAATCATTTGCAGGGCCCAAAAATCATAAGAAAGCTAAACAAGGGTGATGTCGATCTTCGAATGGGAAACGGGTCTAAAGTAGTTGTCGTCTCAGTAGGAACTTATGTACTTAGTTTAGCTTCGGGGTTGGAGTTACATCTTAATAATTGTTATTTTGTACCAACGCTATCTAGAAATATAATATCCGTATCTGTGTTAGACACAGAAGGGTTTTCCTTTGTAATTAAAGATAAGTGTTGTACTTTTTCCCTTAATGTGATTGTATATAGTCAAGCTATTTCAATCAATGGTATTTATATTCTAGATACTTGCAACGATGTTTATCATTAGATAATAAAAGACTCAAAACATGTGTTCCTGGTCAATCTTATTTATGGCATTGTTGATTAGGACACATCAACGAGAAGCATTAAAAGACTAGTGTCGACTGGTGTAATTAAACCTTTTGATTTCGAATCATTTGGTACATGCGAATCTTATCTTCTTGGCAAGATGACTCGTTCACCTTTTCTAGGAAAAGGATCTCGAGCTAGTGAGTTATTGGGTTTAATACATACCAATGTATGTGGCCCAATGGCAGTCACTGCTAGAGATAATTATGACTATTTCATTACTTTTACCGATGACATGAGTAGATATGGGTATATCTACTTAATGAGGTATAAAAGTGAAGCTCTTGATAAGTTCAAAGAGTTTCAGAATGAAGTAGAAAACCAATTAAATAAGAAGATTAAAGCATTACGATCAGATCGTGATAGAGAATATTTAAGCAATGACTTTAAAGATCACCTTAAAAACTGTGGTATTGTATCTCAGTTAACTCCTCCTGGCACACCATAATTAAATGGTGTGGCTGAAAGGAGGAATCGAACTTTATTAGATATGGTTCGATCGATGATGAGTCAAACAGAGTTACCTAAGTCATTCTGGGGTTTTGCCATTTTATCTGTTGTGCAATAACTTAATAAAAGTCCCACTAAAGCAACTGACAAAACTCCATATGAGATATGGAAAGGGAAAGTCCTGAATCTGCGATACATGAAAGTATGGGGTTGTGATGCTTATGTCAAGAGCAAGTCTGACGATAAGCTTGCACCTTGTTCTGAAAAGTGTATTTTTGTAGGGTACCCTAAGGAAACTTGTGGATATTACTTCTACAATAGTAACGAGAACAAAGTGTTTGTGTCTCGTGAAGCTGTCTTTCTAGAAAAAGAGTTTATTTCTAGAAGACATAGTGGGAGAAAATTTTAATTTGACGAAGTTCAAGAGCCACAAACTGATTTGACAATACAGGAAGATGTTCCTTCTACGTCTGAATCAGTTATTGTTCCCTCTGAACCTAGGAGGTCAGAAAGGGTTAGTCGCCAGCCTAATAGATACCTTGGTATTATCGAGGAAGATGGTGACTATGAGGTTTTACTTTTAGAAAGTGACGAACCCAAGACCTATAAAGCAGCTATTCTGAGTTCTGACTCTAAGCTATGGCTCGAGGCCATGCAATCCGAAATGGATTCCATGTACGATAATCAGGTATGGGACCTGGTTGACTTACCTAAAGATGTTCGACCTCTTCAGTGTAAGTGGATATTCAAGATTAAAATCAGTATGGATGGACATAAAGATGTCTACAAAGCTAGATTGGTTGCAAAAGGTTTCACTCAGGTTCATGGTTTACACTATAATGAAACTTTTGCACCAGTTGCTATGCTTAGATCTGTTCGGATAATGTTAGCGATTGCTGCATTTCATAATTATGAGATATGGCAAATGGATGTCAAAACCGCTTTCTTGAACGGGTTTCTGGAAGAGGAAGTGTTCATGACACAACCTGAGGGTTTTGTGGATCCTAAAAATCCTAACAAAGTATGCAAACTTAAGAGATCCATTTATGGTCTTAAGCAAGCGTCAAGGAGTTGGAATCATCGTTTTGATCATGTTATTAAACAGAATGGTTTTTTTCGAAGTGTTGAGGAACCATGTTTGTACATGAAGTTTAGTGGGAGTAAAGTTGTTTTCTTACTTCTTTATGTGGATGACATATTACTCATTGGGAATGATGTTGATATGCTTGCTTCTGTTAAGAAGTGGTTGGGAAATCACTTCCAAATGAAAGATTTGGGAGAAGCTCGGCGCATCTTGGGTATCCGGATCTATAGGGATAGATCCAAAAGGATATTAGCATTGAGTCAAGAAGCCTATATCGATAAGATTCTTGACCGATTCAATATGAAAAACTCCAAGAGAGGTTTTCTACCTATGGGCAGTGGGATCATTTTGAGTAAGCACAGTGTCCTACTGAGCCTAAGGATATTGAATGCATGAAATCGATTCCCTATGCTTCCGCTGTTGGATCGATCATGTATGCTATGATGTGTTCTTGTCCTGACGTCTCGTATGCTTTGAGTATGACGAATCGTTTTCAGAAAACTCCGGGTGAGAGTCACTGGATAGCCGTCAAGAATATTCTAAAGTACTTGAGAAGGACTAAAGATTCATTTTTTGTGTTTGGAGGAGAATCTGAATTACGTATAAGAGGTTATACGGATGCCAGTTTCGTAACCGATAGGGATGATTTAAAATCCCAGGCTGGTTTTGTCTTTTTGTTGAACGGAGGGGCGGTTTGTTGGAGAAGTTTCAAAGAGTCTTTGACTGCTGATTCTAAAACGGAAGCTGAGTACATTGCAGCCTCTGAAGCTGCAAAGGAAGCTGTTTGGATTAGACAATTTTTAGAGGGACTGAAAGTAGTTCTGACCGCCGAGAATCCTATCACTTTGTATTGTGATAACAGTGGGGCAATTTTTCAAGCAAAAGAGCCCAAGTCAAGTAACAAATCTAGACATGTACTTAGGAAATTTCATGTAATTAGAAATTTAATCGAAAGGAAAGAAATTACAATTTGTAAGGTTGGGACAGCTGACAACATCGCTAATCCTTTAACCAAACCTTTGTCTCAAGCTAAACATGATAGTCATGTAGTTTCGATGGGGTTGAGACGAATGCCAGAACTGTTGTAAATTATCTAATATGTAATAATCAAAATATTGTATTTATTATTTCATATATGATAAGTTGCATTTATCGTTATATTCAGTTTTATGTCTGAATTTATATACTTTGTTTTCTCCAAATAGGTTGTAAAGACAATGTCGAACCCTATTAAGTGAACTGGATTAACATTGTATTTTGTCCCTAGTTACGTAATGAGGTGACGTCTCGGAGTGACTAGATTGTAAGGCGATAGATGACAGGTTCGACTGTCATATGGTCATAGTGATGACTGGTCGATTACATAGGCATATTGTGAGACAATTTGTCGGACAGTGACCGTTTATAGAGTCCTTTTGTTGCTAGGTCGTGGCGAGGATTTCTATTTATTCCTTCGAGTCAATTCTTTAGACTAGTGACTATTTGTTTGAGTTGGTACGGTTTTCCGGTGGCTTTGGTTATTGTTCTAGGTCGCACCGTCAAAGAAGGCCGATGAGCATTTACTGGGTCATTGTGATTTGTATGGAATGAAGAAAATAGGTCAACAGGATTGTCCTTTTAAGTCATATTTTATCTCAAGGCCACTCAAGGAGAGATGACTGTGAATGCGTGGCCACGCCCGGATGCGATCTATAGTAGATTATCCGGTCAGACAGTCATTCTCCTGATCGAGGAAACCACTTTATGATATGATCACGTGCAAGAACGACCTGAAAGACATCTTGCATTGAGTGGGATATATTATTGGACAAGAGAATTGGTAACGCACACTTGTGTCGGACAAGTGGGAGATTGTTGGAGTAGTGTCCTCCACAATAAGTGCGTTTACATAATAAATCTCGTAAAAGGAATATCAGGGATTTATTTATTTATTTGCCAGCTGGTCATCGTTAATCGGTAATGATTGGCTGACTAGAGTTTGACATTACTGTCGTGTGACGGCGGTGATCAGCTGATCCCTTTAGGTCACACCTATAGGATGACGCCCAAATAGGATAAATTAATTATTTGTATGAGATACGAGATAATTAATTTCTTGTATTATTTGACTTTTAGTTAGTCACGTAAATGTATTATTTGATGACGGGTTACGAACTCGGGACAAGGAGATTTATTATTTAATTATGTGATACTAAATAATAAATATATATTAGAATTTATTAATTAATTGTTAATTAATTAATTTTATACGATATGTGTATTTGTTTTGAGATGGAATTAATTAGCTATTTAATTTTACAAGAGGTTGTAATATTAGCTAAGTGGGATAATATTGACACATTGTGCGTTGATAAAATGGTCTTATGATTACTTAATGGTTAAGTAGTCATTGGTAGTTAATTTGTATTATTTAAGTATTAAATAATTAATTTAATATTTAATTATGTAAGATAATTAAATATAAGACTTATAAAAGCATTTGTGGGGCAAATATCGAAAACCGAAATGGACCAATATAAGTCCACTATGACCGGTTTTTTGAGAGGACAACAAGTGTCCATTGTTGGAGCTTGTGTCCTCCACAAATTAGTGAGATAATATTTGTAAATCTCTTACAGGTTCACAAGGGTATACTTCGTATTTAATCAGTTGATTAACGATTACCTAATAACGGTTGGCTTGCTAGAAAGTTTGACGTTATTATCATACAGATGGCGGTGATTAACTGATCCCTAAAGGTCACACCTAAAGGATGTGTCATAATAAATGATTATTGACCCGTATTAATAAAGCAACCGCAAGCTGTTGTATGTAGACTTGTTAATGCCGAATAATATAAATGACAATTTATATTTAACACATTTTATACATTTTTGGAATAACCGAAAATAAGGATTTGTATCCTCATTTTCGGTAGTTGCCAAAACCGAAAATAAGGAAATAATACTCCTTATTATTTCGGCATTATGGGCCGAATTAGGGAAAAATAAGATCTCCTTTTTTTCCTTCTCTTTTTCGGTTTATTAACAGAAATTGGGGATTGATTCTAGCAAGAACACAAAGGGCATATCTCATATTGTCTTGGGTGCAACTGATAGGTGAATATCATTGCGATATTGTTCTTAGGCCGATTTTGCTAGGACCGAAGGTTGTTTCTTCATTCTCTACTTTTGTTTACGCATTTTATTTTATGACTCGTAATCATCTCTATAATTCGTTATAATCCTTAAAGTTAAAGGGATGCATACAGATAAATCCCACAAGTGGTATCAGAGCCAAGGCCACGAATTTTATTTTGATGATTTTCATAAAATTGGATGCAAACAATTTTAGGGTTTCGGAAAAAAAAAAGGTGCGGCTGGAATTTTTTTTTGGCCGAGAAGTTTTTTTTCATCCATTTTTTTTCTTTTGTTTGATGATTTATTTTCATATTATTTTTCATATTGTTGTTTTAATCAGTTAAAATAATCATATGATAAATTTGTAGATGTTAGGTTTAATGAGGATTAAATCATAATGTAAATGAAAATCGTCTAGTTGTTGATGATAAATTGTTTTTTGCTATATTGTTTTTGGCATAGTTGTATATGCCAATCTTGTTAATAGCAACTTTAAAACAATTGTTCTTTTTCTTCAATGCTTGCGGCTGTTTTTTCAAAAAGGAAAAAAAATTGAGTTTTTTTGTTTTAGGGTTTATTCAGCCGAGAAGAAAAAAAAAAAAAGAAAAAAAAAATTTTTGGTGTTTTCTGCTGAAAAACCGTGAGCCAAGAAAAAAGGGATTCTGTTTTTTTTTTCGGGCTAAAACCGTGAGCAACAAAAAAAAAACTGTTTTTTTATTTTTTTGCTAACATGCCGAGACTGTTATAAAAAAAAAGTTTCTCTGTTTTTTTTATTCGGTTTTAGCTGTAAAACCGAGAAGAGTTTTTTTATTGGGTTGTTTCGGTTTTTGCCGAGAAAATTAAAAAAAAAAAAAATTGATTTTGGCCAATTAATTATTGTGAAGTGGTTCATAATTCATAGATACCTAATTATTTTAAAGCAGTTTAAAATATTGATGGATTAAATTCATATAAACAGTTTAATATGAATTAAGATTAAATTTATAGTGAGTAATTGAGGAATTATCACTTAATTTAATCAATTAAATAGGTGGTTTGGATAAAATTAATCTACATAATTAAAGAATTATGTCTTGCATGTTTAATTTTTTTTAGTTGATGCATTTTATTATAGTTGAATGAATCGTTGAATGGTTTTATTTACGTATTTTTGCAATCGGTTGTAATTTGTAATACTTAGTGTGACCTTAGTCAAATTATGTTTTCGTAATGATGGGAACATAATTTTTAATTTAATTTGAGATCTCGTATCTCCGTTTGGTTTTCTTTATTTATTACGGTTTTGAAATTAGAATGTAAATAGGTTTATTATGTAATTTTAAATTGTAATTTTTTGAGAAGACTAAAGATGGAGATTGGAGCTCACTCCCGCTACATGGATCAAGATGGAACATCAAGACAAGCTTCTCGGGTCCAAGGATGCATTCCAAAGTTGTATTTATGTTCATTTTGATAGAATAGGCCACACTAGGACTTTATTTTTGTTTTACGTTTTACCGTTCTTATTGCTTTTCATTCACATGCTAGTTAATGCATCATATTCCGCCTAAAACCAAACCACCTATAAAAATGCATGAAAATTGACACATATAGGTTGTATGTTAGTGTTCATCGACATATAGATGTCACATGTTTATTAAGCCATCACCTTAGTTTATTCATTCACGCATGCTAGATATTAGTTCACTTAAAATGAATTAAAATAAAGTTGATGGGATCTTCCTCTAAAACGGAAATTGAGACTAGTCTTTATAAGTGCACACAGCTATGAATCCCTTCTTCGTAGGTAGACATAATATGACCCCTTCTACGTTGGGTAAGTAGTTTGTGTTGACTTAGTTTACCTCAACATCATAGTCCGAAGAGTTTCTCATGATTATGATGGACTAAAGATAGAATTTAAAGAAATTTATCGACCAAGAATTCTAACAGTAGAATTAGCCAAAAGGTTGGCTTATCAATTTATAGATAATTGAGTCTTGGGATCATTTATATAATTCTTGAGGAAGGTCAATTGTATAAATGCTTGAGTCTTCGCGTTATGACATTAGATCATTAGACTTAAATTAAAATCGATGCTCATGCTTATTATTTATTCTTCTTTTCACAGTGTAGAACACGTTCATATTACTGTTACAACAAATGGCAGGAAATAACGAAATCCCAATGCCAAGTGCCACACTTGGACGTGAGTCATGGCTGAAAGTTTTTATGGACAACATGAATCAGTACACGCGACTGAAAAATGATGAGTCCAACTTTGCGGACTGGGAGGCAGCACTACGGAATGCTACCCTTGCTGATGGTAAGCTCAAGTACTTAACTGAGCCAATACCGGTAAACCCAGGCCCAATGCGGGAGTTAACGAGTCACTTGCTTATAGTGATTTCGTTATGGAAGCGGGTGTGATAAAGAACGCACTCATCTTTGCAATGGAAACCAATTTGCAGAGACGCTTCATTGCCCAAGGTGCGAACAATATTTTCACCACGCTCACTAACGAGTTCTCAAAAGCACCGAGGATCGTTACTTATGAGCATACCTGTCGCTTCTTTGATGCGAAACTCCAAAAGGGCCAACTGGTTAGCCCACACATTCTTAACATGATTGAGAATGTCGATAAATTGGAGGCACTTGATTGCAAAATCAGTGAGAGCATTGTCATTGACCGAATGCTTCATTCTCTTCACGATGGTTTTACCCTTTTCAGGGCAAACTACTACATGAATGACTTGAAAAAGAGTCCTCATGAGCTACACTCCCTTCTCGTACAGACCGAGAAGGATATGAAATTGAGTGGGAGCATGAAGCAGGATGTTCTCACGATTTCCAACAAGAGTAAAGGTAAGGGCAAAGCTCCAGGCGACCTAACTGTAGGTAAGCCGAAATTCAAGAAGCCAGGAAACGGTAAGAGTGGGCCTGGTGAGACTAGTGGCTCACAGAGCAAGGCAAAGAGCAAGGGCGGTGACATTGAGTGTCACCATTGTCACAAGACTGCACATTGGAGGAGGAACTGTCCCGTGTACCGTGAGGACATTAAAGCAGGCCGCGTCGTTCTTGTTGGTATGTCATCTTATATTCATATGATTGAGATTAACCATGCAAGTTTCGGAACTTGGGTACTTGATACTGGTTGTGGTTCTCATCTGTGTAATCATTTGCAGGGCCTAAGAAACATCACACCTCTCGGAAAGGGTGATGTGGACCTGCGAGTCGGGAATGGAGCTAGAGTTGCTGCTGTCTCGAAGGGAACATATGTAATCCAACTCCCTAGTGGTTTTGAGTTATTTTTAAATAATCACATTATGTACCCAGTTTGTCTAAGAACATTATTTCGATTTAGTACTTGATAAAGACGGATTTTCATTTTTAATAAAGGATAATAGCTATATTTTCTTTTTCAATGAAATGATTTATGGCAAAGCGGTTTCCATGAATGGAATTTACATCTTAGATCAAACCATGGAAGTATTACACGTGAATAATAAGAAATTAAAGGTTGGTGACAAAGATCAAACCTATCTATGGCATTGTCGAATGGGACACATAAATGAGAAACGTGTAAAGAAACTCGTCGATAATGGGACCATTCCCGCATTCGAATTTTCTACATATGGCACGTGTGAATCATGTCTCATTGGCAAAATGACTCGAATTTCCTTCAAAGGTGTTGGAATGCGCGCTAGTGACCTATTTGGACTCATACATACTGGTGTTTGTGGACCTATGTCAATTACCGCTAGAGATGGCTATAGATATTTTATCACTTTCACGGACGATTTGAGTAGATACAGATATGTCTACTTAATGAAGAATAAAAGTGAGTCCTTTGAGAAATTCAAGGAATACCAGAACAGGGTTGAGAACCAACTGGGTCGAAAGGTTAAAGCACTCCGTTCAGATCGGGGTGGCGAATATCTTTCAAATGAGTTTGATCAACACCTTAAAGACTGTGGAATCGTTTTGCAGTTAACTCCACCTGGAACACCTCAATTAAATGGTGTGTCCGAACGGAGAAATCGAACCTTACTTTATATGGTTTGATCCATGATGAGTCACACGGTAGTGCCTGATTCATTATGGGGTTTTGCTCTTTTGTCAGCTGCTCTTATACTTAACCGAAGTCCGACTAAAGCTGTCGACAAGACTCCATATGAAATGTGGAAGGGAACGGTCCCTAACTTGTCCTTTATTCGGGTTTGGGGCTGCGAGGCTTATGTCAAGTGGAGACACGAGGATAAGCTTGGCCCGCGATCGGTCAAGACATACTTTATAGGTTATCCAAAAGGAACATTTGGTCATTACTTCTATTCGCCTACTGAACATCGAGTTTTTGTTGCGGCTAGTGCGACGTTCTTAGAGAAAGAATATCTCGAGAACAAGACAAGTAATAGAACCTTCGAGCTGTCGGAGATTCCAGAACCAACAACCGAGGAACAGATGGAGGAAGTTATTCCTCCAACTGGTGATACGGTTAATATTCCTGAGGAACCTAGGAGGTCGGGTAGAGTCTCTCATCCTCCGGACAGATACATTGGTATGGTCGAGGAGAATGATGTTTTACTCCTAGAGAGTAATGAACTCGCTACCTATAAAAATGCTATGGCCTGTTCCGACTCAAAGCTATGGCTCGAAGCCATGCAATCCGAGATGGACTCCATGTATGAGAACGACGTATGGGATCTTGTTGATTTACCTAATAAGGTAAAACCTCTAGAGTGCAAATGGCTTTACAAAATAAAGCTTTCTGTAGACGCACAACCAGATACCTATAAGGCACGACTAGTGGCAAAAGGTTTCACTCAAGTGCACGGATTGCATTATGATGAGATTTTTGCACCTGTAGTCATGCTACGTTCCATTCGGATAATCTTAGTGATTGCCGCATTTCATGACTATGAAATTTGACAAATGGATGTGAAAACCGCCTTCTTAAACGGTTATTTGGAGGAAGAGTTGTACATGGTGCAACTCGAAGGTTTCATGGATCTTGAACATCCTAAGAAAGTATGCAAGCTTAAGCGCTCCATTTATGGACTTAAGCAAGCTTCTCGGAGTTGGAATCATCGTTTCGACCAGGTGATAAAAGAGTATGGTTTCACACGATCAGTCGAGGAACCATGCTTATATATCAAGTCGAGTGGGAGCAAGATTGTATTCTTGATATTGTATGTCGATGACATACTCCTGATTGGGAATGACATTCCTCTCCTATCTTCGGTTAAAGAATGGTTGAAGAACCATTTCCAGATGAAAGATCTGGGTGAGGAACAACGCATTTTGGGAATCCATATCTACCGAGATAGATCACGACGGACGTTATCACTTAGTCAGGAGTCTTATTTGGATAATATTCTAGAGAAGTTCAGCATGACCAACTCCAAGAAGGGGAACCTTCCAATGACGTCTAGGATGCAGTTGAGCAAGTCTCAGTCACCCACGACGCCTGAAGGTATTGAGCGCATGAGTCATGTTCCTTATGTATCTGCAATAGGATCAATCATGTATGCCATGATATGCACACGTCCAGACGTAGCATATGCATTGAGTATGACGAGTCGGTACCAAAAGAATCCAGGTGAAACACACTGGATAGCTGTTAAAAATATCCTCAAGTACCTACGGAGGACTAAGGATAGGGTATTAAATTATGGAGGCGATACTAAGCTATGCGCAATCGGTTACGCAGATGCTAGCTTCCAAACGGATCGAGATGATTCAAAATCTCAGTTCGGGTTCGTCTTCCCTCTTAATGGTGCTGCGGTCAGCTGGAAAAGTTCCAAACAGAGTGTTGTAGCAGATTCTACCACTGAATCCGAGTACTATGCCGCCTCGGAAGCAGCTAAGGAAGCGATATGGATGCGTCAATTCTTACAAGGACTTACGATAGTTCAAAGTTCAAATGACCTGATCACCATCTATTGTGATAATAGAGGTGCCATCTTCCAGGCTAAGGAGCCAAAGTCTAGCAACAAATCTAGACATGTACATCGGAAAGCTCACCTGATCCGTGATTACGTGGAGCAAGAAGAAATAGTGATTGACAAGATAGCGTCGGATGACAACATCGCAGATCCTCTCACTAAACCATTTAATTTTGATAAGCATGAAGGGAAAGTTATTTCCATGGGAATTAAACGTGTTCCTGAGTTGTAGTAGTTGATTATGGATTTGATAGATTATCTTTTTCATATACTATTTATAACTTCATCGTTTTAATATAATATTTTGTTTTTCATGTGGATTGTACTGACAACATTGAACGCCACAAAGTGAACTGAATTATATTATATTTTGTTTGGTCCGTAATCGCCCATATGAGCTGATAACTCTGGCTATTATATTGTGCAGTCGATTGATGGTGGGTTCAACGAGCCATAAGTTAAACGGTTGACTGATCGATCACAAATGCGAGATTATAACGATACCTCGTAGGACAAATTTTTGTGACAACTTAATGGAGTCCTAAATGTTTAAAAACATTCGGTGCCAGGTCGTGGATAGGACATCTATTGTGTTCCTAGAGTCGATTCTTTTGACTATCGACTGTCTCTTGAGATTAAAGTAGTTTTTGGGTGACTTTGGTTTCTTTCTCACGGTCTGCCGTAACTGGAGGCTAAGTATATTTTTTCAGGGTCATTTCATACTGTGCTTATATCTGCAGGATTCGAGTTAAGGAAAATATCCAACCTTTATCAGGTACAGTTATTTCTCAGGGCCACTCGAGGAGTTGTAACTGAAATGCATGGCCATGCTCGAATGATGATTCGTTTATCAGTTAAGTTACTCTCTAGTCGGGGAAACCACTCTTGATAATGATCGCTTGTAAAATACGACCTTTGTGAATACGGATTTTGCAAATTGTTTTACATTGAGTGGGAGAAATTTTAGGATATGAGAATCGGTTATCGCACATACACTTGTGAGGACAAGAGGGAGTTTGTTGGAGCTTGTGTCCTCCACAAATTAGTGTGATAACATTTGTAAATCTCTTACAGGTTCTCAAGGGTATACTTCGTATTTAATCAGTTGATTAACGATTACCTAATAACGGTTGGCTTGCTAGAAAGTTTGACGTTATTATCATACATATGGCGGTGATCAATTGGTCCCTAAAGGTCACACCTAAAGGATGTGTTTGAGAGATGTGGTTATGGAAATGTAATCACATTGATGTCTTAAATGACTAAATAGTTAGTCAATGTGTTGATGAGACAATTATTTAATGTCGATTCAATAATATTAGTTGAGACGAATTAACTGTCAATTCGTAAATTGAATATAATAAGTTATATTTAATTAAAGTATATAATGTTAGCTTGGACGAATTAATATGTTAATTCGTAATTAAATGTAATCGGTTATATTTAATTAGCAAATGGTAATTATACGATATTGTCATAATAAATTATTATTGACCCGTATTAATAAATCAACCGCAAGCTGTTGTGTGTAGACTTGTTAATGCGGAATAATATAAATGACAAATTATATTTAACACATTTTATACATTTTTGGAATAACCGAAAATAAGGATTTTTATCCTCATTTTCGGTAGTTGCCAAAACCGAAAATAAGGAAATAATACTCCTTATTATTTTGGCATTATGGGCCGAATTAGGGAAAAATAAGATCTCCTTTTTTTCCTTCTCTTTTTCGGTTTAGTAAGAGAAAGGAGAGATCATTTTCTACCCTAATTCTGACCTAGCACACAATCATCAAAACACAAAAACAAAAACCCTAAATAATTTACAGAAATTGGGGATCGATTCTAGCAAGAACACAAAGGACATATCTCATATCGTCTTGGGTGCAACTGATAGGTGAATATCATTGCGATATTGTTCTTAGGCCGATTTTGCTAGGACCGAAGGTTGTTTCTTCATTCTCTACTTTTGTTTACGCATTTTATTTTATGACTCGTAATCATCTCTATAATTCGTTATAATCCTTAAAGTTAAAGGGATGCATACAGATAAATCTCACATCCATTAAGTGGCAATTTCCACTTAGTTTTGTTTCCATTTTTGCCTATAAATACCCACCTAATCACACGATTTCATAAGTTTTGAAAAATTTGAAGAAAATTTGGTCTTTGTAGTGTGCTTTGGCCGGACCATTCACAACACCAAGAGACCAACTTTTCTTCTTATTTTGTTCATCATAGTTCAACAAAAACACATATAAATATCAACTAATAATATTATCAAAGTAATAATATTAATTAGTACACCAAATATACATATTACAAAGTTACTACTACTATTAACTAGTTATTAATTTTAGTAGTATTTTGGGCTAATTTTGGGTGCCACCTTAGGAGATTACCTATTTTGGTAATTGTGGTGTATTTGGAGGATCATCCATATTCCTATAGCTCAAGAACTACAAAGGTAGGAGACCTTTGTAGTGCCCTTACTTGCCTTAAACCATTGTAAGGATTTTTGTCTTAAGATGGTTTAATACCATTTTTTTATATTTTTATTTGCATGCTTGTAGATTTAGACCATATGAAATTAATTTGTAATTTTAATGTCATAAGATGAGTATTAACATGGTCTAAATAACTAACAGTTTTTTATTTTAAAAGTACTTCCATTGTTTTTTTGTGCATATAAGTGTTTTAAATGTGCAGGCGATAATGTAATCTAATTTGTTTTGCTCATTTAAATGATTGAAAATAATTGGTTTTGAAAGCTAAATTTAAATTAACATGTGGAATTAATGTAATTTCTACTAATATCTATTGTTTGTAGGCATGAAGACGTGATATGCCTCTGCCGGAGCTTTAAGGGATGCCTCCTTTCTTGCTCTTTCCCATTCTCTTAGTTTTCAAGGTTTGATTCTAGTTCAATTTATAATGTGTTAATTGTTGGAGTTTAAGGTTTATTTTGTTCTTGTCTGCTTAAATCACCACTTATTTGTTGTTATTATGATTAGTAGTTGATTTTTTTTATGTACAATTTAGATTTAAGTAAGTTAGGGTTTGTTACTTTTGGGAATTCTCGAGTAATTCAATTTTTTTGATTTTTTTTGTATTGCTATGTGTGGACACGGGCCACGGGGGCGCTTGGGACAAGCATTGCATTTGTGGAGTCGCCACCAATTTTTAAGAGAAATTGAAACCGTTCGAATACCTCGTGTCATGTCAAGACACAAAGTAGTGACATGAACACTAAGAACTCGTTACCCTGAGCATTCTATGTCTAGAATGACTCTCGTGGATGTCAATGAACACGGATGTTCATAAAGATCTGGAGTAAGGGATGAGGGTAAGTATTAGAAAGTCCTTTTAATGAACACCTAATCCCGCCTGCCTCGATAACGGCTTCTACTAATGATTGGGGAAATCGTTCATATTTGATATGTTGTCGATTATATGCATGCAATGCAATATCCAACGTTTTAATCCTAGCATGTTAATTAAACTATGTCGGTGAACAAACAATTAGTACTCATTTATGTCGAATTGGGAGTTAAAATTAATTACATGTGAATACAAGCAAATAAATCATACAATAATAAATAACAGTAAATAAATAACGATAATTAAAATTACAATGAATTACAATGATTTAACTGATTTACGTCAAAATACACTCAAGCTGGAAATTTGAAATAAAAGTTTGAAATTAAAGTGACAAAATAGGATATATTAAGGGTGATATTACGGTTAATAGTCAATTAATTACGTAATTAAAGGCTAGGTCAAAGCGAGAACGGAAATTCAGGGACAGAACTCACCTCAGAACAGGCGCAGCACTGCTGCGTCCCTTGGAAGAGGCGCAGCTATTACTGCGTCTGTTCTTGAGTTGAGCTCTGGCTGTGAAGTCAGACTTGAGTTAAGCTCTGGCAGTGAAGTCATAACCGCGTGTTTGTTAATGTTTGTTGGTTCGTTTTATGATTGATTATCGATATTTGACTCGAGTGAAAGTGATTTAGCATATTAATTATGTGAAAACGTCATAAAAGCGATAAACACGGATCGAAACTGATTAAAACGAGTTAAGAACGAATCATAAACGGATTAAAACGAATTAAGTTTAATTACGATGGCGGAAACGAACTCAAAAGAAATAAATAAACTGAAAATAAATAATGGAAACAAGTACAAAGGACGAATTCCAGAAACTTGATATGAACAAATCGAGTTTCTAAAAATCCAGGTTTGATTTAGTGACGAAAACCCACAAATATTGATTATAAGGGATTTTAGTAAACAAAACGCAATAATTAAAAGGAAAATGTTAAAATTATGTTATGTACAAAGAAAAGAAAGAAAATAAGAAAGTAAAGGAAAAGAAACGAAAACAACAGAAAAACCGAGGAAGAAGAAGAAGAGCAGAAGCAGCGGCAGCCTCTGGAAGAGGCGCAGTAGATGTTGCGACCCTTCGAAGAGGCGCAGCTGCTGCTGCGTTTCTTCTCGACGTCTGGTTACTGCTATTCCGTAAAAAACGGTTTTATAAAAGGGTTTTAAAAGTCGGTTTTGAATGTATTTTTGACGTGAATCTTATATTAATTGATACAAATATAAAATACAATAAAAAAGATGGGATTTACACCCTCAGACTTACATGTTTGACGAAACGAGATTAACTAAGTTAATGTTTAGTGATTGCTCGACGCGAATGTGTGTAGAAAGTGCCCTCGTTAGAGGATTTAGATTAAGTTGATTGATGTGTAGTGGTCAAATTGGTCGGTCATGCAACGTGACTGGTACTCAGAATGATCTGAGCTTACATAGTCGATTGATCAAGCACGTAGGCGTCGAAAGCTTAGAGCACGGTCTTAGAATGCAAAAGGAGAAGAGAAGGGCGGACACCCGTGTGAAAAATATGGAGACCGAAGGTCTCTATTTATACTAAAATATGTGAAGAGTTATGGAATGACTCAAACTTTGGAAAGAAATCACGGAAAAAAATTTGAAAACAGGCAGAAATGAGCTGGAGAAAGAGCGCAGCAGCTGCTGCGATCCTTCCAAGAGGCGCAGCATCTGCTGCGTCATTTCCCCAGAGGTTTCCTCCTGCGGAAGAAAGATTTTCGCGTTTCTATTATGGAATTGCGGTAGATCTATACTTCCTTATTCCTTAAAATAAGAATTACGAGATATATTTTACCAAAAGATATAAAATTAAATTATGGAACAAATATCCGGAATATTCTAGAGCATTCCGACTCGGCATTTTAAACGGTTTCTTAGAAAATGAAGCGGTTTTTGACCCAGACTCCAAATGAACTCTAATTACTGTCAAAAAGACCGTATAGGCGCGCAGATGACGACCAAGGGGTAGACACAAGTATTTGAGCTATCACTTGATGAGAAACTTATGGACTGTCATAAATCGTTCCGTGTACCAAATATACAGCACAATGATCACTGGGTGGTTGGCGGGAGGTGTAGAAATGAGGTATCTACAGAGCCCCCACTTTGACTGAGGCTTGGACAAGTCAAAAGTTAAAGTATAGCCATCAGGTCAATCAAATATTACAACCTGACGACTATGGCGACGCGAGACGACTCAAGGGGTCTGAACCAAGGACCTGTCTTCGGGAACATTTTAGAGTCTGTCGACTACCGGGGAGGGTCGTTTAAAGTCCATTAGACTACGTAAGGAGGCTCGCCACACGTAAGAAGAAACCATACCTGAGGCTTCTTTTCTCGAGATGCTTCCAGAGGTGCATAGAGCTAAAGGTAAGCGTAGGAGCTGAGGTTAAGACCTAAAAGATATATAAGGATTGTGCTAGGGTGTGGGACCCTAAAGGAAAACATCGATGAGAAGGCGGCCTAAGGGTAACCAAGTTTTGGGTGTATGAACCCTGAGAAAAGGCGATCCTAAAGGATTATGAACCTATAGGTTAAGGCTAGATGTATGAACCGGGGTAGTTTGGGAACCTAAGAGAAGGTTGGTATAAGAAAAAATAAAATTGAGGACAATAGGACGTCAGTAGAAACTACTGGGGGAATTTGCTTCCGTCGGTCTCAAGTGAACTCTCGTCGGGGAATATGTTGATGATTCTGTCTGGATTGAATCATTTCTGGGAATCTACTTGTATCTGCTTCCAAACAAACTCTATCTCTCGAGAAGTGCAATCGACTGTCATGCACTCTCGCTGGATAAAGTATCAATAAAGGTGTGTCTTAAAACACCGTCAAAGAAAATGAAGAGGCTTGATTGATAGTGGCGCGTCCTAAGCACCGCCCGTTGTTGCAAGTGAAATCCTGATAAAAGATCCTTGCTGGGAGATAAAACATCATGACGGTTTTGCAGTCTGTTTAGAAAAATATACGGGTCCGGACGACAATAAATGCCCAACAAACCAAATATAAGATATAAGGCGTTGGAGAAGAGTCGCACAAGACTTGGGCCCACAAATAACGAACTTGTAACGAATTTTCAAAAATCGAGCTGGAAGGAAGCTGGGGAACAGGCGCAGCAAGAGCTGCAACTCTTGGAAAGGGCGCAGTAGGTGCCGCGTCTTTTCCTAGGCTTGTCCCTGTCTAGGTAAAACGCGATTAAAATCGTGTTTTATTCATAATTTACAAAACATAAATCCTAAACTCTCTCAAATTCCAACTAAAATCCGTCAAAATTTGATCAATCCGTGCCATTAATCATGAATAATCGAGGTATGCATCACATTCTTGCTTTTAATTCTTGTTTTTGATCGAATTAGAGCCGAAAAAACTAGGGTTCCCCTCCCTTTATGTCGAAAATTTGGGGTTTTACCTCTAATGGATTTGTTTGAAAAAATTGATATTAGAAATGGATAATTGACAATGTTAGAAACATAACCATGTATTCTTTTTGAATTTTCGTCAAGTATTAAGCATTTGAGCGAAATTGAGACGGTTTCGAAAACTTCTTTGAAAATGCCTTTAGGATTGTCCATTTTTGATGAAATTTGTTGTTTTGGAACCCTTGTGTAATGGGTAAACTTGCTATCATGTCGAATTTTTGATTTGTGATGACTTTTTCAGGATACTTTTCTAGGGCATAATCGCTATTATAGCGAAATGCTGCCGACATTTCGACTTAAATCCATGACTAGGCTTCGACTTAGACTTGACTTGGCCCACTATTCCACATAAGTGGTTGGGTTTCGAAATAAATGGCCAAAGTTGGCGAGAAAAGGCCACTTTCAGGCTTGAAGAATGCTTGAAACGATCTCACCAAGGCTTGTCGTGGCTTAACGCGGCCTGACTTACTTTAATCTTACAGGTGACATTCCTTCTATGCCGGTGACGGCTCCCATGGACGTAGAATTCGACCCTTATCTTGTTCTTGTAGAGGGAGAGAGAGAGGAGGTGGTCGAGGAGGAGGCTGAGGAGGTCCCAAGGCAGGCCAACGTGGGACGTGGTGGTCGCCAGCAAGTGGGTGCACCCGAGTGGGCCAAGAAATAGGTTGGTAGACATCTCATTTAGGCGGTAGAGAGCCACCTCTCTTACAGGACTGCGAGGAGTCAGGTAAATCTCGAACTTGTCATTTCCTTATTGCCCTTCCTATTTGTTTATCGTTTCATTTCTCAATTGTCTTGTACTAAAGATAGCATTGCTTCGAATTGATACAGGAGACCGGGAACATGAGGTCCTTTTCTATTTACTCGACGATGATGGACGCCTTTGGGAGACTGTCGGAGGAGGAGATGGCCATTGTCGAGTTGGGAGCCTTCGGGGCTCTGGTGGGAGCTTGGAGAGCGATCAGGGAAAGGAAGATTCGGGCTAACCTTAGCCTAATTCGAGCTTTCCTTGATCGGTACTGGGACACGATCTCGACTTTCCATATGCCTTTTGGAGAGGTCGGGGTCACTCTGGAGGACTACAGCATGATCTCGGGTTTGCCGTGTGGAGATGAGGCTTTGGCGTGGCCGTTGACGGCCATGAGAGTGGACTCAGCCTAGGCGAGGAGGCTGATCGGCAGGAACCTGGCCGAGGGTTCTGCCAGCGTTCCTGGGTTGGTGCCGAGTTCTTACGTCAGGGACTACTTTGCGGGTAGGACCCCGGCGACGGTGACAATGGACGGAAGGAAGGTGGCTCCTCCTCCTTGTACTACGGAGCAGAGGGCCCGCTTGTGGTTGTGGTGGTTCTTGTCTTCGATTTACCTCGGAGACAAGGGGGAGAGGCCGTCGACGAAGGTTCTTCCTTTTCTGTCTGACTTGAGTAGCCTATGTCGGTGGGACTGGGTTACTCCTGACTTTGCGGTCCTCACTCGCTAGATGAGGGCCATGGTACGTCCTGAGCTGATGGAGAAGGGGACTTCTCCTGCTACTGTCGGTCCTAGACTCTTGTTGGAGGTATGAACCTTTCTTTTGAATTTATGAAAGATCGTTATTTCTTCCTTTCTTTGTTTCTATTGAATTATGAAAGATCATCATCATAGAACAATAAATGATTGTCTTGTCTGCGGGCGTGGGTGTACTCCTACTTTCCAAGCTCGGCGCCCAAGAGGACGGAGCCTGAGCCGAGGGTGTACCCTGTCGTGAGAGACTGGGTAGTGTGCCATAGGAAGAGTCAGCGCTCTTCTTACGATGTCTGTCGATGGGGCGTGAATGCCCTGAAGTTGGAGAACGTAAGTACACTTGATCCTTATTTGATTACCTTTCTTTACTTATGTCTTTTATTTAGAAGTGATCATAGGAACGACCCCCTTCCCGCTTAGAGCCGATCATAGGAATGACCCCTTGTTTCCTTATTTTAGTGGGTGCTCAGACCTTGGGAGGACTACCCTGATGCTCCGGCTTTCGTGGCTGAGGTCCTTCGTCCTAGGAGCTCGAGCCGGTTGTTGCTGAGAACGCCTATGGGACCTGTGTGGTACCTGGGCGAGCGTTTGACTCGGCAGTGCTCTCGTGACACCTTCACAGTTCCCATCGATCCTCCATGGACGATGTTTAGGGAGCCTTCTGACGCCGAGACAGAGGCTGACTTGGCGGACGCGAGCGGTGACGCCCTTCTCCTTCCTGGAGAGGAGTACTCCGAGTTC
The DNA here is from genome assembly GCF_048544455.1 of Silene latifolia. Taxonomy (NCBI): domain Eukaryota; kingdom Viridiplantae; phylum Streptophyta; class Magnoliopsida; order Caryophyllales; family Caryophyllaceae; genus Silene; species Silene latifolia. Next base: position 97,820,301 of record NC_133526.1, read on the forward strand.
GTTCACCAGAGGTTGGCGTACTGGCCAATCGTGGTACGTACTTTAACTTTTCTTTGCTTTTGAATTCGATTTGACAAACGACGAACGATCGTCAAGTAAAGAGCCCTTTGATCCTTATAGGAGATCGAGGTGGCAGGCGTCGAGCCCCCAGCTTATCCAGAGACACACGAGTACACCGATGCGGCGGGGATGACGATGATCTCGGAGATCCGTGACTTCGGCGAGGAGGTGACGGACGCTGGTTTGGAGGAGTGGCAGCACCTAGTGAGGAGGGTAAGCCCCCAACTTTAACTGTCTTTATTGTTTTCATTGCATAATAATGCGTTTGTTCCTTTTCCTCTTTCTTTCTTGAACCTTTTTGTTATTCAAATGCAGGTGGCACCGTCTCAGTACGTGGCGTTGTGGAGGTGTAGATACCTCATTTCTGCACCTCCCGCAAACCACCCGGTGATGATTGGCTGCATGTTTGGTACACGGAACGATTTATGATAGTTCGTAAGTTTATCATCAAGTGATAGCTCAAATACTTATGTCTACCCCTTGGTCGTCATCTACGTGCCAATTACGGTCGTTTTGACAGTAATTAGAATTCATTTGGAGTCTAGGTCAAAAATCGTCTTCATTTTCTAATAAAACGTTTAAAATGCCGAGTCGGAATGTTCTGGAATATTCCGAATATTTCTATTCCATAATTTTAATCTTTTCATCTTTTGGCAAAATATATCCCGAAATCATATTTTGAACAATAAGGAAGTTGAGATCTACCGCAATTCCAAAATAGAAACCCGGAAAATCTTTCTTCCGCAGGAGGAAACCTCTGGGGAAAGGACGCAGCACTTGCTGCGCCTCTTCCATGGGTCGCAGTGGTTGTTGCGCCTCTTCCCCGGCATTTTTTTGCGTATTTTAAGATCTTTTCGAGATTTGTTTCCAAAGTTTTACCGTAACCCTAATTCCTCCGTGTGATTAGTATAAATAGGGAACTTCGTTCCTCATATTTCTCACGCGAGTGTCCGCCCTTCTCTTCTCTCTTTGCATTCTAAGACCGCTCTCTTTGCTTATTGACATCTACGTGCTTGAACTTTCGACCACGTAAGCTCGGATCCATCTAAGTACCAGTCTCGTATTGCATGACCGACCAATTTGACCAACTCCACTCAATTAATCAAATCAATTCAATTTAATTGCTCTTGCGAGGGCACTTTCATCATACATTCGAGTCGAGCAATCACTAATCGTTAACTTAGTTAATCTCGTTTCGTCAAACATGTAAGTCTGAGGGTGTAAATCCCATGTTTTATTATTTTACTTTTTATTGTATAAATTAATGTAAGGTTTACGTCGAGAACATGTTTAAAATCGATTTATAAAACCTTTATCAAACCTATTTTCACGGATTTACAGAAGACAGACGTCGAGAAGAAACGCAGCAACTGTTGCGCCTCTTCGAAGAGTCGCAGTATCTGTTGCGCCTCTTCCGGAGCCTGCCGCAGTTTCTGCCTTTCTTCTTCTTCCTTTCTTCTTTGTTGATTCGTTTCTTTTGTTTCGTTTTTGTCTTATTTTCTTCATATTTCCACTCGCATAATTATAATACGTAATTCCTAATAATTTATCACCCTTTAAATTTCCGACTTAAATCCCAAGTAATCAATATTTGCGGGTTTTCATCATTAAAATCAAACCCGGGTTTTAGAGATTCGATTTGTTCATATCAAGTCTCTGGAATTCGCCTTTTGTATATCTTTCATATGTTTGTCACCATCCTCATCGATAGTTTAACATAGCAAACCTAATTAATTTGTATTAATAAACCTAATTTGTGATTAGTTTATAATTCACTCTAATTCGTTCTAATTAATTTAAGTTCGTTTTTTTATCGCTTTTATGACCAATTCACATGTAACTAATCCGTTAAATCACTTCTACTTGAGTCGAACATTAATAATCGATCATTAAATTCACCAACGAACGTTAACAATATGCAGTTTCGGCTTCACAGCCAGAACTCACCTCAAGAACAGACGCAGTGACCACTGCGCCTCTTCCAAGGGACGTAGCACTGATGCGCCTGTTCCTGGGTGATTTCTGTCCCTGAACTTTCGTTTCTGCTTTGACCTAGTTTGTTAGCTTATGTATTAATCGACTATTAATTGTAGTACCACCACTAATCTGTCCGTTTTCTAGCCTTAATTATTTTCCTTTTCTTTTCTAAAATTATCCGTTTTAAATTTATTTTCGACTTAAATCAATGGTTTATTGTACTCTTTATTATCGTTTGTTTGTTTTCACATGTAATCAACCTTAAATCCCTAGTTTGACTTAATAAGTGATAAATTATATGTTCACCGACTTAGTTAATTCTCACATGCTAAGATTAATTTATTGGATGTTGCATTGCATGCATATAATCGACAACATATCAAGTATAGATGATTTCCCTAATCATTATTAGAGGCCGCTATCGAGGCGGGCGGGATTAGGTGTTCGATCAAAAGATCTTCCTAATACGTACCCTCACCCCTTACTCCAGATCTCGGTGAACATCCATGTTCATTGGCATCCACGAGAGTCATTCTATACATAGAATGCTAAGGGTAATGAGTTCTTAGTGTCTATGTCATTACTTTGTGTCTTGAAATGACGCGAAGTATTCGAACGGTTTCCAATTTTCCACAATAAATTGGTGGCGACTCCAAAAATGCAAACGCTTGTTTTCCCAAGCGCCCCCGTGGGCCCCCGGTGTCCATAGTTTGGCGACTCCGCTGGGGAGTAATACACTTACGTGTTGCCAAGGGTGAAACTTGAACAAGGTTAGGGAATAGTTTATATGAGACAGTTGTCGGTTTTCATTACTCGATCTTCTTAGATCGTTTTATTCGGCCTCCTAGGCCCAACCCAACCCATTCGACCAATTGTCCCGTCTGGACGGTCCGAATTCTTATCTAGGCCTAAGGATGGATAGCGATTGACGTCAACCATACCATGATGCTTACTCATGTTTGTATCAAGGGCTTCCACTACTCGAGGGAATGGACTAGGAACCAGCCTTACTCTTGTTTGGCACGGACATCTCCACAGACCCGGGTTTGATTGCTCGGTATGGCAACCCACCCTTTTAAGCCAAAACACTTTAAATGCACTCAGCATACCGTTATAATTCCTGTTTTAATGCTTGTATCATATGTGATCTCCATTTTCTAAACAAAACCATGACGAATTTTGTAAAATAAAAAAAATCTCTTTCAAAATGTAAATATTTTCAAGGAATGGCCCAAATTAGCGCAAAATGAGTCGAAACCCTGTCCAAATATCAAGTCAAAATTCGGGCCTCAAAACCCATTTCAAAACCTCACTTCGAGTCTACACTCCTACAACTACAGTACAGTTGATTAGGACAAAGATTTCAAAACTTTGCCATTTTCAAACCTCACTCGACACAAGTGGCACACTCCCACTTCACAATTTGAGTCTTTTCTTTGAGTAAGTGTGCTAGAGTGGTCGATTGTGTTTTGATTCGTCGTCGATCTTTTATCCAATTTCCAAGATGTCTGGAACTAGTCGCGCAAGTGTCAATGGACAACCCCAAAATGGTAATGATCTAATCCTAGCCGCGCTCGCTCGTCTCCAAACGAGTCAAGAACAAGCTTATGAACGCCTTAATGCTATTGAAAGCCGGATTGTTGCGGTAGAAACTAGACTACCTCCTGCAGAAGATGAAGTTCCTAGTGAATGTGTGAATGATAACCTACCACCCTATGTTGGACAACTAGAAATCAACCCTCCAGTAGGTCTTACTGAAGCCGAGAAGCAACTCCAATACTTGGAGGAGCAACTAATGTACCTCAAAGAGGACGATATCTATAGGGAAAACAATCGCAAGTATGAGGCCGTGAGTGCCAAATTACCAACCAACTTCAACATGACTGATATCCCAAAGTTCAAGGGATATGAAAACCCTTTGAACCACATTCGTGCTTTCAAAGACTACATGTTTATCAAAGGCATCAAACTCGAGATGTTCTTAAGGATCTTTCCTTCATCTCTTGACACCATTCCTAAGCAATGGTTCTATTCTCTAGAGCACAATAAGATTGCCACCTGGGATGACGCCGCAATCAAGTTCGCTAAACAATACGCGGAATAATGCTGAAATCCAAGTCAATATGCGCACTTTAGAGGTTCTTACCCAAAATGAGAAAGAAGGTTTCACCAACTTCCTAAGTAGGTGGAGGAAGACTAGTACACAACTTGTCGAGCGTCCGGATGAAGCTACCCTTGTGGAAAAATTCGTGGATAACTTAAGACCATTTATGCAAATCACTTAAGGTACCAAAACATTAAAACCTTCAAGGATTTAACTGTGCTAGGGACAAGAATCGAAGATGACATCCGTAAACGACTCTTGTCCAAAACGGTAGGTCGTGGATATCAAGGCTCAACAAGTCGTTCTTATGGCTCTACTAGCAAGACTGATGAGGTTAATCTTCTCGAATCGTCAAAGAAGAATAACCCCCAAAGGAAGTTCACAAACATTGGTGATACATACTCCAATGCTTTGAAGAGATTGATGAAACATGGTAAGCTCCAACCCATAGGGCCTACACCTGATCCAGAAAAGAAGTCCAAGTTCTGGGACGAAAATTCATACTGCGAATATCATAGAGGTAAGGGACACGATACAGAGAAGTGTTACAAACTAAAACATGTCCTTCAAGATATGATCGAAGACGGCCGCCTACCCATACCTCCTGGAGGTAAGCCTAATAATACTCAGAATCCTCTTGGAGTTCTGATGACTACAAGTGAAGAATCTACCTTAGATTGTTCGCACCTCATTTCTCCAATCGAAGATGAGATACATGCATTAGAAGATGAGGGGAATTACTCCATCATTTCTCCTACCATAGATGACTTTGTTGCATGGGCAAGGAGTGTGAATAGACAAGTCTCAGAACTGGAAGGTGTAGTAGAATCCCTCCGCAATTTAAACACCATACCTAAAGAGAGCATACCACTAAATCTCTCTCAAAATTCTACAATGCAAGAAGTGGTAACCGTGGTTTATAGCCTAATCGATCAAATAATCCACTTAGAAGCTGAAATCATCAGGTTGAGAGAACTTGCTACAGTCAACGGCATATGGGCCAATGATGATGAAGACGAATACCTCACCGAGCACTACCTAGTCAAGATTAGTGAGGACATAGTCAAAAATAGTGAAGACCAAGATATAGACCACCTTACTCGTTCAGGGCGTCCATATCAAAATGTTTCTCAAAATGGTCCCATAGCTAATGGTCCAGTTACTAACACCAACGTCGTCACGCCAAATGATGGCGAAGATACATCTACTGATCACTTGCTAAAACAATTACAGAAGACAAAGGCTGATCTTTCAATCTGGCAACTAGTTGCAAGCTCATTCCCTCATCGCCAAGCTCTACTGTAAGCCTTGGCTAAATTAAACGTGGCACATAACTCTACACCTGATGACGTAGTCAACTTGGTCTTCCAAGATTCAACTAAGCTAAGTAACCTGGTTACTTTCTCAGATGAGGATTTACCATCTTTCAGCTCTAGTCACAACTTGCCTCTATACATTACAGTCATTTGCTTAAAAAAGAATGTGCCAATGACTTTGGTAGATGATGGCTCCGCAGTCACGTCATACCACTAAAAACGGCATATACGTTGGGCATGAAAGAGTCGTATTGGACCCCTACAAACCAAGGTGTTCGCGCATACGATGGTACACGACGTAAGGTAGTAGGACTAGTCAACCTCACCATAGCCACATGGCCGATTATGCGAAAGGATAACTTTCAAGTAGTGGATATCGAAGCATCATTCAACATACTTCTGGGAAGGCCTTGGATTCATGCTTCCAAAGCGGTAACATCCACCCTCCACCAGAAAATCAAGATTCCACTAGATGGCAAAGTAGTGACGATCACTTCATCACCTATGAAGGCAGTAACAGAAAAGATGTCAAGCAACCAAGTGGTTACAGATCCAGTATACGAACTTGGGGGCTTCCATAGCAAAAACCTCGTAGATAGCAAACTGGCACCCTTATACTTCAATCCATATTCCAATTTAGTGGTCAACCACATACTCAAGTCTCAAGGATACTTCCCGGGAATGCCACTGAATCCTGTCCGAAGAAATACCTTTGCACCTTATAAGGAAGGAAACTCTTAAAGGATAACATTAGGATTGGGATACAAACCCACAAAAGAAGAAGCTCTAGAGATGCTCACACAGTTTCAAAACCGCAAGAACGTGGGAATCCAAATGTGACCCTACCTCCCTACCCTAAATGGATACTTTGTTAGAGAAAGGAATCACGAATACTTTCATGGGTTTCCCGAACCTTGGCACTACAAAGGAAGGCAACTACCTGGAATCGAGATTTTTCACGATTGCTATTTCATTCCTTCAGAAACGTTTCCTACCGTCAAGACTCGTCAAGAACGTTGCTTAGACGAATACGCTGTTAGCCTTCTATTTGGAGAAGATCGATTTTTCAGAGCTGCGCAAGACGAGATCATTACCATGATACTTCAAGATGAGCATTTCAACCCTGCCACGTTAATCACCGAAACCAGTTCGAATCAGCAAAAAGGATGGAGAAAGTCGATGAAATGGACAAACACCAAGGAAGACTCTTCAAACTCACTACTGGAGAAAGAGAGATGTTCAAAGGAGAACCCGAAGAGAACGAATTCGAGTCAGAGTTGGAGTCGGAGTCGAAATCGGAATCAGAGTCGGAGTCTAGAGAAGTCAGACTATTCAAACTCACCACTGGAGAAGGAGAGATGTTCAAAGGAGAACCCGAAGATAACGAATTCGAGTCAGAGTCGGAGTCGGAATCAGAGTCGGAGTCTGGAGAAGTCCCTAGAGAGTCTCCTCCTGTCGTCACTCCCAATCCCCTAGTTTCTCCTAGCATAGTATCAAGTAGTAACAGTAGCTTGGGAAATGTCCCAACAGCTGTCCCTCTACCGCCACTGACTACTGAACAGATGGCTTCTTTGTTTCAACTATTTTCAAAATTTAATATGAATAAATCAGATTCTGCTTATTCTTTGTGTTATTCTGAATACAATTCTATTTACGATGATAATGAGGATGATCCAGACCCAGACTCAATCGAACTACCTCCCTACATAGCTAAAGAAATATTACAAGAAGGAGAAGGGGCACTAGTTATTGAGAACACTGAACCCATCAATGTAGGAACCAAACTAGAACCCCAAGAAATTAGGATAGGGACAACCCTAAGCCTAACCGAAAGGGCTTAGTTTCATAGACCTCCTACACGAGTTCAAAGAAGTTTTTGCTTGGTCCTACAAAGACACGCCAGGAATCGACAGGGATATTGCAGAACACATAATTCCAATCAAACCAGGTTTCAAACTTGTAAAGCAGAAGCTTCGTCGAATGAGGACAGAATGGGCTCTTAAGATCAAAGAAGAAGTCGATAAACAATTCAAAGCCGGGTTCATCAAAGTTTCCGAGTATTCAGACTGGATGGCCAACATATTATCCGTACCCAAAAAGGATGGGCGAATCCGTGTTTGTGTGATTTCAGGGACTTAAACAAAGCGAGTCCAAAGGACGACTTTCCTCTACCACATATTGACATATTGGTGGACAATACAGCAGATCAAGCGTTGTTATCCTTCATGGACCGATACGCAGGATATAATCAGATCAATATGGCCATAGAAGACATGCATAAGACCGCCATTGTTACTTAATGGGGCACCTATTGCTATACTGTTATGCCATTCGGGTTAGCCAATATTGGAGCTACGTATCAACGCACTGCAACCACACTCCTACATGACATGATGCATAAAGAAGTAGAGGTGTACGTGGATGATATGATTGTCAAGTCCAAAGATAGGAAGGGTCACATTGATAATCTTCACAAATTCTTCCTAAGACTACGAAAGTACAACATGAGGCTCAATCCTCAGAAATGCGCATTCGGAGTAACGTCAGGCAAGCTTTTGGGATATGTCGTCAGTCAACGGGGAATAGAAATTGACCCTTCCAAAATCAAAGCTCTAGTCGAAATGCCACAACCTCGGACAGAGAAAGAGGTTAGGGGATTTTTAGGCAAGGTGCAATACATAAGTCGATTCATATCGAAACTTACCATGATCTGTGAACCCATCTTCAAAAAGCTAAAGAAAACAGATCATACCATATGGGATGATGACTGTCAAAAGCCGTTTGACAAAATCAAGGAGATACTAGCCAAACCGCCAGTGCTCATGCCTCCTCAACGAGATAAATCTCTTGGTTTATATCTCACAGTGACCGAAACAGCCATGAGGGCTATGCTAGCACAAACCGTTAGAAAAGAAGAAAGAGCTATCTACTACCTTAGTAAGAAGTTCTTGGAGTATGAATGCAAGTACACACCACTCAAAAAGACATGCCTCGCTCTTGTGTGGGCAAAAAAGAAGCAACGCCATTACATGCTTAGCTACTCCGTCAAGGTGTACTCCAAAATGGATCTTGTCAAATACCTCTTCGAAAAACTCGTTCTCAATGGACACTTGGCAAGGTGGACATTAATGCTCTCAGACTTCGATCTCAAATACGTACCTCTGAAGGTTATAAAAGGGCGTGTCATCGCCGAGTTCTTCGCAGATAATCCCATCAACGACAACCAGGCAATAGACACATGGTCATTCCCAGACGAGGACATACTACAAACCAGTGTAGACTCTTGGGACCTTTATTTGGATGGAGCATCGAATCTAAGAGGGTTTGGAATAGGAGTATTGGTCATTTCTCCTGAAGGTGAGCATACACCACTATCTGTCAAACTCGACTTCGAGGTGACAAATAACGTAGCAGAATATGAAGCTTGCCTTATTGGACTACAAGCAGTAGTAAGTTTAGGCATCAAAAATCTCCGGGTTCACGGAGACTCATCCTTGATCATCAACCAAATTACGGGATCTTGGAAAATTCAAAGTGAAAGTCTAGCACCTTATCAGGCCAGGATAGACCAAGTTGCCTAATTCCTCGATCAAGTGACTTATCTACATCTACCTCGAGAAGAAAATCAGTTTGCAGACGCTCTTGCAAAACTTGCATCACTGATTAACATGCCAGACGATATGGTAGAAATGTCTTTATGCATCGAACGACGGTCAGAACCAGCCTATGTGCACCAAATTACAGATGAAGAAGAAAACCCAGGGGAGCCTTGGTTTCAAGCCATTCTAAACTTCAAGCTCAATGGTACATATCCGCCGGATATGGATAAGAGAGGACAACGTGCTATACACCTACTAGCCTTTCAATATATCCTCATGCAAGGAGAATTGTACAAAAGAACACCTCTTAGTGTAGCTTTACGTTGCCTTGATCATTCACAGGCATAGAAAGTGATGGAAGAAGTTCATGATAGAGAATGTGGCCCTCACATGAGTGGACCAATGATGGCAAAGAAAATCACGCATCAGGGATATTACTGGACCACAATGGAATCCAATTGCATCAAATATGTCAGACACTACCATAACTGCCAAATCTTTGGGAATGTGCAACATGTCCCTCCTTCTCTCCTTGGCTATTTTCTACTTGGGGAATCGACATCATCGGGAAGATCACCCCAGCCGGAACAGGAGGTCACTGTTTCATTTTGGTGGCAATCGACTATTTCACCAAATGGGTAGAAGCAGCATCTTACACTAGTCTCACAGCCAAGAACGTGGCAAAGTTCATACAAACCAATATCATCTGTCGATATGGTTGTCCACATGGGATCATTAGTGAAAATGGATCACACTTCCAGGTTGAGAGTGAACAATTTCTATCCAAGTACAAAATCAAACACCACCATTCTTCGCCATACAGGCCACAAACCAATGGCGCGGTAGAGGCAGCCAATAAGAATGTCGTCACGATCCTCAAGACGATGATCGATAATTATCGAGATTGGCCCAATAAGATATCATTCGCTTTATGGGGATATCGCATATCCGTTAGGATGCCCACTGGGGCTACTCCTTTCTATTTGACTTACGGCATAGAAGCTTACAACCAGTTGAACTAGAGATTCCATCCTTATGCATTCTACTAGAAAGCCAAATTCCAGAAGCCGATTGGAAAAGAGATAGGTATGAAGAACTCATCTTCTTGGATGAACGTAGATTGCGCGCATTACATAATGTGCAAACATATCAGGCACGTATCAAACGAGCCTTCAACAAAAGGGTTAAGCCTAGAAACATTAAAGAAGGAGACTTAGACCTTAAATCAGTTAGAGTACTTCTCCCTGTCGATCCACGAGGAAAGTATAAACCCAACTGGGTCGGACCATTCTTCGTCAAGTCCATACTCCCAAAGGGTGCGGTTAGAATCACATACCTAGATGGGAACGAATTTGCCAACCCAACTAACCTCGACCAACTGAAACGATATTATGCCTAGAATAGGACAAAAACGCGCCTCGCGTAACACCCATGTGCCGCTCATGCGACAAAAAATAAAAATGGCCCTTATCCCGCTGAAATAAAGCTTATGTCACCTTGCTCTTGCATTTTGACAATTCGTCATCCTCGTATCATCAAATAAATTGAATTGTATTAGTAAAGCTCATGCTCAATTTCTAGTTCGCTACAAGATCTTGCTTGGAACAATTATTCTTTTACATTTACTTGAACTACGCGCAAGGGTTTGATTTCATTTTTTTTTAAATGAATACGTAGGCAATCCTTCGCAGGATACAACCTATTATCCTAAATGTAAATAGAAGGACATTTGCATTTGCATTTGAAATTCGACAAGAATAATAAAAGAAAGGAAATCACAATTGTTTCATAACTAATTAATCTTTTATTCATTTTTCCCATAAATAAAATAATACGCCACATAATATATAAATGCTGAAAAAAAATAGGCTAGGATTCTAAAAAACCCACCACTTATTACAAATAATAATAATAATAAATAATGCTACGACTTAGGCTACTCTTCCATCTTTCCCTTGCCTTTGTCATTTTTATCATACTTCTTGTCTCGACAACGAGTCGGGCGCTCCTGTGCTATCTCGGACCTGATCACCAAAGGTCTCTCTCGCGGTCTAGCCCTACCATTTCGATCAACCACCATCTCTGCGGCAGGAGAAGTCTTTGGTTTCTTCGACGGGTGAACGACTCAGAATCCCGCTTCTTCCTCCCTCTCAGTCAAATACTTCTGGTTCTCTTTTTCTACCTCACGAATCTTGTAGTCAACGGGCTCTCGCTTCCTCAATTTCTAGCGCTCTTCGGGAGTAGTAGCCTTCCTCCATTGCAAGTATGAATTTGATACCCAAAATGAACTAACAGAAGGATGTATGAACCACATGTTCCTCTAAGCCCACTTGAGGGCCCACTCTCTACGACTCTGGGTAGTATGTGCCACTGCAGTTTGAGGAATGGTATCAAGCTTGGGAATCTTCTGTTTAAGGCCCACCTACCTCATCAATCTCTCCGGGAAGATGCATACCATGAATTCCAAGCCAGGAATGCGTACTGACCGAGTAGGATATAAGGATGACACTCCAGTGACTGACTTAAGATGCCACCATGGCACGACTTATCTGATCAAAGGACCACCTTCATTTCTCAACTTGTTCTCCCAATAGTTGCAAACCCGAGTGAAGTCCACCATATAGAGCCTGATCCTCATTGCAATCGACCTAGTATGATATCCTGGAACATTAGCTGGGGGCTCGATCAACCGCAGACGCTCCATGAACCAAACCTACCAAGAAGACGGGAGTCAATGTCCAAAAAAAAGAACGAAAAAAAATGGTTGGTATTGTACGTGAAGGTTCTTACCTGCAAAATGATAGGACTTCTCAAGTAAGAAAGCTCGCGGTTGGCTTTCCTATTATCCAGCCCCAAAATGATCTCTCTTAGACACAGACAAGCTGGGCTCCTGCGCAGCTCCATCTGTTCAACCAAACTCAAGTAACGAGGATCTCCTCTCATTTCCTTATCAACATGCCCTTGGAGGACATAACCATGCAGTAGGCAAAACCCGAATGTCCTACGCCTCGCTACATAAAAGATAGAAAGGTATTCCCTATTTATAAATCGATTAATAAAGTCAAGCATACGGACTCCTTTTGAGGTCACAAGACGGTCAACCTCAGCTTTAGTCAGTCCAAGCAAATCTCTAAATTTGCTTTTATTCCCTTTAGAGCTAGAGGGTATGGCAGGCATATTTTCTGGGTCCCATCCTCCAATTGCAGCAATCTCCTCAAGAAAAGGGCTGATATCAACTCCAGGGAAGGCAAATACATGGAAGTTAGGGTCTCAATATTCGAGACAAGCATCCAAGAAAGGATTCACAACCTTCACCAATTTGAGACTCAAAATCGACCCCAAATTGAAAGCACCCATATCATGCTTCTCAACGTTTGTAAATTCATTTGTCCACTCCTTGAGATGGTTTTCCAACGCATCCATGATTTGTAAATTTTTTTTATGTAATAGGAGAGTTTTTATATAATAGACGGAAGAAAGATTTATGTGATTTTTCCACGTTGAATCTTTCCTAATTCCTTTTCGCTTATAATTTCCTATTCTTATAGGATTATTATTTTGGTAATTCTGTTAAATTGTCATATTTTATGTTTCCAAATTTTCCGGGTACGCTTTTCGAGACGAAATCGACATTTTCGCCAAATAAGCACACTTACCCATTTCATTTTATTTTCTTTTTTGGGAGAATTATTTCACTCCTCATTTCACATTTCATTCCAAACTTATACATTTCTTTTTTCGTTTTTTTAGGGAGTAGCCCTCCCTACCGTCCGGTCATTTTTTCAACTCATTTATGGGCAATTTTTTGCATTTTTAGGTCTTTTCCTCGTTTTGCGCTAGTTTAAGCCATATGTACAATATGTGTTTACGTGTAATTCTATGTAAATTTAGGCAGCATGACGGTGTAAACCGTCATCTACCAAACCTGTTCTAAGCTAACCTGCAGGGACAAACAAACAACCCAGCAGCAAAGGCACTCAGGCCATCATATATACAATCAAAATGCTATATGTACATCAAATTGGGGGCTCTTGCCCAGAACAAGTCCAAAAGTCCAAAATAAAGTCCTAAATGTACAAAATGTATACAACACAGTCGACGACAACACAAGTAAAGACAACTACTCCTGGTCGCCCCCTCGCTCGGTGACCCTAGCCTCGAGGGTAGCGATCTCGGTGTCCCTGACCTCCAACTCCCTCAACAGGCGAGCTGTCTCCTCCTGGGACTATGCCAACTCCCGCTTCAGATCGCGCTCCCTCTACAAGTGACAAAGAAATGCCTTATTTCAATCACTTCAAACAAGATGCGAGAAAATTACAACAGAATTCGAAATAAAGTAAATGAAAGGTTCATACCTGTCGTCCTCGGTCGCCAGCAAGTGTCTCGATGGCTGTAGCCCGTAGCCGGTTGGCCACGCTCCATAACGCCACGTACCGAGACGGCGCCACCTGCATTTCAATAAACAAAGATTTTCGATGAAACGAACAAATGTGTTCTTATACAACAACAAAAGCTAAATTGAATCAGGAGCTTACCCTCATAACCAAGTGCTGCCACTCCTCCAGGCCAGCATCTGTCACCACCTCGCCAAAGTCGCGAAGCTCGGAGATCGTCGTCATCCCCGTTGCGTCAGTGTACTCAAGGGTCTCGGGGTATGCTGGAGGGTCGACGCCCGCCTCCTCAAAATTCAAAAGAAGTCTTTATTCGCTGATCATTCATCATTTTGTCAAGTCAACTTGAAACGGGAAAATGAAGCACTTACCACGACCGGCCAGTACGCCAGCCTCTGGCGAACAATCAGAGAGTAATCCTCACCAGGGAGGAGAAGAGCGTCGCTACCAACGTCTGGCAGGTCAGCCTCCCTCTCAGCGTCATAAGGCTCCTTAAACATCATCCGAGGAGGATCGATCGAAACCATGAAGGCATCACGAGAGCACTGACGAGTTAAACGTTGGCCCAGACACCACACTGGACCCATAGACGTCCTCAGTAGCCTCCTCAGCAAACGCCTCCTCTAACACCTCGTCAAAAGTAAGAGAAGGGTCGAAGTCAGTGTCCACGTCCATGGGAGCCCTCCCCGACGTAGAAGCCATGTCACCTGCAAAATTAGAGCAAATTAGGCCGCGTCAAATGACGACGAGCCTCGGTCAAATTGAATTCGAAGCCTTTCAAGCTCCGAATATGGCATTTTCCCACCATCCTTGGCCATTTATTTTGAAACCCGATCGCTCATGTGGTAAAATGGGTCGATTCAAGTCTAAGTTCGAGCCTAGTAATGGGTTTGAGTCAAAATTTTGGCAGCATTTCGTTATAACGGTGATTATGCCCTAGAAAGTGTTCTGAAAAGGCCGTCACAAATCAAAAATCCGAGATGGTAGGAAGTTTACCCATCACACAAGGATCCCAAATACAAAATTTCAACACAAATGGGCAATCCTAAGTCTAATTTCGAAACAATTTACAAAACAACTGAGAAACTGTCTCAATTCTACTCAAATGCTCAATACTCAATGAAAATTCGAAAAGAACACATGGTTTTGTTCTTTACACTACCAATTATCCATTTCTAATATCAATTTCACAAGACAAATCCATTTGGGGGAAAAGGCCCAAATTTTCGAGTTATTAGGGTTGAAAACCCTAATTGTTTCGATTCAAATTAAGCAAAATGCGGATGTTAAAGCGAGAATGAGACACATAACTCGATTAGTCATGATTAATGGAATGGATTGATCAAAATTTGACGGAAAATGGTTGGAATTTGAGAGAGTTTAGAGAATTTGTGTTTTGTTATTATGAACATAACACGGGTTCTGTCGAGTTTTTACTCAGACAGGGACGAACCCAAGAAAGGACGCAGCAGGTGTTGTGCCTCTTCCTCGGCTTCCCTCCAATTCAATTTTCAAAAGTTCGTTACAAGTTCGTTATTCGTGGGCCCATCTTTGGTGCGCCTCTTCTCCAACATCATATATCGTGTATTTGGTCCGCTTGATATTTATTCTTTGTCCGGACCCGTATTTTTGAGCAGACTGTGAATTGTCGCAGTACTTTATCAAGACTTTGCTTGCAACAACGAGCGGATTTTCTTTGACGGTGTTTCGACACGCCTCAATTATTTCCCCAGCGTGAGTTCATGACAGCCGATTGTACTTCTCAAGATATGGAGTTTGTTTGAGACCGACGCAAGCAGATTCCCCCAGCAGTTTCTACCGACATCCTGCTGCTTTTGATATTATATTATACTTTGTTCCCATGACAACTATCTCGTAGGTTCCCAGACTACCCATGTTCCCACACCAAGCCTTCACCGATAGGATCGTACTCCTTTGAAATCGCCTTTTCCGGGTTCATACTCCCAAAACCATGTATACCCTTAGGCTGCCTTCTCACCGACATTTTCTTTTAGGGTCCCATGCCCTTAACACAACCTTTACATATCCTTTGAGTCCTAACCTTAGCTCTTACGCTTACCCTTAGCTCTTACGCACCTCCGGAAGCATCTCGATAAATAAGTCTCAGGTATGGTTTCTTCTTATGGCTGGCGAGCTTCCTTACATAGTCTAATGGACTTTAAACGACCCTCCCCGATAGTCGACAGACTCTAAAATGTTACCGACGACAGGTCCTTGGCTCAGACCCCTTGAGCCGCCTCGCGTCACCATAGCCGTCAGGTTGTAATCTTCGATTGACCTGATGGCTACACTTTGACTTTCGCCTTGTCCAAGCCTCGATCCAAGTGGGGGCTCTGTAAATACCTCATTTCTGCACTTCCCGCAAACCACGCAGTGATGATTGGGCCGCATGTTTGGTAAACGGAACGATTTATGACAGTTTATAAGTTTATCATCAAGTGATAGCTCAAATACTTATGTCTACCCCTTGGTCGTCATCTACGTGCCATTAAGGTCGTTTTGACAGTAATTAGAGTTCATTTGGAGTCCGGGTCAAAAATCGTCTTCATTTTCTAATAAACCGTTTTAAATGCCGAGTCGGAATGTTCTGGAATATTCCGGATATTTCTATTCCATAATTTTAGTCTTTTCATCTTTTGGCAAAATATATCCCGAAATTATATTTTGAACAATAAGGAAGTTGAGATCTACCGCAATTCCATAACAGAAACGCGGAAAATCTTTCTTCCGCAGGAGGAAACCTCTGGGGAAAGGACGCAGCACCTGTCGCGCCTCTTCCAAAGGTCGCAGTGGTTTCTGCACCTCTTCCCCGGCTTTTTTTCCGCGTATTTTAAGATCTTTTCGAGATTTGTTTCCAAAGTTTTACCGTAACCCTAATTCCTCTGTGTGATTAGTATAAATAGGGACATTCGTTCCTCATATTTCTCACGCGAGTGTCCGCCCTTCTCTTCTCCCTTTGCATTCTAAGACCGCGCTCTTTGCTTATTGACGTCTACATGCTTGAACTTTCGACCACGTAAGCACGGATCCTTCTGAGTACCAGTCTCGTTTTCCATGACCGACCAATTTGACCAACTCCACTCAATTAATCAAATCAATTCAATTTAATTCCTCTTACGAGGGCACTTTCATCATACATTCGAGTCGAGCAATAACTAATCGTTAACTTAGTTAATCTCGTTTCGTCAAACATGTAAGTCTGAGGGTGTAAATCCCATGTTTTATTATTGTACTTTTTATTGTATAAATTAATGTAAGGTTTACGTCGAGAACATGTTTAAAACAGATTTATAAAACCTTTTATCAAACCTATTTTAACGGATTTACAGAAGACAGACGTTGAGAAGAAATGCAGCAACTGCTGCGCCTCTAGGAAGAGTCGCAGCATCTGTTGCGCCTCTTCCTGAGGCTGCCGCAGTTTCTGCCTTTCTTCTTCTTCCTTTGTTCTTTGTTGATTCGTTTCTTTTGTTTCGTTTTTGTCTTATTTTCTTCATATTTCTACTCGCATAGTTATAATACATAATTCCTAATAATTTATCACCCTTTAAATTTCCGACTTAAATCCCAAGTATTCAATATTTGCGGGTTTTCGTCATTAAAATCAAACCCGGGTTTTAGAGATTAGATTTGTTTATATCAAGTCTCTGGAATTCGCCTTTTGTATATCTTTCATATGTTTGTCACCATCCTCATCGAGAGTTTAACATAGCAAACCTAAATAATTTGTATTAATAAACCTAATTTGTGATTAGTCTATAATTCACTTTAATTCATTCTAATTAATTTAAGTTCGTTTTTTTATCGCTTTTATGACCAATTCACATGTAACTAATCCGTTAAATCACTTCTACTTGAGTCGAACATTAATAATCGATCATTAAATTCACCAACGAATGTTAACAACATGCAGTTTCGGCTTCACAGCTAGAACTCACCTCAAGAACAGACGCAGTGACCACTGCGCCTCTTCCAAGGGACGCAGCACTGTTGCGCCTGTTCCGGGGTGATTTTTGTCCCTGAACTTCCGTTTCTGCTTTGACCTAGTTTGTTAGCTTATGTCTTAATCGACTATTAATTGTAGTACCACCACTATTCTGTCTATTTTCTAGCCTTACTTATTTTCCTTTTCTTTTCTAAAATTATCGTTTTAAATGTATTTTCGACGTAAATCATTGAACCATTGTAATTATTGTAATTTTAATTATCGTATGTCTTTTGGTGTACTCTTTATTATCGTTTGTTTGTTTTCACACGTAATCAACCTTAAATCCATACTTTGACCTAATAAGTAATATATTATATGTTCACCGACTTAGTTAATTCTCAAATGCTAGGATTAATTTATTGGATGTTGCATTGCATGCATATAATCGACAACATATCAAGTATAGATGATTTCCCTAATCATTAGTAGAGGCCGCTATCGAGGCGGGCGGGATTAGGTGTTCGATCAAAAGAGCATCCTAATACGTACCCTCGCCCCTTACTCCAGATCTCTGTGAACATCCGTGTTCATTGGCATCCACGAGAGTTATTCTAGACATAGAATGCTAAGGGTAATGATACCCGTCATTGTGAGTACCAAAAATAATATTTATATTTCCTATTAAAACTAACCTAGGCTAGTGGTAATAGGGTCGAACCACAAGGAGGCGAATGTAATTAATAATTGTCTAATTCTAGTCTAAGGTAACGAATGTGGGGGTTGAATTGATTTGGTCGTTAGCTAAAGGTAGACCTGGCAAAAGTATACCGAACCCGAAAAACCGATCGAAAATACCCGAATCGACATCTGACCGTACACCCGAAAGATATAACTGAACTTCACCCCGAAACCTGAATCGACCTGAATTGATTCGAAATCGAACCGAATTTGTAATATCCGAAATAGACCCAAGATCGAATGAACCTAAACTGTTTCAACCTGAATTGTTTTAATCCGAATCGATATATACCTGAATCGATTTCAACCCGTACATTGATGACAGAAACCCAACATTGAAACCCGAAATGACCCGAATGTTCCTAGGCGTAACATTTAGGGTGTCTTTTTGTACATGAGTGTCACCCATTTGACATCAATGAATTAATATTATATCGTAGTTATGCAAAAAAACATTATTTATTACCTTTTTTAAAAAAATTATTCGTATTATATCCAATCTTTTGAATAAAGACCTAATCCCTTGATATCCGATCCGATTATGACCTGACTCGAATCTCATCTGCTCTGATATTGACCCGACTCGAACCTTATTTGTACCGATATTGACCCAACTCGAACCTGAACTAACCCGAAATATCTACAACCGATTAAAAGTGAAAACTGAATCCAACCTGAATTGAACCGAACTGAAATCGAAAAAAAGGATAAACCGAAATAACCCGATCCGAAATAACCCGAACCGAAACTGATCCGATTGACCCGTTTGCCACCTCTAGCTAAAGGCAATAAAGATAATAAACTAAATAGACGGATAAAACAAATATTAAAAAGGGGTGCAAGGATGGTCGGTTCACTATAGTTTCGGCGGCAGCATACTAAGTAGGTCTAAATCAAACACATGAGGCGGGAAAACAAGAGGTCCTCTCGGTCCACTCTTAACAAGTAACATCTTTCGATCTTGCTACAAGTCCCTAATATCACTAGTACTAACTCTCGTCCTGAAAAGTGACTAAAAACCTAAACTTTACCTATCTTTCGATCTGAGCATAGTTTAGTCATTTTAATTGATGGTCAATCAACCTTCCCTATCTTTCGATCTAATGGGTCAGTCAAATCCTAAACATTCAACTAGTCGCGTGCACTCGATTCGTCAAATATAGAAATTAAAATAATTAAAACGAAGGTAACACCTCACGTGGTCAGTCGATCGACCAGGTATGGCAGTCGATCGACTGACACGCGATTTCAGTCTACTATTCTAATGCCGCCTAATCCTACAGATTCCCTACATCCTAGCACGAATAATTTAGCTACTCATGACTATAGTGGAAACAACAATAATATTAAGGATTAAAACTACGGAATTCATGCTTAAAACGATTAGGCAAATAAATAACATAAAACGATAAAATTGGCTTTTGGAACCTAACTAGCAATTTCTATACTATCAACGCAATAAAGATGAACTGAAATAGAACAGAAGGAATACCGCAAATTGCAGAGGAATTGTAACGGAATGATTAGAAGTACGAACGAAAATCCGATGCGAAACAGTATTCCGAACCCTAATTATTTGATATTCTAAAACTGATAAAAACTGAATGTAAAACTTGATTGAAAACTGAATGTCTATTCTCCAAACTCAAGCTGCGTTATAAAGGAAAAGTACGCAGCTATTATTTCTAAACCTAATATATCATGGGCTTGCTAATTCTCGATCTTCTAATTCACGTCTGAGTTAGCGTCTTGGTCGATCGACTGCTGGGACCGGTCGATCGACTGGTCCATGCTGAACAGTAGCTACTGGAACCCGTGGGATGGTCGATCGACTAAGGGGGCCAGTCGATCGACTACTTTAACTGACTCTTGACTTCTAACTTCTCGTGGATTTGTCTTTTGGACCTTGAAATGCGCACCAAGCTCGTTCCTTAAGTGAATACTTCACGTCAAATGCAATGCAAGATACTCGGGGACGGATTTGGCTCAAAATCTACTTATTTCCGCATAAATCTGCAATATTACATAAAAATACGAAAGTAGACGAAATGGGGCAAATAGTAGTCTTTAACTACATAAATGAGCTCTGAAATGCGTGTAAAATAGGGTGTAAAACATCATATAAATGACACGCATCAAACTTCCCCAAACCAAACCCTTGCTTGTCCTCAAGCAAGAACTAGACTCGATCTAATGACCTATTGGAACGAGTTCAATCTCAGAGCGAATTGCAACATGTAAAGCCTAAACCATTTTAATGCAACAGCTAACAATTAATTAGCAATGCGAATCATGCAAACGAATTATGAAGTCGTTAAAAACTGCTGAACCGTCGACTATAGAGACTTATCAAATTGGACTCTCGCGGGTCGCTCATATCACACATAAGCACAGGTGAATATATAAGAGGATAGAAAGAATTCATTTTGTAAAGACTCTCACTTAACTACGACCTATAAGAACATGCCTGCAATATAACATGAAAGTAGTCTCTACAACCGTACATATGCATTCCAACCGAACTAATGACTATGACACATGCCGAGGTGTATATGGATATGTGAGGTATGGGTAAGAAGAGGCAAAACATTTATGGAAAAGTGAAGATACAGGTGATCAAGCTAGTACCAAAACGGAACCATATGGCAACATCCAACTTCTTGCTCAAATTCAATCGAAGCAGTGCTATAGCAAGCACCAAACTCACATTCTCCGTAATAAATCAACTCCCCATAATATATAAATGAAACATGGGAGCAAAAATCGCCATAGAATAAAACTTAAATCATGCCAATTGATTTCTTTTTCTTTCTCGGGCTTCGGTCGATCGACCAAGTAGAGCAGTCGATCGACCGGTTGAAACAGTACAACACTCTTTTTTTTTCGAAATATTATTTTCTTCTTTTTTTTTTTTGTTTCTTTCTTTCCTTTTTCATTTTCCAATCATCATCTCAACAGAGCATATGCTACCAAAAACGAGTAACAATCCCAAAAACTAAACTACTAGCTTGACAAGGGCAGGCTAAATGTAGGATGTAGTAAACGGGAAAAAAAAGGCTATTTTTGGCAGTGTGGAGCTTATGGGTAAAAATGAGAAAAGGGAAACCTCTACCACATGTGTCAACAAACAACAAACCGAATGCATACAGGTATTAAGCAGATTAAATTCATATTTATGCATATTGATGTAACATGTCTCATAAGGAGTACTACTCACATTCCTAAATAAACCGGTCATAGATGTCACCAGTTATAAGCTCTAAAACTCAGAAATATAAGTAGTTTGCTAAATATCTAAGTCAAGTCTCAAGTCCAGCAAGAATGTAACGAAAACTCGTAGACTATGCAAATGATTCTACTAATAACATGTCAATTAGCAAGGCTTAGGCAATAAAACAGATGCAAATGCAATGTCATCATTGAAATACTACCGTTCCGACTCGACTAAATGCTAAAATAAACGTGCAAATTTTTGAATTTTGATGAAATTTTTCAATTTTTTTGAATTTTGTATATATGAGAAATGAAATAAACAATGCAAAACAAAATGTAAACGTGAATGCAAGCAAATGATATGCGACGCAAAACCCTTCCCCAAACCAAATCGCACAAAGTCCCCATTGTGCAAAATCATGTAATGAAGAAAAGAGAAACGGGAATTTGCGATAAAATAAAGAAATACGACAAGAAGTGGAACTCGGAAACTCACAAGACTTTAAGCGCAGCAAAAGGAAACCTCCTCAAACTAGCGTGAGCTAGGAGGTTTCAGTAGCCAGCAGTGCTACCAATAAGTACCTGAAAAGACAAAAGAGCCATGCATAAGTCCGAGAAAACAATTTTTAAGCGGTAATTATGTGCACAATTTGGAAAATGGAAGAAATCGGAAATATGACGGAAAATAAAGTGGAGTAGAAAACTCCCTTAATTCCGCAAATCGACCAAACACAGCAGGGGAGAGGTCGTGAACAGGAACAGCAGTGCAGGGTGGTCGATCGACCACATATCCCAGTCGATCGACCAGAGTGAACAGGAACAGAAGCTCCTGGAACTGTGCAGCCAGTCGATCGACCATAGAGATCAGTCGATCGACTAAAAATACTGCTGTAACTTCTGATTTCTTCGTATTTGCTCAATAACTTGAGCTAATGAGGTCCAAAAACCTGCAAGTGCACAATAATACGCGCCCAAAAATTGCGCAAAACCCAAAGTAACCATCTAAAGAGTTTAATATCCTAAGTAAACGTAAACGGCGAAGTTTCGCGCACACAAAACAATAAATAAAAAGGTTCAACGAAAGCAAATAAAATGTATAGTTTGTGAAAAAGTCTCAATCAACTAATAAATGATCAAGAACGGCCACGGGATGGCCCACTTGGTCGGCTTCTAGCTACAAGAAGTAGCCTCAATAGTGATCATCTTCTCAGCTGCACTCTCACTTCCATCGTCTGCAAGACTCAACGGGTCAACATGTCGGACATCTTCCCAAGCAATGACCTCTTCGGACTCGTCAAAGTCCAGGTCGGACTCTCTCACTTTGACTGGCTCATCTTCAAGCTCCTCATCCGTGCCATAGCTAAGGCAACCTAGACCGCCTCTTGAAACGACTTGCTCCTTCACAGCCGGAGCAACAGGCATCTCTCCCTTCCCCAAACCAGCTCCTGCAATGTCGAAAATAGAAGAATCTTCCTCCACTTTGCTCCCAATCTGGGGCGGAGGTGTTACAACAGGAGTAGGAATAGAGACAGGCATATCAGAAAGTATAAAATAGGATTTCTTTTTAGAAACCGTATTGCAAGTGACAGGCCACATGGGGTCTTTCTTCCTAGCTGTATGGGCAAAGACAATGGAATGCTTGCCTACTTTGAAGGTCAAAGTTCTCGAACCAACATCAATAACTGCACCAGCAGTGTGCAGGAATGGTCTACCTAGTATGATAGGTACGTGTGCATCTTCGGGCATATCAAGCACCACGAAGTCAACAGGGAAGAAAAACTTCCCTATTTGCACGGGGATGTCCTCTAAGACTCCTATTGGCTGGACCGCAGAGCGATCAGCCATTTGTACTGTCATGTCGGTCACTGCAAACCTAGTCAATTTGAGCTTTCTAGCAAGACTCAAGGGCATTACACTAATACTGACTCCTAGGTCACATAAGGTTTTCTCTATAGGAAAGATACCAATGCTACAAGGAACAGAGAAGATACCTGAGTCTTCTAGCTTATGGGGTGCAGTGTGGGTCAGATAAGAACATGACTCTTTAGTAAGTGCGACAGTATGCACAGTTTCAAGTGACCGTTTCTTGGACAAAAGTTGTTTCATGAATTTAGTATAAGCAGGCACTTGGTTTACTAATTCGAGAAAAGGAACTTGTGCATTCAAGCTACGAATAACTTTTTCAAACTTATTAAAAGATACCTGTTCCTTCGTCGGCACTAATCTCTCTGGATATGGGGCTGTAAGAAGTAACTTAGCCCTCTCTTCTAAATCTCGCATGCCGGCGTCGGTGGATTTAGGCTGAAAATCCACCACCTTCTCCTTATTGAAGCTTGAACCATCTTCAGACCGTCTCAAATGTGAGCCATTAACCGACATTGGGTCGAACTTCGGAACCGGAACGGACCCATCAGCATTCGGGTCTGTCCTCAATACTTTCGGGGCAGTAGTACCCCGAAATAAGTGATCCCTCAGGTTATCGGGCATTGGAGGATGAAATTGATCACCATCAGCAGCGGTTCCAGTCGATCGACCAGGTTGGTCAGTCGATCGACTGACTTCAACAGTACCAGAAGCTCTTGTAACTCGCAGACTGGTCGATCGACTGGGTATATCAGTCGATCGACTAATATACCTGGTAGACGCCTTTTTCTTGCTTTTATTCGTTACAGCTTTGTTCTTACTTGTTTCCGCCTCATTTTTTTCAGGGACATCTTCGACCATAACAGGCCCCTCAAGGGTGGACCCACTCCTCAAAGTGATAGCATTAAGGGTCTCTTTTTGATCAGTTTGAGTCGGTAGATGTCCCGGAGCTCGAGTGGTGTTCTTGCTAGGCAATTGGGCAATTTGGCTCTCTAGCAGTTTCATCCCGGCCTCTCTAGCTTGGGACTCCTTTTGCAACATATTCTTCAATTCAGCAAACTCAGAATTTTGGGATTGTTGTTGCTGTTGAGAGACATACGGAGGCTTTTGATATTGCTGCTGCTTATGAGGGGGCACATAATTCTGTTGTTGCTGCTGCTATGGTGGAGGTTGAATCGGATTCAAGACATTTTGGCTACTCCACCTCAAGTTGGGGTGGGCATTCGGCTCAAAGTAAGTATTTGTCTGCCTATAATGTTGAAAGGCAGCACAAGACTCAAAAGGACTGGGACAATTTTCTGAAACATGTCCCTCGGCTCCACATCTTTTACAGACGAAAGGGCCGTCTGACACGGCATTTACATGGTATATACCTCCTTTTGAAGCTCCTCCCAACTCGTACTTGTCAAATCTAGCAGTGAGGGCTTCAAGTGCAGCCACATAAGGAGATTCAGCAGCTCTCCTTTGATTTCCCCGGGAATTCCCATACTCAGCTTTGTGGGTGGCCAAGTCATCAATGATCTTCCACCCCTTAGTCTCCCTTGTATTCTCCTGGAATCTGCCATTTGCTATCGCATCCAGGATAGCCCTTTGATCGTCATAGAGTCCATTGTAGAACTGATTGCATAGGCTCCACTTCTCAAACCCATGATGCGGAATGGTTCGCACCAGCTTCTTGAAACGGACCCATGCCTCATGAAAGTTCTCGTCTGGCCCCTGTTTAAAGCTCGTGATCTGAGCTCTAATGGCATTGGTCTTCGAGGCAGAAAAGTACTTCTTGTAAAACGCCAAGGCCAACGAATTCCAGTCAGTTATCCCAATGGCAGCTCGATCCAGGTCTCTATACCACTCCCTTGCAGCATCACGAAGTGAGAATATAAACGTGGTCTCCTTTATTTGGTCCTGGGTCACACTGGTCGGCGGGGGTATAAAGCAGCAATAATCGATAAATGTCTCCATGTGCTTAGCTGCATCTTCATTCGCAGCTCCGCCAAACTGGTTTCTCTCAACCAAGTTGATATAGGATGGCTTCGGCTCGAATTTTCGGTCCATCCCAGGTAAAGCAAATCCCTTATAGAGATTCGCGGCTGTCGGCTCAGAGTGACTGGCAATAGTTGCTTCTTCGGCCATTTCTAGAAAGTCTGGAGAAGTGACTGTCTCAGCAGATGAATTAGAAACTGGAGATGAAGGTGGATCCTCCTCAAATAGGGCGTTCTCGTAGTAACTAGACAGAGTACTCAGCTCTTCCTCTGTCGGCAATATCCTAGATGATCGTCTCAACTCACGCAGGGTCTTTTCAATCTCAGAATTGATCGGCAGTAGTTCACCACCCTGTGCCCTGCGCATAAGAAGAAACTACAAAAAGAATATGAGAATAGTTTAAGGAACGAATGTCCCTTAAACTAAGAAACAGACTAAAATAAAACAACTAAAAATTAGAACAATTGCCTCCCCGGCAACGGCGCCAAAATTTGATACCCGTCGTTGTGAGTACCAAAAATAATATTTATATTTCCTATTAAAACTAACCTAGGCTAGTGGTAACAGGGTCGAACCACAAGGAGGCGAATGTAATTAATAATTCTCTAATTCTAGTCTAAGGTAACGAATGTGGGGGTTGAATTGATTTGGACTATAGCTAAAGGCAATAAAGATAATAAACTAAATAGACGGATAAAACAAATATTAAAAAGGGGTGCAAGGATGGTCGGTTCACTATAGTTTCGGCGGCAGCATACTAAGTAGGTCTAAATCAAACACATGAGGCGGGAAAACAAGAGGTCCTCTCGGTCCACTCTTAACAAGTAACATCTTTCGATCTTGCTACAAGTCCCTAATATCACTAGTACTAACTCTCGTCCTGAAAAGTGACTAAAAACCTAAACTTTACCTATCTTTCGATCTGAGCATAGTTTAGTCATTTTAATTGATGGTCAATCAACCTTCCCTATCTTTCGATCTAATGGGTCAGTCAAATCCTAAACATTCAACTAGTCGCGTGCACTCGATTCGTCAAATATAGAAATTAAAACAATTAAAACGAAGGTAACACCTCACGTGGTCAGTCGATCGACCAGGTATGGCAGTCGATCGACTGACACGCGATTTCAGTCTACTATTCTAATGCCGCCTAATCCTACAGATTCCCTACATCCTAGCACGAATAATTTAGCTACTCATGACTATAGTGGAAACAACAATAATATTAAGGATTAAAACTACGGAATTCATGCTTAAAACGATTAGGCAAATAAATAACATAAAACGATAAAATTGGCTTTTGGAACCTAACTAGCAATTTCTATACTATCAACGCAATAAAGATGAACTGAAATAGAACAGAAGGAATACCGAAAATTGCAGAGGAATTGTAACGGAATGATTAGAAGTACGAACGAAAATTCGATGCGAAACAGTATTCCGAACCCTAATTATTTGATATTCTAAAACTGATAAAAACTGAATGTAAAACTTGATTGAAAACTGAATGTATATTCTCCAAACTCAAGCTGCGTTATAAAGGAAAAGTACGCAGCTATTATTTCTAAACCTAATATATCATGGTCTTGCTAATTCTCGATCTTCTAATTCACGTCTGAGTTAGCGTCTTGGTCGATCGACTGCTGGGACCGGTCGATCGACTGGTCCATGCTGAACAGTAGCTACTGGAACCCGTGGTATGGTCGATCAACTAAGGGGGCCAGTCGATCGACTGCTTTAACTGACTCTTGACTTCTAACTTCTCGTGGATTTGTCTTTTGGGCCTTGAAATGCGCACCAAGCTCGTTTCTTAAGTGAATACTTCACGTCAAATGCAATGCAAGATACTCGGGGACGAATTTGGCTCAAAATCTACTTATTTCCGCATAAATCTGCAATATTACATAAAAAATACGAAAGTAGACGAAATGGGGCAAATAGTAGCCTTAAAATACATAAATGAGCTCTGAAATGCGTGTAAAATAGGGTGTAAAACATCATATAAATGACACGCATTAGGTAACGAGTTCTTAATGCCTATGTCATTACTTTTTGTCTTGACATGACGCGAAGTATTCAAACGGTTTCCAATTTTGCACAATAAATTGGTGGCGACTCCACAAATGCAAACTCTTGTTTTCCCAAGCGCCCCCGTGGGCCCCCCGTGTCCACAGGAGGATGGCCAATCGGCTGCGAGCCATGGCCATCGAGGCACTTGTTTGTGGCCGGAGACGGCAGGTATGAACCTCTCATTCTCTTACTTATTTTATTTTTAAACTTTATCGCAACTTCTTGCGTTTTAGTGAAATGATTGAAAATGAGGCATTTCTTCATCATTTGCAGAGAGAGCGTGACCTGGAGCGCGAGCTGGCACAGACCAGGGAGGAGACAGCTCGTCCATTGAGGGAGTTGAAGGTCAGAGACGCTGAGATCGCTGCTCTCGAGGCGACCGTAGCTGAGTTGAGTGGCCACCAGGACTAGCTGCTTTTCCTTTTTTTTTGTCTTGTATATATTTTGCACATTTTGGACTTTATTTCGGATTTTTCGAACTTGTTTTGGGCGAGGGCCCCCAGTGTGATGTATATATCACATTTTGGTTGTACATATGATGGCTTGAGTGCCTTTGCTGCTGGGTGTTTGTTGTTCCTGCAGGTTAGCTTAAAAACAGGTTTGGTAGGTGACGGTTTGTGCCGTCATGCTGCCGAAATTTACATAGAATTTACACGCAAAACACATAACATATAGGTGCCTTAAATTGGCAAAAAATGATAAAAAAAAAAGTGAAAAAAAAAGCTCGAAAATGAGCAAAAAATGACAAAATGTCCAAGAATGCATAGAAAAATGCGTAAAAAATGCCCAGAAATGAGCAAAATGACCGGACGGTTGGGAGGGCTACCCCCCAAAAAAAATTTAAAAAGAAATGTATAAGTATGAAATGTATTGAAAACGAGGAGTGAAATGATTCCCCTAAAAAAGAAAATAAAATAAAATGGGTAAGTGTGCTCGTTTGGCGAAAATGTCGACTTTGTCTGGAAAAGCGAACCCGAAAATAATTAGGAAACATAAAACTTGGTAATTTGACGGAATTACCAAAATAGTACCCTATATGAAAAGGAAATTATAGCAAAAAGGCAAATTAGGAAAGATCCAAATCTGAAAATCACGGAAAAAGGCCTGGGGAAGAGGCGCAGCAAGAGCTGCGACTCTTCGAAGAGGCGCAGCAGATGCTGCGTCATTTCCCCAGCTAGCCAGACCTCAACAGAAAATAGGGTTATAGCAATTAGTATAAACAGAGACTTCGGGGAAGCTTTTATTCACACAATTCCTTCATCTTTATTCCGTCTATCACATAAAAGCTCTCATATCTTCTAAAAAATTTCAAAATTATGGATGCTTTTGAAAACCGTCTCAAGGAGTGGACAAATGAGTTTACGAGTGTTGAGAAACACGACATGGGTGCTTTTAATTTGGGATCGATCTTGAGTCTCAAATTAGTGAAAATTGTGGAGCCTTTGTTGGATGCTTGTCTTGACTATTGGGACCCAAATTTTAATGTGTTTGCCTTTCCCAGAAGCGATATTTATCCTTTCCCTGAAGAAATAGCTGCTATTGGAGGATGGGACTCAAAAAATGCACCCGCTATACCCCTTAGCTCTCAAGGATATAAAAGTAAGTTTAGAGACTTGCTCGGATTGACCAAGGCTAAGGTGGACCGTCTTGTGAACTCAAAAGGAGTCCGTATGTTTGACTTTATTGACCGATTTATAAATAGGGAGGACCCTACTATTTCTTATGTTGCGAGGCGCAGGGCCTTCGGGTTTTGTCTACTTCATTGCTATGTCCTTCAAGGGCATGTTGACAAGGAGATGAGAGGTGACCCTCGTTTTTTGAGCCTAGTGGAACAAATGGAGCTGCGCAAGAGCCCATCATGCCTTTGCTTAGGGGAGACCATTCTTGGTTTGGATAACAAAAAGGCCAACCGCGAGCTTCCTTATTTGGGAAGTCCCGTCATTCTGCAGGTAAGAACCCACTTTCTTCTTTTTTTATGTCAACCGTTTTTCTTTCTTTTTCGCTTTTTTCTTTTTCCTTTTCTTTTTTTTCGTCTCTTTTTTTCTTTTCTTTTTTCGGTTGGAATATGGGCATTAATTTCCGTCTTCTTTTGCAGGTTTGGCAGATGGAACGCCTGCGGTTGATCAAGCCCTCAGTTAATGTGCCAGGATACCATGCTCGATCAATTGCAATGAGAACTAGACTCTATATCGTGGACTTCACTCGGGTTTCAACTATTGGGAGAATAAGCTGAAGAGTGAAGAAGGTCCCCTGATCCGGTGGATTGTGCCGTGGTGGCATCTCAGGTCAGTCACTGGAGTTTCATCTTTGGACCCGACGCTATCAGTTCGCATCCCTGGCTTGGAATTCATGATTTGCATTTTTTCGGAGAGATTGATGAGGCAAGTGGGCCTTAGGCTGAAGATCCCGAAGCTTGACACCGTTCCTTAAACTGCATTGGCACACACCACGGAGTCTCGTCGAGAGTGGGTAATTAAGTGGGCTCAGAGGAACATGTGTCGGAAAATGTATCCTCAACAATAGTGCGATCACATGATTTAATATCATAATTAAATCTCATATAAAGAATACGTGAGGGATGATTTATTATATAATCAACTGATCGTCATTAATCGGTAATGATTGGCTGACTAGAGTTTGACATTACTGTCGTGTGACGGTGGTGGTCAGTTGATCCCTTAAGGTCACACCTAAAGGACAATTCCCTTAATGGATAAATTGATTAATTGTATGATGATACGAGATAATCAATTCCTTAAAAGTGAACAATTTACTTGTGAGAGAGAATATTGATATATTATTGTAATGGGATTAAATAAGATTTATTTTAGTAATAAAAATGCTTTGTTACTAAAATTGCTTATTGTTTGAGAAACAATAGAGATAAGAATGAATGGTTAATTATAATTACAAGAAGTTGTGAATTATAATTTTATGACCCATTTTATTTATATGATCAAGTATCACTAGTCAATTTATTGTATGTAATTTAATTAATTTGTAAAATGATATTTATGTAATAAATATGCATTAAAATTAATTAATAACATGTAATATGCTACATGTGACATATTGTGTGACAATTGATAAAATAAAATGGTAGTCCATTTTATGACATATGGACCGAATGGAGGGAGTATTATAGGTGTGAGGATGACATTATTTTATGAGATAAATTAAGCATCATCATAGCTAGTGCATACTAGCTTACACACCTAAGATATTGAGAAGACCAAAAGTAAAAAAGCAAGATGCCAATTTTGGCACCTAGCCCTTGCCCCCAACCGGTTTTCTCCTCTTTTCTCCCTTAAGAGATTTGTTCTCTACTTCTAATTATTCATTCATACAACAACACATGCAAACATCTCATCCTTCTCTCTAGTTTTCTCCAACAAGTTTTTGGAGATTCACAAGCATTTGTTCATCCATTCTAATATCACAATAACATTACTAGTGTAGTAATAATAACAATATTAGAATCGTTTTAAGGGTACTAGTATAATAATCTAGTTAATTAGTATACTAGTTTAAGGGTAAGTCTTGGGTGCAATCTAAGGAGGATTTCTATACTTGGGATCTTGGAGGATCATCCATCACATTAAGCTCAAGAACAAGTGAAGGAAGGTGACCTTGCTTGTGCCCTATATTTCGAACCATATAGCAATGTAAGGGACATTATTTTTCTTATAAATCTTTCATTTTGTTATGCATGCACTAGATCTAAAGAACATATATAATTAACAAGTTAATTTGTTCACTATTAGAGGAGTCTAATAATAGGTATACAAACCTAACAACATGTGGTTTATACCAGTTCCTATTGGCTTATACTTGCAATGGAGAAAGGTTGGTACTCCGGAGGAGCGTGAGAAGTTGAGGAAACGCAAGCCAGTGGATTACAAAATCTGCGAAGTAGCAAAGGAGAGTCAAAAGTATTTGACTGAGGAGGAAGAAGAGGCTGGATTCCGAGTCATTTATTCGTCGAAGAAACCGAAGACCGCTTCTGCCATGGAGATGGTAATGGATCGAAATGGTAAAGCTAGACCGCGAGAACGACCGTTGGTGATTAGGTCGGAGATAGCACAAGAGCGCCCGGCTCGTGGTCGAGATAAGAAGTATGATAAAGGCGACAAAGGTAAGGGGAAGATGGAAGAATAGCCTTTGTTGTAGTATTATTTATTATTATTTAAGTTGTAATAAACGGCGGGGTTTTTAGAATCCTAGCCTAGCATTTATTTCACCATTTTCGCATTTATATGTATTTGCCCAGTTAGGTTTAAACTTTCCGCGTGGATCTACATGTAGTAGAGCTCTAACTGATTTGAGCACCAAGTCTCATTCTTTGATGTTCCTAGGCTTAACCCGTTTATTAAAGGCTCGTTTCATACGTGCCTGATATGTCTGCACATTATGTAGCGCGCGTAAACTTCGTTCATCCAAGAGGATGAGTTCCTCATATCTATCTCTATTCCATTCAACTTCTGGAATTTGACTTTCGAGCAAAATGCGTATGGACGGAATTTCTAGTTCAACTGGTTGTACAGCTTCCATGCCATAAGTTAGAAAGAATGGAGTGGCCCCAGTGGGTGTCCTAACTGATGTGCGATAACCCCATAACGCAAAAGGTATTTTGCTAGGCTAATCTCGATAATTGTCGATCATTTTCTTGAGGATTGTGACGGCATTTTTGTTAGCTGCCTCCACCGCGCCATTAGTTTGAGGTCTATAAGGCGAGGAGTGGTGGTGTTTGATTTTGTATTTGGCTAGCAATTGTGCAGCTTTGGCTTGGAAATGTGACCCATTGTTACTGATGATCTCATGTGGGCAGCCATATCGACAGATGATATTGGTTTGTATGAACTTTGCCACATGCTTAGCTGTAAGAGCAGTGTAGGATGCTGCTTCGACCAATTTGGTAAAATAGTCGATAACTACTAAAATGAAAGAGTGACCTCCTGTTCTGGCTGGAGTGATCTTCCCAATGATGTCGATTCCCCAAGCATAAAATGGCCAAGGAGATGTCATGGTGTAAAGTATTGAGGGAGGGACTTGTTGCACATTCCCGAAGATTTGGCAATTATGGCAATGCCTGACGTATTTAATACAATCTGACTCCATTGTCGTCTAGTAATATCCTAGACGTGTGATTTTCTTTGCCATCATGGGTCCACTCATATGAGGACAACATTCTCCATCGTAAACGTCTTCCATCACTTTTTGTGCCTGTGAATGATCAAGGCAACGCAAGACTACACCAAGAGGTGTTCTTTTGTACAATTCTCCTTGCATGAGAAGGTATTAAGAGGGTAGTAAGCGTATGGCGCATTGTCCCCTCTTATCCATATCTGGTGGGTATGTACCATTGAGTTTGAAGTTTAGAATGGCTTGGAACCAGGGTTCCTTTGGGCTTTCTTCCTCATCTGTAAGGTGGTATACATAGGCTGGTTCTGACTGTCGTTCGATGCATAAAGGCATTTCAACCATGTTTTTTGGCATATTAATAAAAGATGCTAGTTTTGCAAGAGCGTCTGCAAATTGATTATCTTCACGAGGCAGGTGTAGATAAGTGACCTGATCAAAGAATTGGGCAACTTGATCTATCCTAGCCTGATAGGGTGCTAGACTTTCACTTTGAATTTTCCAAGATCCCGTAATTTGATTAATGATCAAGGATGAGTCTCCGTGAACTCGAAGATTCTTGATGCCTAAACTTACTGCTGCTTGTAGACCAATGAGACAAGCTTTATATTCTGCTGCGTCATTTGTCACCTCGAAGTCGAGTTTGACAGAAAGTGATGTATGCTCGCCTTCAGGAGAAATGAGCAACACTCCTATTCCAAATCCTCTTAAATTTGATGCTCCATCAAAATAAAGATCCCAAGAGTCTACACTGGTTTGTAGTATGTCCTCTTCTGGAAACGACCACATGTCTATTGCTTGGGTGTCGCTGATAGGATTATCTGCGAAAAACTCGGCAACGGTGCATC
Organism: Silene latifolia; assembly: GCF_048544455.1. Classification (NCBI taxonomy): domain Eukaryota; kingdom Viridiplantae; phylum Streptophyta; class Magnoliopsida; order Caryophyllales; family Caryophyllaceae; genus Silene; species Silene latifolia. The sequence continues at coordinate 97,853,545 of NC_133526.1, forward strand.
CTTTTATGACCTTCAGAGGTACGTATTTGAGATCGAACTCTGAGAGCATTAAGGTCCACCTTGCCAAACGTCCATTGAGAACAGGTTTCTCGAAGAGGTATTTGACGAGATCCATTGTAGAATACACCTTGACAGAGTAGCTAAGCATGTAGTGGCGTAGCTTCTTTGTTGCCCACACCAGAGCGAGGCATGTCTTTTCGAGAGGTGTGTATTTACATTTATATTCTAAGAACTTCTTACTAAGGTAGTAGATAGCACTTTCTTCTTTTCCAACAGTTTGTGCGAGCATAGCCCCCATGGCTGTTTCAGTTACTGTGAGATATAAACCAAGAGGTTGATCTCGTTGGGGAGGCAATAGCATGGGTGGCTTAGCCAATATCTCTTTAATCCTATCAAATGCCTTTTGACAGTCATCGTCCCATATGGTATGATCTGTTTTGTTGAGCTTTTTGAAAATGGGTTCGCAAATCATGGTAAGCTTCGATATGAATCAGCTTATATACTGTACTTTGCCCAAAAATCCTCTAACCTCCTTCTCCGTTTGGGGTTGCGGCATTTCGATTAAAGCTTTGATCTTGGATGGATCGATTTTTATTCCCCTCTGGCTGACGACATATCCCAGAAGCTTGCTTGACGTTACTCTGAATGCACATTTCTGAGGATTGAACCTCATATTGTACTTTCGCAGTCTTAGGAAGAATTTGCGAAGGTTATCAATATGCCCCTTCCGATCCTTGGATTTGACAATCATATCATCGACGTATACTTCTACTTCTTTGTGCATCATGTCATGTAGCAAAGTGGTCGCGGTGCGTTGATATGTAGCTCCAGCATTGATTAGCCCAAATGGCATGACTGTATAGCAATATGTGCCCTACTGAGTGACGAAGGCTGTCTTATGCATGTCTTCTATGGCCATTTTGATCTGATTATACCCGGCATACCTGTCCATGAAGGATACCAATGCGTGATCTACTGTATTATCTACCAATATATCGATGTGTGGTAGAGGGAAGTCGTCCATGGGACTTGCTTTGTTCAAGTCTCTGAAATCAACACAAACCCGGATTCGCCCATCCTTTTTGGGTATGGGGACTATGTTAGCCACCTAGTCTGAATACTCGGAAACTTTAATGAACCCGGCTTTGAATTCTTTATCGACTTCTTCTTTGATATTAAGAGCCCATTCGGTCCTCATCCGACGAAGCTTCTGTTTTAGAGGTTTGAAACCTGGTTGGATTGGAATTCGATGTTCTACGATATCCCTGTCGATTCCTGGCATGTCTTTGTAAGACCAAGCGAAAACGTCCTTGAACTCATATAGAACGTCGATGAAATTGGTCATTTCAGTTGGGTTTAAGGTCGTCCTTATCCTAAGTTCTTGGGGTTCTTGCTCGGTTCCTATGTTGATGGGTTCGGTGTTTTCTATAACTGGTGCCCCCTTCCCCCTCTTATAGTATCTCTTTAACTATGTAGGGAGGTAATTCGATTGAGTCTGGGTCAGGATCATCCTCATTATCATTGTAAATAGAATTGCATTCAGAATAACACAAAGAGTAAACAGAATCTGCTTTATTCATATTAAATTTTTAAAATAGCTGAAACAAAGAAGTCATCTGTTCAATAGTCAGTAGCGGTAAAGGAACAGCTGCTGGGACATTTCCCAAGCTACTGTTACTATTCGATGCTATGCTAGGAGAAACAATGGGGTGGGGGAGTGACGACAGAAGAAGACTCTCTAGCAACTTCTCTAGACTCAGACTCTGACTCCGACTCCGACTCTGACTCGAATTCGTCGTCTAAAGGTTCTCCTTTGAACATCTCTCCTTCTCCAGTGGTGACTTTGAAGAGCTTTCCTTGGTTATTAGTCCATTTGATTGATTTTCTCCATCCTTTCTGCTGATTTGAACTGGTGTCAGTGATCAATGTGGTGGGGTTGAAATGGTCATCTTGAAGTATCATGGTAATGATCTCATCTTGCACTGCTCTTACAAATCGGTCCTCCCCGAATAGAAGGCTAACGGCTTGTTCGTCTAAACAAGGTGTTTGACGAGTTTTGACGGTAGGAACCGTTTCTGGAGGGATGAAATAGCAATCGTGGAAGACCTTGATTCCAGCTAGTTGCATTCCTCTATAATGCTAAGGTTATGGAAACCCGTGAAAGTATTCATAACTCCCTTCTCTAACAAAGTATCCATTTAGGATAGGGAGATAGGATCGCATCTGAATCCCTTTGTTTTTACGGTTTTGGAATTGAGTGAGCATTTCTAAGGCTTCTGCTTTTGTGGGCTTGTACCCCAATCCTAATGGTACCCTTTGAGAGTTTCCTTCTTTATATGGCACGAAGGTATTCTTCTTGGCAGGGTTTAATGGCATTCCTGGGAAGTATCCCTGGGATTTGAGTATGTGGTTGACCACCAAGTTGGAGTATGGGTTGAAGTATAGAGGTGCTAGTTCGCTTTCCACAAGATTTATGCTCTGAAATCCCCCAAGCTCATATACTGGGTCTGTGACTACTTGGTTACTTGACATTTTCTCTATTACGGCTTTGATAGGTGACGGAGTGATCGTCACTACTTTGCCATTTAGAGGAATCTTAATCTTCTAGTGCAAGGTGGATGTTACCGCTTTGGAAGCGTGAATCCAAGGCCTTCCTAGAAGTATGTTGAATGATGCTTCGATATCCACTATTTGAAAATTAACCTTTCGATCGATTGGCCATGTGGCTATAGTGAGATTGATTAGCCCTACTACTTTACGTCGTGTTCCATCGTATGCTCGAACACCTTGGTTTGTAGGAGTCCAATTTGATTCTTTCATGCCCAACTTGTATGCTGTTTTTAGTGGTATGACGTTGACTGCAGAGCCATCGTCTACCAAAGTCATTGGCACGTTCTTCTTCAAGCATGTGACTGTAATGTATAGGGCGAGGTTATGACTGGCGCCGAAGGGAGGCAAATCTTCATCTGAAAAAGTAATTGGGTTACTTAATTTAACTGAGTCTTGGAAGACCAAGTTGAATATGTCGTCAGGCGTAGAGTTGTGCACTACGTTCAATTTAGCCAATGCTTGCATTAAAGCTTGACGATGGGGAAATGAACTCGCAACTAGTTTCCAGACTGAAAGATCATCCTTTGTCTTATGCAGTTGCTTTAGCAAGTGGTCAGTAGACGTATCTTCGCCATCGTTTGGGGTGATGGCATTAGTGCTTGTAACTGGACCATTAGCCATAGGGCCATTTTGAAAAACATTTTGATATGGACTCCCTGAACGAGTAAGGTGGTCTATATCTTGATCTTTGCTAGCCTTGGCTATATCCTCACTAACCTTGACTAGATAGTGTTCTGTGAGGTATTCATCTTCATCGTCATCGGCCCATATTCCGTTGACGATACTGAGCTCTCTCAACCTGATGATCTCGGCTTCCAGACTGATTTTTTGCTCGACTAGGTTGTCAACTACTGCGATTACCTCTTGCATCGTAGACTCTTGAGATAGACTTGGAGTTAGTGACACGTTCTCCCTAGGTATGGTGCCGGGATTGCGTAGAGATGCCACTTCCACTTCCAACTCTGAAACTTGCCTACTCACACTTTTTGCCCATGCGATGAAATCGGCAATGGTAGGAGAAATGGTGGAATAGCTTCCTTCTTATTCTAGTGCATGAATCTCATCCTCGATTGGAGAAATGAGGTGTGAACAATCTAAGGTGGATTCTTCATCTGTCATCATCAGAACTCCAAGAGGATTCTGAGTATTGTTAGGCTTATCTCTAGGAGGTATAGGTAAACGACCATCTTCGATCATATCCTGAAGGACATTTTTCAGTTGAAAGCATTTTTCTGTATCGTGTCCCTTGCCTCTATGATATTCACAGTATGCATTCTCATCCCAGAACTTAGACTTCTTTTCTGGGTCAGGTGTAGGTCCTATAGGTTGGAGCTTACCTTGTTTCATCAATCTTTTCAGAGCGTTAGAATATGAATAACCAATGTTCGTGAATTTCCTTTGCGGGTTATTCTTCTTCGATGATTCGACAAGGTTAACCTCATCAGTCTTGCTAGTAGAGCCATAAGAACAACTCGTTGAACCTTTTGGGTAAGAACCTCTAGAGTGCGCATGTTGACTTGGATCTCAGCATTATCCGCGTATTGTTTAGTGAACTCAATTGCGGCATCATCCCAAGTGGCAATCTTCTTGTGCTCCAAAGAGTAAAACCATTACTTAGGAATGGTGTCGAGAGATGAAGGAAAGATCCTTAGGAACATCTCGGGTTTGATGCCTTTGATGGACATGTAATCTTTGAAAGCACGAATGTGGTTCAAAGGGTTTCATGCCCCTTGAATTTTGGAATGTCAGTCATGTTGAAGTTGGAAGGCAATTGAGCATTTACCGCCTCATACTTGCGATTGTTCTCCCTGTAGATGTCATCTCCCTTAAGGTACATTATTTGTTCCTCCAAGTATTGGAGTCGTTTTTCAGCTTCAGTAGGACCTAGTGGGGGTTGACTTTTGGTTTTCCCACAAAGGGTGGAAGGTTATCATGCACGCTCATGTCAGGAACATCATTCTCTGCAGGAGGAAGTCTAGTTTCTACAACAAAAATTCGGCCTTCAATAGCATTGAGGCGAGCATAAGCTTTGTCTTGGCTTGTTTGGAGACGAACGAGCGCAGCTAGGATTATATCATTACCATTTCCGGGTTGTCCATTAACACTTGCATGACTAGTTCCAGGCATCTTGGAAACTGAGCATTGGAGAATGATGACGAATCAAAACACGATCGACCATTTTAGCACACTTACTCAAAAAAGACTCGACTTGTGAAGTGGGGGTGTGCCACTGTGTTAAGTGAGGTTTGAAAATGACAAATTTTGAAATGTTTTGTCCTAGGCAACTGTAGTGTAGTTGTAGGAGTGTCGACTCGAGGTGAGTTTTTCAAATGGGTTTTGAGGCCCGAATTTTGACTAGACATTTGGACAGAGTTTCGACTCATTTTGCGCTATTTTAGGCCACTTTCGAAAATATTTACATTTTAAAAGGGTTTTTGATTTTACAGAAATTTCGTCATGGTTTTGTTTACAAAATGGTGATCACATATGATACAAGCATTCATACAGGCATTATAACGGTATGATGAGTGCATTTAAAAGGGTTTTGGCTTAAAAGGTGGGTTATCATACCAAGCAATCAAACCCTGGTCTGTGGAGAAGTCCATGCCAAACATAAGTAAGGTCGGTTCCTAGTTCATTTACTCGAGTAGTGAAAGCCTTTGATACAAACATGAGTATAAACCACGGTATGGTTGACGTCAATCGCTATCTATCCTTAGGCCCAGATAAGAATTTGGACCGTCCAGACGCGACGATTGGTCGAATGTGTTGGGTTGGGCCTAGGAAGGCCGAATAAAACAACCTAAGAAGGTCGAGTAATAAAAACCGACAACTGTCTTGTATAAACTATTCCTAAACCTCGTCCAAGTTTCATTCAGGGTAACACGTAAGTGTATTATCCCCAGCGGAGTCGCCAAACTGTGGACACGGGCCACGGAGGCGCTTGGGACAAGCATTGCATTTGTCGAGTCGCCACCAATTTTTATGGGAAATTGGAACCGTTCGAATATCTCATGTCATGTCAAGACACAAGGTAGTAACATGAACACTAAGAACTCATTACTCTTAGCATTCTATGTCTAGAATGACTCTAATGGATGCCAATGAACACGGATGTTCACAGAGATCTGGAGTAGGGGGTGAGGGTAGGTATTAGGAGGTCCTTTTACTGAAAACCTAATCCCGCCCGCCTCGATAGCGGCCTCTACTAATTATTGGGAAAATCGTTCATATTTGATATGTTGTCGATTATATGCATTACAACATCCAATGTTTTAATCCTAGCATGTTAATTAAAATGTGTCGGTAAGCAAATAATTTGCACTCAATTATGTCGAATTGGGAGTTAGAATTAATTACATGTGAATACAAGCAAATAAATCATACAATAATAAATAACAGTAAATAAATAACGATAATTAAAATTACAATGATTTAACTGATTTACGTCAAAAATACACTCAAGACGGAAATTTGAAATAAAAATTTGAAATTAAAGTGACAAAATAGGATAGATTAAGGGTGATATTACGGTTAATAGTCAATTAATTACGTAATTAAAGGCTAGGTCAAAGCGAGAACGGAAATTCAGGGACAGAACTCACCTCAGAACAGTTGCAGCACTGCTGCGTCCCTTGGAAGAGGCGCAGCTATTACTGCGTCTGTTCTTGAGTTGAGCTCTGGTTGTGAAATCAGACTTGAGTTGAGCTCTGGCTGTGAAGTCAGAACCGTGTGTTTGTTAATGTTTGTTAGTTCGTTTTATGATTGATTATCGATATTTTACTCGAGTGAAAGTGATTTAACATATTAATTATGTGAAAACGTCATAAAAGCGATAAACACGGATCCAAACTAATTAAAACGAGTTAAGAACGAATCATAAACGGATTAAAACGAAGTAGGTTTAATTACGATGGCGGAAACGAACTCAAAAGAACTAAATAAACTGAAAATAAATAATGGAAACATACAAAGTACGAATTTCAGAAACTTGATATGAACAAATCGAGTTTCTAAAAATCCGGGTTTGATTTAGTGATGAAAACCCGCAAATATTGATTATAAGGGATTTAAGTCGTAAACAAAATGCGATAATTAAAAGGAAAATGTTCAAATTATTTTATGTACAAAGAAAAGAAATAAAATAACAAAGTAAAGGAAAAGAAACGAAAACAACAGAAAAACCGAGGAAGAAGAAGAAGAGCAGAAGCAGCGGCAGCCTCTGGAAGAGGCGCAGCAGATGCTACGACCCTTCAAAGAGGCACAACTGCTGCTGTGTTTCTTCTCGACGTCTGCTTACTATTATTCCGTAAAAAACGGTTTGATAAAAGGGTTTTAAAAGTCGGTTTTGAATGTATTTTTGACGTGAATCATACATTAATTGATACAAAAATCAAATACAATAAAAAAGATGGGATTTACACCCTCAGACTTACATGTTTGATGAAACGAGATTAAATAAGTTAACGTTTAGTGATTGCTCGACTCGAATGTATGTAGAAAGTGCCCTCGTTAGAGGATTTAGATTAAGTTGATTGATGTTTAGTGGTCAAATTGGCCGGTCATGCAACGTGACTGGTACTCAGAATGATCTGAGCTTACATGGTCGATTGATCAAGCACGTAGGCGTCGAAAGCTTAGAGCACGGTCTTAGAATGCAAAGGGAGAAGAGATGGACGGACACTTTCGTGAAAAATATGGAGACCGAAGGTCTCTATTTATACTAAAATATGTGAAGAGTTATGGAATGACTCAAACTTTGGAAAGAAATCATGGAAAAAGTCTAAAAACAGACATAAACGAGCTGGAGAAAGGGCGCAGCAGCTGCTGCGATCCTTCCAAGAGGCGCAGCATCTGCTGCGTCATTTCCCCAGTGGTTTCCTCCTGCGGAAGAAAGATTTCCGCTTTTTTATTATGGAATTGCGGTAGATCTATACTTCCTTATTCCTTAAAATAAGATTTACGAGATATATTTTACCAAAAGATATAAAATTAAATTATGGAACAAATATTCGGAATATTCTAGAGCATTCCGACTCGACATTTTAAACGGTTTCTTAGAAAATGAAGCGGTTTTTGACCCGGAATCCAAATGAACTCTAATTACTGTCAAAACGACCATATAGGCGGGTAGATGACGACCAAAGGGTAGACACAAGTATTTGAGCTATCACTTGACGATAAACTTACGGACTGTCATAAATCGTTTCGCGTACCAAACATGCGGCCCATCATCACTGGCTGGTTGGTGGGAGGTGTAGAAATGAGGTATCTACACTATGTAACTATGTTTGTAGTTAAAATGATGCAGCTAGTTGTTTCTAATGGTGACATAATGAGTTTTAATCAAGGTCTTCTTGTGGTGATAGTTTGTCTCCTTTGTACATTCATGGCGCATTTAATTCAAACTCAGACAGTTAGGCACTTATGGATTTTGTAGCTTACAGAGTAGTTTACTTTGTGCTGATTGAGCAGACACTTTTTGGCTTTTTCTTAGTGTCACTAGCTATCTCCCTCACTATTTTCTGCATTGGTTTATGTTTTATGTTGAAGGAGATCGAGCCTAATGACCGAAAGATTGGAAAGTTATGTGAATATGCATCCAAGAACCCGTTACGAGTTCCGAAGGTGAATTGCTTTCAATTGTTGTGTATTCACGTGTTTTTTAATGGAACCTTTTTATCAGCTTATTTCCTATTTCCTTTTCTGAATTACTTACTGCTGGCCACTTATAGCGTGAAAGTTTTTTTCCCTACGAATTAAAAAATGGAAACTATCTCGAAACAGTAATACACGGGCAAATGAAATTTGACAACTTCATACCCTTATTTTGACGATACTACCATCCTTTTCTGATCCAGAAAGGTATTGGTGAGCGAATGTTCTGATTCATCTGACGTCCATTTATAGAAACAATAGGTCTCATGAGACCGTCTCCCAGTAATTTAGTGGGGGGCATAATAGGGAAAAAATAAATAAAGTGGCTCTCTCACCCCATCATGTGATAGGTCTCTCAATAACTCTATTAAGAGACCGTCTCTCTGAAGTTTTTATGTTATAGAAAGAGTATTAATAAGGCTTCTCAGGTCAGAGTTTGTTGTTTTACAGCTACTTAGAGGTAGGGATGGTTAGTTTCTTTCGCCTATGCTTTATAATTGGGGCTGATGATCATTTGATTTTTGCATTGGGTTACCAGATTCACTCGGGTAGCCTACGAACCACAAATTGATTTGCTCAAATTCCAGTTAATTTGCCAAAAATTAACGAATTGGGTGTGTTGTAGATAGAGACAAATTTAGGAAACTTAGAGGTTGAGTTTGAACTAAACACCATGCTTAGGAGCTTAAATCCGCAATGCATTCATTTAGATAAGGATATATATTATTGTTTGTTGATATTATAAGGAATTAGAAGGTTTATTGTATTGGTTATCTCTGCATATCTATGAAATCTGGTGGAATTTCCTTTTTAAATCTGGTTGAACTTCCTTTCTTCTAAATAGAATTATTTTTTGCTCATATCAGAAGTTGGAATAGGGTAAAGTTGCATATAACTGTTCTCAATGCACTTGGATGCTATTTCGACGTAATTTCATTTTTGGTCATCTTGAAAGCCACTCTATGTTGCTAACACAAGGGCAAGGTTGTGTACATCCAACCCCTTGCCCTCAAGGAAACGGGTTAATGTTGTAGTTGTTGAGTAAAACTTATTCCATTTAATAGCCTTTTCTTGTACTTGGTACTATATGGTCTCAGACTTGAAGGTTACTCATGACAGCTTGAGAGCATAAATTTTTGTCCAGCGCTCGGTTCCTATATGACTATTCCACCCTTTTGATCTTAATATATGCCTTATTTACATGTCGAAAGGAGCTATGATTTTTCTATTGAAGCATTAAGCTCTTCTTGGGTAAGAAACTATTAAATGAATTGTAAGGAACTCTATGAATGAAATGATACACAGTATTCTACTATTTGCTTAACGAATTACTTTAAGTGTGGTCTCGATTAATATATTTGCAGCAATGTAAACCCTGTCATCTTTGGGGGAGATGGATTTTTAATATTTTATATTCTCGTCTCAATTTTGCAGGCCACTATTTGCATGTAGCTTATTAGGAGTTATTCGAACTCTATGGAACAAACTCACAAAGAGGAAATGTAAATAATAGGGTACGGTGCAACGCTCTAGCTGACTTTGTAAATATCCAGGTTAGGGAATTCTCTCATTATTTGTAGGAGGTTATTTTTTTTCTCTGGTAATATTATCATATGGTACATCAACCTTTTTTTTCTGCGGGTATTTTCCCAAGCTATAATTGATGTTGATGTGGTGAAGCTGCACTTGCTTCCACCATGGCACCATATGATGTATTCTGAAAAGTATTTTAGTCTGAACTCCGAAGCGAAAAGTTCCCAAGTTAATTACATATTGATGGTTTGTAAATTGCACTAATAAGGCCCTACCATTTTATAGCCAAATATACCTTTCTTTGTCCTCTATTATCTTATATGTGCATGTCTGCTGGAATGTATGAATTCTTGGATGTGATTATATGTTATGAAACATGATGGTTAAGGAACTTCTCTACTTTTACGGAATATTGAAATTTATCTCTACTTCAAATAGTTATTCTACATGTCAGAAACTCAGAATCAATAACTTATGTTTTCTGCTCATTAGGCTCTACTTTAATTTTGTCCAGGTTAAAGGCACTGGTTTCCATCCCAAAAGTTCAATCTAGATTTGCTATTGCTATATGGAAGAAGTATCCCATCGAGTTTGGATTGATATATAGTTTTATGTAAGTTTACTAGATGTTTAGATAACATTTAGTATAGATTAACTTAGTAACTAAGACGTTTGTGGGATTATTTGTACTTTGGATTGTATTTGGAACGGTGTTGGGTTGAATAAGATGTAACGTTGTTTTACATGTGATGTATTAGTGGTTGGTTGGATTTCTTGTTAAAGGTTTTTACTTTTGGTATTTGGATTGTGAGTTTTAAGTAATTTCGGAAGCAAATTTTTATATATAAAAAAAAAGAATTAATAAATTGCGTCGGTTCCTGAAAGAAATGATGCAAATGAGAAAAATGAATTGGCCCTAAAACAAAATATCAATTGCATCAGTTATGATAACAAATGACGTAAAAAATAAAGAAAATGCATCGGTTTTATAAAGAACTGATGCAAATGTTGAAGCATTTGCGTCAGTTGTAGATACAATTGCGTCAGTTATTAAAACACAACTGACGCAAATGGTGCTTTTTTGCGTCGGTTTTTAAAACACAACTGACGCAAATGTTGAACTTTTTGTGTCGGTTCCACAACTGACGCATGAGCAAAAACGTCCCCTCGATATACGTCAATCCAAAACCGACGCAAAAGGCCCTCTACAACTGACGCAATAGGGGGTTTTTCCATTAGTGAGTGGGATTTCCTGCAAGCGGTACTCTATAAATTTGGTTTCCCGGAAAGGATGATTAGTCTAATTATGAGATGCGTCAGTACTGTTACATACGAGGTCTTATTCAATGGGGGCCCCTACAGCAATTTTGGCCCGAGTGTGGCCTAAGACAAGGGGACCCGTTATCGCCGTACCTTTTCCTCCTTTGTATGGAAGTTCTCTCGTCAACGGTGGTGAATGCTCAAAGGGAAGGTCGCACTAAAGGGATTCGGATTTGCCGGGGGTAAAACCCTTAACCCATCTCTTCTTTGCTGACGACTCGATTTTCTTTCAACATGATAAGGGCAGGTCAATACACTGCCTTAAACAATTGCTCGATAAGTACTGTAGTGCATCGGGGCAAGTCATCAATGATGAGAAATGTGGGATTCTCTTTAACCCGAGCATGAAGCTTGGGAAAGTCAAAACCTATATCAAAGTGCTCAAAATAAAAAATAATAAAAGAATAGGAAAGTACTTGGGCATGCCCACAGAGTTCCAAGTTACCAAGAAGGCAATCTTTAAGGGTCTAATTGAGAATGTCACGAAGCGTATTTCTTCTTGGAATGAAGTTTTCCTCTCCCCGGCTGGGAGATTAACTCTAATCTCTTCTGTTCTATCGAATATCTCTAATTACTTTCTATCGGTATTCAAAATACAGGTAAGTGTGACTAATAAAATTAACTCTCTTTTGTCACATTTTTTGTGGACAGGCTGTAGATCATGGAATTCTCTGGACTTGTGTAGTAGGATGTTCACTAGCTTACCAAAGAGAGATGGGGGGCTTGGTATACGTAATATTGAATGTCTTAATAAGGCCTTGCTAGCAAAACATGCCTGGAGGCTTAATGTGTCTAATTTATATATGATTTTTATCCCCATTTTAGCTCGGTTTTATTTGATTATTGCACTTTTATTATAAGTGTATTTGTGAGATAATTCTGTATTCTAGATGTTTTGCTTGTATTCATTGCATTTTGTAGGAAATGAAGCATTTGATAGCTTTTTCCCGTCAAATTAGCAATCACCAAAGTTCACGAGGCTAATAAGAGCAAGGCTTGACCATGGAGGGGCGTTTTGGGAAGAAATGGAAATCCCGAGCATGAAGAAACCAACTTGGGTTGGTGTACAAGTAACCCAAATGAAGCCCAAATAAAGTTAAGAATAAGCTTAGGATTCTGTTTTGCAATTAGTCGAGGAAATTAAGAAGCATTAAGACGGGTTCTTGGATTCCTTATGCTAATTAATCAAGGTAAAGGAGAAAAGTCGGATTCTCACGATCCCGATCGGGGGTTGGGTGTCCCCGATAGGGGTTACCCCCTATTTATGACGTTTACGTTTTAACCTCTAAATCCTATTTAAGGGGTGTTGAATCCGTCATTTAGGACACACTTCATACACTTCTACACCTCACAACACAATTTTCAGTAATTAGAATAGTTTGAGATCTCATTTTTAGCTTTCTTTAGTTGTTACAAACATTTTCTTTAAGCATTTGAAGTTATAATACAAGTTGCATTTCAAGTTATTTGGGTTTTATCTTGTTCTTCATCTCCACGTTCCATTTCCATTGTTTCGGTAATCTTATTTCTAGTACTCATTTTGCTAGTTTCCCTTGTCATTTTCATTACTAGTTAGTTCGTTAATTCATCATTTGTTAATCGTTATTCCGCCTATTTCATTATTTCGTTATTATCCTTATCATCATGTTTATTATATCATATGTTATTAGCTTTGTTTTTAATATGTGTGAGTAGTTCATTAGTCTAGGGATTAGGGGAGCCATGCATAAATAGTAATTACAATCATTGAAATAGGATGTTATAATATCGAATAATTGTTTATATCACATGCTTGTATTGTATTGTTAATCTTTGATTATTGATCACAATGCTAAATTAAATTTGTTAATTTGTTTCTAAAAGTCGAGAGGCATGAAATTGAATTAGACTAAGCATGTTTTAGTAGACCGATCTAGTAGTGAGAGCTCGCTAGAACCCATTCTATAGTTGACAATAATGTCGAGAGGTGGTTGTCACTAGGCCTAACCAATTATCGTTATTACAATTTCCTAGTTTGACATGAACAATTATTAATTCGCATGTGTGACCCGATTCCCCTAGGCTCTTTATTATTATTGATTTCTTTCATTATATTATCATTGTTTTACTAATCAATTCAAACACCAATCATAACCGACATTGATAAAATTTGCTCAATGACAACATGTTTAGCAACTCCCATCTCCTTGTGTTCGACCCCTATTACTTTACTACATTCATTTGTTAGCCAAGTCTAGGGTATTTCTGTTAGGTGTGCGATGGCCTATCAAGGCTTGTAACAGAAGAAAATTCAACTTTTTTGTTTGACATTCTGAGAAAAAAATCTTTGGGAGACCTATCTTTTAGGATGGCTTAGTGCCCAGACCAACTGGTAATCTATCTTGGGGGTGAGAAGTGTAGTACATAGATTAGGATTTATTTTGGATAACATTTGCTGGCGACCCGGATCCACCTCTAATCTTAATATCTGGAGTTCAAGATGGATTAACGGGAGGTTGCCGGGCCCAGTGGGCAGCATACTAGTACCGGAATTTAACTTCCCGAAGGATCTCTGGATAAGGGGCCTTTGCTCTAATGATGGGAGGTGGAATAAAAGGTTGATTAAGTTAATCTTTGATGAGGAAAGTGTGAATAGGATCCTGTCAATTCCGCTGAGAATGACTCAAGGTAAGCATGAGGTAGTATGGACATTCTCAAAAAATGGAAATTACACAGTTAAGAGTGGTTACGGGATCTTATTCAGTGATTTCTTTAGAAGGAAGGGATCGACTACGGATAAACCTAGAGTAAGTCAGGGGAGGAAAAAGTTCTGCAACACTCGATTATGGAGGCTATCTGGACCACAATCCTAAAAGATCTTAGTATGGAAGATCCTAACAAATTCCATTCTAGTGGGATGAGAATTTGCGAAACGAAACATGAGATGGGACTCGTCTTGCCCCATGTGCCATCAAAATGGTCATAATGTTGAGACTGTGGACCATCTTTTTAAGGATTGTGATTTTAGTGCTAGGATCTGGGCTGGTTTCCCTTTAGGCATTAATTCTTATCATGCCACAAACATTGAGGTTGGTGATTGGTTTATTAACTGGATTCTTGATATGAGGACACTAGATGATTGTCAGTCTCACATTCTACATTTCCTGGCAATCATAGCATGTATCTGGAATCTGAGAAATAACATAATATTTCTCCCCAACGTATTTTTTATGCGATATAATCATATGGTGAGTTCTGCTATTAACGCTACACAAGGGAGTGCTGAGAATGCAATAAAGGGACATGGTGCCAGTCAAGAAAACCAAGAATTGGATAATGAAGTCACTATGATACGTGACGGAAGACCCATATTTGCTATTGGTGGGTTTGGATCATGTAGGATGGTGAGGGTGAAGGTCGATGCAAGTTGGGAGACCTCATGTGCGGCGGCATTTGGATAGGCCACCTTTGAGGAGTCGGGGGATATATGGTTTTAAGGAAGCGTGAAGAGCCGGGCTGAGTCTCCTCTGCAAGCGAAGGCACTGGGGTAAAAAAAAGGTTCTAGAATAGGCATGTGGGCGTGGTATAATACACCTAGAAGTCTCCTCTGATTGTCTTCAACTACTGTTGCAGTAGGCAGGAAAGTAAGATAAGCATCACCAAATAAAAGGGATCCTTGAGGACATCTCTTCCATATCCACATCTTTTCATTGCTTGTGTTTTAGCTATGTGTGTAGGAACTTAAATGTTTAGGCTCACCGCCTTGCTTGGAGGGCCATAAAGACATCCTAGGAATCTTTCTTATCGGCTGCCAAAAAATGTATCTCTAGTTTATCATATTTCAAGGTATTAGATATACGTACGAAGTACTTCGTACTAAGTAATAATAAGATGTCTTACTCATCCTTGTGTCTTATACTACCCGTGTAGCTGGGCCACATCCATTCCGCGTATGATTGGCTTAAAGTCAATGTTGATACGGCTTTCTCCTCCTCCTCCTCCTTTGCTAGTGTGGGCGTGTTGTTAGAAAAAGTGCTGGCTTTTGGGTTATGGGATGGTTTACCCATTTGTTTGCCCTTAATAACCCTTTTATTTGTAAGGTGCTCGCCATTAGGAAAGGGTTGCAACAGTCCACGAATAAATTTTTGATTGCCTCAAATTATGTTAGTGTTGTTAATGTCATATTGAGGAAGAATCCCCTTATGGTCCTTATGCTAACATCCTTCTTGAGTGTAGGGAACAATTAAAGGGCTCGCCTCATTAGAAGATTTTATTTGAGAAATGATTGGCAAATAGAGTTGCGGATGCAATTACTAGCTTTTATGTCAATAATGCTGGTTCTTGTGATGGTTGTTTTGGTTGGGATTACGCCCCTTATTTTGTAATCCACTATTGTACGCTTGATTTTGTTTTACCTAGCACGCCACTCCCCCAAAACTCGCCCCATGATATATTTGAACTCTTTTTACTCTTAATAGTAAGTATATGTCCTTTTCATCCAAAAAAAAGCCTTGAATTTTATCTTACTTCGTACGAATTAATATGATACAAAGTAGTAGTTTATGTTTCAAATTACATTAGATATGAGTTTAAGGTTGACCCTGAGGCTATTTTGAAAAGGAAAGAGGACACTTATTCCTTTTTAGATGAAACCCATGAGAATATAATTGGAAGAGAGGTCTCTTTTGGTGGGTTTGTTCTCTCTTTGTAAAGGGTTCAAGAAAATTAGTTAGATTATTTGCAAGATCAGCAATGTAAGGGTTCGGCATATGGTGTTGTAATCAGGGGCGGATCTAGGGGACCGGGTGGGCATGGAAGTTCAGAAATAAATTTCTTTTAAGATCAAATATATGCACAATGTCTATATGGCTCAGTTGATAAACCTTTGTTGATGCAAGCGTGAGGTGCCAGGATCGATTCTTGGGCGCCTCATTTTTTCCTGAATAATTTTTTGGCTAAGGCCAATCTCATTTCCTAGCTATAATTGGCAAACAAAAATTGATTGCTAAAGGATTTGGACCTTGCTAGTGTGGGCGTGTTGTTAGAAACAATGCTGGCTTTTGGGTTATGGGACGGTTTACCAATTTTTTTGCCCTTAATAACCCTTTTATTAGTAAGGTGCTCGCCATTTGGAAAGGGTTGTAACAGTCCACAAATAAATTTTTGATTGCCTCGACTTATGTTAATGTTGTTAATGTCATATTGAGGAAGAATCCCCTTATGGTCCTTATGCTAACATCCTTCTTGAGTGTAAGGAACAATTAAAGGGCTCGCCTCATAAGAAGATTTTATTTGAGAAATGATTGGCAAATAGAGTTGCGGATGCAATTACTAGCTTTTCTGTCAATAATGCTGACTCTTGTGATGGTTGTTTTGGTTGGGATTACGCCCCTTATTTTGTAATCCACTATTGTACGCTTGATTTTGTTTTGATTAGCACGCTACTCCCCCAAAACTCGCCCCGTGATATATGATACCGTCGTCTAGTACCAAAAATAAATACCTAAGTACTACTAACAAAAATCAGCGGTAAGTATGGTCGATCTCCACAGGGAGGCGGTCACTATCAACTTCTTAATTCTAGTCTGTCTACAGTCACAATTGAGGGTTTTTAAATGATTTCTAACTAAAAGTGATTAAGGCAAGAGAAGTAAGGCAAAGAGCAATAAAACCAAGAAAAGCTAAGATGTGATCAGATAAAGAGAGGTATGTCAGGATTTCGGTTCACCGCGGCAGTTTACTAACTCAGTCATAAATAGCCTAGATAGTCTACTGTGAGAAGGGCAAGGGAAAGGTCCTTTCGTTCCGCTATCTACCCTAAACTACTACTAACTTAACTTTCGCCCTCATTAGGTAGTTTATTGTTCATAGCAGGTCTATTCATTCCAATCTTTCGATCCAGGAACAAAGTTAACCAAATTAAAGTTATTCAGAAGCATGCATTCAACTAAACATATTACAGTTATATTGCTATGGTGACAGATTCTCACAAATAAATCGTTTAGCCTATTTACAACATCGTTATTTTACTACCATGGCTCCCCTAATCCTAACATAAGAGAATTTTGCAATGAATAAACATAACAAAAACAAAAGATGAAGAGATAAAGAACATTGCAAATTAAAGAGAGTAAAGAAACAATTACAAATTAAGATCCGAAAAAGGAGCGAAAAGCAGTGTTCCACAGTAAAAGAAAGAAAAGCGATATATGAAGTGCCCCTAAAACCGTACCTTATGTCATCTTTCTATTTATAGGAAAGATAATTATTAAACCTAGAATACAAAATTAAACTAAAAAGCCCGAGCCCACTAGCGAGTTACTCGATCGAACAGTTTAGAACTGCTCGATCGAACACATTCATGGCAAAACCTCTCGATTGAGTAAACAGACCACTCGATCAAGGAACTCCAAATATGCCCCTCTCGATCGAACAGAGAATCCATTCGATCGAGATCTTCTTCTCTTAAAACCACTCGATCGATCAGAAAACCTTTCGATCGAGGACTTGCCACTGCACCAGCTCGTGTTCTTCACTTGGTTAGCTTCCGAGACTCCTTCACGCATCCAAGACAGTAGTATTTCCGCTCCAAATCCACTCATCCTCTAAATGCAAGCAAAAAGGACAATAAAAGGCTCAATTCCGCTACTTTCAGGTCCATTCCTGCAAATAAAGCAAAACAAACCAAAGTAGAATATTCGAGCCATTTCGTAGCATAAAACTACGAGAATCGCATAGAAATACGCGCATAAAAGGTTTATAAAGACTATATAAAATGCACGTATCAATATATTTGAATTCTCTTTACTCTTAATAGTAAGTATATGTCCTTTTCATCCAAAAAAAAAGCCTTGAATTTTATCTTACTCCGTACGAATTAATATGATACAAAGTAGTAGTTTATGTTTCAAATTACATTAGATATGAGTTTAAGGTTGATCCTGAGGCTACTTTGAAAAGGAAAGAGGACACTTGTTCCTTTTTAGATGAAACCCATGAGAATATAATTGGAAGAGAGGTCTCTTTTGGTGGGTTTGTTCTCTCTTTGTAAAGGGTTCAAGAATATTAGTTAGATTATGTGCAAGATCAGCATTGTAAGGGTTCGACATATGGTGTTGTAATCAGGGGCGGATCTAGGGGCGGGTGGGCATGGAGGTTCAGAAATAAATTTCTTTTAAGATCAAATATATGCACAATGTCTATATGGCTCAGTTGGTAAACCTTTGTTGATGCAAGCGTGAGGTGCCAGGATTGATTCTTGGGCGCCTCATTTTTTCCTGAATAATTTTTTGACTAAGGCCAATCTCATTTCCCAGCTATAATCAGCAAACAAAAATTGATTGCTAAAGGATTGAACCTTGGACCTCAAAGTTAATACACAAACATCTTAACCATTGAATCACCCATATTTATTGCTTATATTAGCACTAGAATATACTATATCTTTTAATAAGTGATCTTATTTTTCATTAACTATAAAATACGTTTATTTTAAATTTAAAATAAAATATTATCAATCATATTAGAAAAATTATCCCGAATTAATTCTTTTTATATTTTTACATTATACAACATTAGTTTAAGCGGAAAAAATTGAATATATTTTTTAAAAAAATATTGAAAGATAATGTATTGAAAATTTTTGTTGGGTGCCCCCTTTGTAAGAAATTTATGCGTCCGCCCCTGGTTGTAATTGAGATCAAATCTCCATCTACAGTTTGTTTAAATAAAAAAATTTCATCACTTTAGAAAACTACGTTAAATCTATTGACCCACTTTGTAAAAAAGGTATGTCACTAAATAATGAAATATTGCATAACCTTTTATAATGATTCTGATTTTTCACTAAAAAAAATAAAAAAGAAATAACCCGTATACTCATATCTTATTTTTGACTCATACATAAAATTATATTTTAGGTATTTTAGCAACTGTCTAAAGAATGAGCATAGACATTTCTAAATCTTTTATTTCATGAATGCAAGACTAAAATGTAGTTCTAAGGCGGGAAGAACGTATGTCAAGATTTGTTTTTTTTATTTTCCTTAATAATAGTCCGTTTTTAAATTAATCAACTTAACAATTATAGAGGGGTCATTTAATCTAAGTTTAACCGATTATTTGTTAACTAGTGTAGATCCCGCGTAAATGCGCGGTAAATATAGGCCTTTTAATTTTACTATATTACTTATAGATTTGAGATTTATATCTCATGAATTTTTAGAAAAAATAATTAATCTTAAAATTAATCAAGAGAATTGAGTAATTCCATGAAGGGTGTTTTTTATGAAAATATTTTAACTAACTCAAATTATTTTAGTAAATTATTTTTCGTCACGAAGTTAATTGTCGGATATACAGTTTATATGTATACATTATAGTTTTATACCAATTTTGTTTTATTTTTGTTAAAATATTATATTTTTAAGTTTAATGATGGAAAGATTATTTTAAATGGAAAATTAGTTTAATAAATGAAAATCTAATTTGTTTGATTGTTTCCATATGCTTAAGCACTTTGAAGGGAAAACTTTAGAGAAGTGTGGGAGCGTTTGGTTAGAGAAAGGGAAAGGAAATTAAAAAGGGTAAGAGGGGAAAAGGTAAGGAATTACATAAAACTTAACTAGTTGTTTGGTTACATCAAGAAAATGAAGTGTGGTAGGTTGTGGTTTGTTTTGGTGTGCGGGTGGTGGTGGCGGTGGGGTGGTTGTGGTAGTAGTGATGGCGGTGGTGGCGGTGGCGTCGTGGTGGTGGTGGTGGTGGCAGTAGGTTGGATGTGGTGGTAGTGATAGTGGTGGTAGCGGTGGTGTCGCGGTGGTGGTGGTGGCAGTAGGTTGGCTGTGGTGGTGGTGGGTGGCGTCATGGTGGTTGTGGCGTTGGTGTTGTGGTGGTGGTTTATGTGGGGTGGCTGTGGTGGTGGTTTTGGTGGTGGTGGTGATGGCGTCGTGGTAGTGGTGGTGGTGGCGGCGATGGCGTCGTGGTAGTGGTGGTGGTGATGGTGGTGGTGGCGTCATGGTGGTTATGGCGGTGGTGGCTTATGCTGGGTGGCTATGGTGGTGGTGGTGGCGGCGATGGCGTCTTGATGGTGACTGGTGTGGTGGGAGTCACAAGCGTGGTGGTAGGTAAATGAGGTGGTTGAAGGGTAACAAGGGTAATGAAATTTCATACTTTGGAGGTGGGGGTAAGGAATTAAATGGATTGAGGGGTAAGGAAGGGAATTTCATTCTCTTTGTTAACAAACACCAACAAAGGAAATCAATAACTTTGTTTCACTTTCCCTTTTTTATAGACCTCCAACCAAGCACCCCTTAGTATATAGGAAGGTTTTTTTTAGATATGTCATTATACTTTATGTTACCAAATAAATTTCCTGAAAATTACTTAGATTTAAACACGGTTCAATATGATGTAAATTAGAAGCAAGCAGTTTTCCCCCGACAACGGGGTACCTTGAAAAATTGTTCCAAAATTTTCTCCAATGAAATAATAATAATGGGGTCCCTGGAATACAGTGTTTTGAGAGAATATTGACTTTTAGAGTACTTCAAACGTACTACTGCTAATAATCTTTTGTATTCATCATATGTTTGCGTAGATTTAGCCCATTTTCACACTCACGTGATCCTCTTCATTACTTATCTCTACATTTTTTTTTTTTTTTGAGAAAAACCTCAAAACCGAATTAGAAACTTGCATATAAATCGACAATGACTAATTCAACAATAAGACTTGGAATAGTCGAATTATCGAAGAGCAAACACAACCTAACTTACAGAAATGTGCCAGTTCATGAGCTATATTTTAGTAGCGTCATTGTTTGTTTAAAAAATTGTAGTGTTAATGTACGCCGACTGAAATTAAAGACGTCTAATAACAAAGTCTGGGATCAATTTACTACTATTGTCATGTTATTTCAATTCTATTAACTAGTTTCCTACTTATACTTGCTGGAGTGCTACGTACCTTGACATACAAATTGTATCCTCTCGTGTGTTTTTTGTCGATATTGTTCATGCGTTTTTTCGATTCTTTTTGTGTTAATAAAAATTTCTAAAAGAATGTATATTAGATGGGTTACTGCTAATAATGTTGGTGATATGGTGAATTGAAGTTTGTACAATTAATTTGGCAAAAGCAATCAACCATGAACTTTGTAACAATTTTGAAAGTGAAACCTTAATTTGGAATAGTAGGCAGAGAATTGAATTGAAGTAGCTTAAAGATGATGGTTAGGTATATGAACAATCAACAAGAGACATAGTACAAAGGTGCACTTTCAAACTTATGACTAACTTTAGCTTTATTGGGATAAACTTTCCTCTTTCAAACCTTCCCCATAACTCAGCTAGTGTATCACAAATTCTCATTTGTGATGGCAATATGCGTCACAAATTTGTGAGAGGAAACGGTATCCGTCACAAGTTTGTGACAGATATCGCCGTCACAAATGAGAATTTGTGATATACTTATATGTCCATCCCACCCAACTAAACTACAAATGTGTTACTCTATGTGTGATCGATTTGAATTAAATTCCATTAAATTTGTGAAAAGGAACATATATCTACACTTATAAAGATGCGAGATAACCTATTTTATAAAATAGTAGACGTTTTATCTTAAAATCAACAACTGTTAGAAAGAGTAATTCATTGATTTATCAAATAGTGACTCACTCGATATTAGTATGAATTCAATTGGGTTAAAGAGCCAACTCTCAACAAGTTCACTTTGAATTTGTTGTTTAGTTTCTATTAAACTAGTTGATATGTATTTAATCAGGGTAAGTATCACTATCAGTCCAAGACCGGACCAAACTGAACCTAAAAGATACAAGTAATGAAAAACATGAAAATTCTAGTCACAAATAATGTGATGCATACTTAAAAAGTGGAACAATCTATAAGACATTTGCACGTTCTCATTTCTTAACCAAACACATAAAGAATGATTGGAGATGAACTCCAAGAAAGTTGCATTCGTATAGCATTTCTAGTTCTGGTTTAAGAGTTTTAAGATTGATACATATGCACTCCCTATAAATATGCAAAGACAGTTAAAATAGATGAGACATAATGAATCTTTGCAAATGACCAAAGTTGAAGATATATGTCAACAAAGTGTATAAAAATAGCTTAGTGAAAGCAAGAAAAAAGTGGAGCACATTTTATGCATAAATATATTTTGATAGCAACCCATCAATTATATTACCTCCTTTTTAACTTTAATTTGTCCCCTTCAAATAATTCCTTACTTTGTTGTGGACTTGTGTAGTTTTATTTTTTATTTCTTCTATTTTATTCCAAATAAAGGTGTTACAAATCTACAATGACATTTGGATGGCATTTTGGTACACAGTCTCGATATTCAATCAAATCAAAAATTATTCTTACAAGAATTCTTTGTTTTGAAGTCATGTTCACTTAGATGATCTGTAAAATAGGATATCTAATCCGATCATATTTCCGGTTAAATTTATAAAAAGGGTGGACCTAAGTCACATTCAAAAACATAAGAAAAAACCTACTACCTCTCTATTTTGTTAATCGATTTTTCTAACGTGTGCTCTTAGGGCACACAGTAATAAGCCAAATAGGGAAAGATGTATAAGATGTTCTCCTTAATTATGGTAGAATTGAGTTTATACTTGCATTTGTGACGAGATTATCTTGCAAATCTTTCCATATTAAGCCTATTAATGTGTGTCCGGCCCCTTACGGCACACGTTAGAAAAATCGTTTGTTATATTATAAGACAATTGTATGCGAGTAGAGCTTAGGATTTTTTTTTTTTACTCCCTCTGGTTTTTATTTTTCTTCCCGTTTCTCTAATATATATATGTGAGGAGTATTATAATGAAATGGGAAGAAAACAGCAAGCCGGAGGGAATAGCAAATAAAAAGAAATGAAGGGGAGAGGGATTGAGGAAAGGAGTATCGGTGTTTGGATCAATTTCCCTCAAAATCTTTCTCACAGTGGAGGGATTTTGGTTTGTCTAAAGGAGAGAAAATGGATCACTCCCCCTTCATATCTTTCCGCCCTGATTTGCTAACCAAACAAAGATTTTATATTGCTTCCTCTCCCCTTCATTTCCCTCCACACAAGCCCTTAATATTTTTGAATTGAGTTACCAAAGTTGGTTGGTGTGAGTGGTAAAGACTCTCATTTCTTAATCAAGTGGCAGGGTTCGATTTCTGACTCTTGCGAATGAAAAAAAAAAAACAAACTTGGGAGGAGTCTACCATTAAGTTGCCTTCAATACCCAAAACAGATTGTCCGACTATCAGTAGAGGATACACCTAATCAACACAAAACATATATTTTTAAATTGAGTTGTATTCGAAATCTTGGAAATTAGACTGAAACTCGAATATATGTTCAATCACATTATCATTCTTTTTCTATATCACAAATTGGTGCTAAAACCTATTTGTAGGTTAGACAAATCCAATAACAATAAACTCGTAAAAAAATAGAGATATAAAAAAATATTTCAAATTAATAACTAGCATTTCTGAATATGTTGGTTTTTATTATAAGGCTTTTTTTTTATTAGGCATGTCCTACAACATAGGTCATGAAAAAGATACGCTTGACTTATGTCCATGACAACACAAAGTGGATATATAAAAATAATAAGTAAGTTATTAGAAGTGACAGCTTACAGATGTTAGTTAACTTAACTGGTAAAGTTATGAAAAAAAAAGTCTATAACGTTGAGTTAAAATCCCGTCAACATTATATTCCCCTTTTTAAGATCACCTAGGTTTTTCATTCACCTGCTTTTGCTATGCTGCATATAACTAAGGAACACGGCCCAATGGTATAAGACATCTAAACAAACCATTGAAATAAATATCGAGAACTTTGGAGGCCATAATAATAGTGATCCAAATCAAAGCATAAACATGTCAAATTGAATGTTGAGCACTGTGTTTATTTCACCCAAAAAATTGTTTATTACGAAGCCCAACCCAATACCAAAGAGTTCAATCTTATGCGCTTATACGAAGGGCTTGTTTACCCTTTATTTTATCGTAATTGACGTTCGCAGTAGACAATATACTCAACGCAATAGGGCATTAGCAATCGAGATTTATAAAGAGGTTTGTAGGATGACATGTCCACAATTTTAGAAGTTTGTCTACAAACCTTATATTGTTCATTGTTGGACATGGGTGTTGTGACACCCTTATAAATAGCGTTATCTAGTTACTTAAATTCTACAGAAAAACTGACAGGATATGTTTGTAATTGGTTCAACTAACCAAAAACCTGTAATTTTTAAAACTTTTTCCTACACCAACCACAAACATTTCCAACATTCCCAAGAGGAGGGTGCCAAACCTGCAATGCTAACGAACTAATTTACATGCCATCAGTGGCGGACCTAGGATTTATTCGGCGGGGGTGCACTTTTCAATAGAGACAATAGAATTGAAGCGACTAAACGAGCCGATCGGTCAAAATGGAATATATTACAACGGAAATTTGATTTGAATATATACAACGAAAATTCAAAGTGATATGGAAACAAAATGAATCAAATTTTAATTGATGTAGAAGAGTGTAAATTTTGTAATCAACGAGAACAATTTTTTTTAATCAAAAAGCGTAAACAAAAATATTATAATAGATAAAATTCCACTTGAAATACAAATTATAATTTACAGAATTAAAAATTGAGATTCTGAAAATGATGCATCAATAATAATGCATTAAATTAAATTTGCGTCAAAATTTTCGAGTCCTGATTAATGAAGGCTAAAAAAAAAGGAGAAAGGGGGAAAATTTGCAGGCATAAAAAAAAAGGAGAAAGGGAAAAGGGGACCGTGGATTCGAACCCGCGCCCTTCAATTCACAACTACTAGTCTTACCAACTGTGCCACACTTAACATAGTGATTCTTATGAAGCGCAAAAGCTATAGATACGTTTTAAGGCGTTTTTTATATAAAAAAAAAAATTAAAAACCGAGGGTGCGCACGTGGGGTGCTGTGCGCACACCCCGGTCCGCCCCTGCATGCCATGCTAAAGACGGGGAATTATAATGATACAAACCAAAATAGAAAAGGGAGACATATGTCCCTTCAAATTATATACAAAACCAAAAATTAAAAGGTTTACTATAAGAATAGCTAAACTAGGTCCAAGGTTCCTTATGCTCACTAGCTCGTCTGTGACCCCATCTAAATCTTCAACCTGTCAATCGCATTTTATACAAACACGAAAGCCACAATTCAGTGGGGAGTAACTTCGAGTCCTCCCAGCCACGAAACGTCATATTTAATGTAACATGTAATGAAACATGTAAATAACATGATAAGTAATTCAAATATCAAGTATTATAACATTTGAGCCCTAAACTGACCAAACTAAACTATCATGTGAAACATATAACAAACAGTAATCCAAACTTTATCAATTGTAACCGGCTTACATCTCACCTATTACAATTCATAAAATCACCATACAAGAAAGGGCAATATATCAAAGACAGGCATAAGTTCTTAGTACGGTCAATAGTCACTTTGTAACTCGAGTCTATACCACGAGGTAGGGAAGGTAATCGAACCGGTATCTTGGCTCAGCGGTTAATATTAATAAAACATGGCCAAGACACAACACAACCCTAGCCTAAAATCTGCGCAGACCTAGACATGCGGATACACACCACCGCACCCAAGACCCACAATTTTTCTAAAACAAAGTGAGTACCCTAAGGAGTCCACCAAAGGGTTGGCTAGTACTTAAGCTGACCACTTACTATCAAAATAAGTAACGAGGTCATGCCCCAACTTGGATATAAATCCACTAGTCAGGAACACAAAGGCTATTAAGCAGTGAACATATACTCGTCAGAGACTATAAAGACCTATCTATGATGAAGGCCGAAATACTCACCTAGGACCTAGTCCCAGCTAGTCCCAGCTTGAATACTTTAGCCCACACCACACAAGACAAGTAAGACACTCACTTAACCATAAGAGGACAAAAAGTCCAACTTACCAACCTAAATGCTAACATTCTATCATGTGAAAGGCTATATAAATGTCTATTCAGCAGATAAACCAACAGAATCCTCAATACCAATTTCCAATTATAACAATATTAACCATATTAAAGGCTTCGGGAAATCTAGGGCCGTTTTTACAATATAAGAAACTACTTAAATTCAACTAACTACACATGTGAAATAGAGATATAACAAATGGCCTAAAACAAGAAAAAGGCCGATTATCCAATTCATATAAAATTTCATCCAACCGAATTTTTACCCGCAACCCCAGCTCTGCGACAGGTACGGGTTAAATTGCGGTGACCAATCACTCAATTAATCGACATCGCATCGATCAAAGGGACTAAGGCTCGGTTTTGGACAATCAACAAAACATTACAATTATCGCTATATAATTCATTCTGAGCCTAATCTTTACAATTTCATTTTATGATTTATCCTAACATGTGTCAACTACCATATAAATATAATTTTTACCTTTAACATAACTTTTACTACTAATTTGCTTTAATTCAAAAGTTTAACCATATGTTACTTATTATAATTATATCATTGATGAACCTAAAATGACGAACAATGCATGGAAAACCGCGAAACAAGCGACGGACTGACCCGGGCCAGCCGTGGGCTGCCGCCGGCTGGCTTTTGCTGCCTCTTGCCGCCCCCCCTACACCTCTCTTTTTTCCATTTTTGTTCATTATAACATCGTCTGAACACTAATTAATCATTCCCAATTCAACTTTGTTAACTTAAACTAACAAAAGGCATAAATTAAGCATGCATGCATCAAATTTTAACATGTGAAAATTTCTACTCAAACCAAAAATCACAAAACATCCAAAAACAACAAAGCATGTGACGATCTTTCGTCGAGTAACTCGAAATATGTTACCTTAAGCTAGAAAAAGAGCAATTAGCACCTTAAACCCAAACCCTAACAAGCACTAGCCGCTATCCTCGACAATATACGAGTCCCCAAACTCGTCCTCCAATTCTTCACCTAATTAAACAATAAAAACACCATAATAAGTACATAAATACCGAAATTACCGAAAATTCATCTTAAAACAACTTCAAGAAAACTGAAATTAAAACATACTAGGTTGTAGATCTCGACGAGGGGATTCCGGAAATGTAAATTTCGTGAAAATCCGATAAGAAACGAGAAAGATGTGACGATTTTAGCTTGAAATGTATAAAAATGTGTTTTTGGGAAATGTTAGGTGATTGAAGAAGATGAAGAATAGAAAAAAATCAGAAAAAATGAAGGGGAAGGGGGAGTGACGCGTGAAAGGGAGGGGAAAGGAGGAAAGAGCGGGTTTGAGTCGGGATTTTTCGAGTCGGTTTTGACTCGTTTCGATAATAATTAAAACCGTAGGTCAAATGTAAATTCCGACAAGACCAAAGTTTTTAAACACGAGATTACAAGAAAATTGAGTATTCATACGACCCATTTCCAAATTCGTTTACCCAACGTTCAAAAGAATTGTCATTTTCCCCCCGATATGCCCTTATTTCGAAATAAAAGATTTTTACACGGTTTAAACTATTTTTAAACATTTCGAAATTATCAAAATAAATACTTTTCTTCAAAATATAATAAAATTATATTTCTTTGAATTATTTTTACTTTAAATACATTAATGTCAAATTTTACTTGATTAATTAATTATTTTCGAAATATATTAACGGTCCGAAATTACGGGGCGTTACAGGTGTTGAGGTTCATACATAAGAGGGGTTATAAAGTAGTATCCAAGTTTGTGGAAAGAGAATGTGAGAAGAGAAAAAGTTTAATGGGCTATGTATGAATCTTTAAGAAATTTATTTATTGTTGGTAAGAGGTTTGTAGATAAGAGGAATAGTAATGTACGTTCTCCTATTCACTAACATCTTTCCCATTTCCTAAAGTGGAAAATTCACAAAGATCAGCCACTTTTTTATTTGTCTATCATTTGTGGTTAATATGACATGCAACCCCACATTCTCTCTCCTACTTTCATTTTCCTTCACATATCACTACTCCACTAAATATTGATCCAAATTAATGTGGAAGATCATATAGAATATGAGTGACTAGTTCTTAGAATTTGGGTTGTTACCAAGAACTTTATTTTAAAAGTTCTCCTGTTGCATTTAAAAATTTGTTCTTATTTTTAAGAACCAAGTTCTAAAATAAGAACCAAGTTTTTAAATATTGGAAAATGTACAACCAATAAATATTACTTTGTAAAATGTGAGAAACCATTTAACATTATTCATTTTATAGTTTTTTCCATCTAAGAACTTTATATAAAGTTCTTCTATTGTACCCTCAAAAAAAAAGTTCTTCTATTGTGAACAAAAATTTTTAAAAATTGGAGTTGGTGTATTATGACATGACATGTGAAAAACTTTATTTAAAGTTCTACTATTGTTATTGCTCTAAATAGAGTTTGTATTAGCTTATGTGACATGAAAATAAACCTATTAGAGATTCATCTATTACTAATGCCCTTAGCTTATAATTTCCATTTGCATATTCCTAAAAAGTTTCCACCGTAATTTTCTTGTATTTTAAAAATGTACAACATCAAAATAAGAAACAAGGGAAAAAAAGTACCAAATGTATGTTTGCCCTAACTTTTCAAGAACGATTTTTTAAAATAATGCTCAAAAATAAAATATTTATCGTTTTGGGTTGATTTTGAAAGTATTTGTCAAAATGGTGTCCACGTAGGTTCGGGAACTCTTATAGAACATGGAATAGACACCCAATTTAGATTGGCGTGTTTAATGTAAAACCAGAAATGAAAAAAAAAATGGAAACAAACCCGCCACTTGCATTGGCGTGTATGTTGAGGGAGACCCGCCATTAGCGGCGGCGAGTTTCCGAGACTGCCACCAGCCCGCACAAATCAACCGGAACCAACCTCCTCCGGCCTTCGCACCTTCGTTTTCCAGTCACTTCCACAACAAACCAGAACACCTCTTTGGCTATTTTCATTCAAGCCCGCAACGAGGATCTAGGTTGCACGGACACGCCTAATTTTGAGCGTTTCCGTGTCAGACACAGACACGCGTGGAACACGCCTTAAAACGTGTCTGACACGCGTTGAACCGTGTCCTTGGTTTAAATTTAATTACGACACGGCCAAGACACGACGGACACGGTCCGTGTTAGGTTGGACACGGCTAATTGGAAATTCTCAAAACAAAATTTAAACTCCCTCAATCACGACATTGCATTCTTTCAAGTTCCAAGCTCCTCTTCGACCATACAAACGGCCGACGACCAGCAGACCTCCGACAAGTCCACCACCCAGACGACCTCCGGCCTCGATGTCGTCGCCGTCTACTCCCTCAAGGCAGTTGAGAGGTTTGGTTTTCCACTTTTCCCCAAATTGGATCTAGGGTTTTGTGCTCTTGCCTCATTCAATTCGACCAATCCAACTGCTAATTACTTTAATTTATAATACTTGCCCTATTGCCATAGAAAGTGATTACATAGAAAATAAGATGATTGTAGTTGAAGGTGATGAAGATGGTTTTTTCGGTGGTTGTTGCGGTGGTGGTGGTGGAGGAGCAAGAAGAAGTGGTTGTAGGTGAAGGTGATGAAGATGATGGTGAAGAAGGAGAAGATGAATTGGGGGAAATTGTGATTTTTATTAGCGATTGAAGGATGCAACAGATGAGATCAACGGAAATCAGTGAAGAATGAAGATGATAAAAGTTGTCGTTTGATCTGGTTATATCTGTTTTTGGTTGTTTATTTGGAGTTGTAAGTGGGCCGGTTTCAGACGACTCTTTTAGGCCTTTTAAGTCTTGTACGAGGTCATGGGGAATCCCGTGCAACTCGATGTATGGTTACGATCTTATTAATATACTTAATTTTTATCGACAAAAAAAAAAAAAAAAAAAAAAAAAAAAGAGGAGAGTTAATGATGGTTGTCTACTTGTTTTTAATTAATAGTAGATGGTCATAGGTGTCAAAGATTCAAAGCTCAACCGTTCAAATTTTGTAATTCTTTTTTTTTTTTAATGATTAACTTTGGATCGTATTATAACTCGTATTTTAAAGATTAGTATGGGTTGTTTTACGACTTTGTGACCTTTAAATGACCAAAGTTTAGATGTTGGTTGTAATGGGCTTTAAATTCCCTTTATTTTAATATGTATATTGGGTTTTTTTTGTCGTGTCCCGTGTCCTAAAAAAATCGGACTGCCGTGTCCGTGTCGTGTCCGTATCCGTGTCTGTTTTCGTGCAACCTAGACGAGGATCACATCCATGAACAAGCTTAATTGGTGATTGATATAAATGGGTTAAGTGGTTGAATTTGAGTCTTGTGATTGATTTTTGCTTGATTACGGTGACGATGGGTGGTCGAAGCACGGGTTGGGCAAAGCAAAAGGAGGTGGCTTTCGATGTGTATTATTGTCGGCGGCAATATCGATGTGTATCATTGCCGGCGACAATATTGTAAAGTACTAAAAATCATTTGATCCAAATTTGAAGATGAGCGATGGCCCATCTCAAGTCCGTGATTATTATGTTTACCCATCGCTTACTCTACCATTTACGCATCAACGGACACGATTTCGATTACAAATCAATCACTTAACCCATCGCTTTTACCAATTTCGAACCACCACAAACGGTGGTCTGGTGGATTTAGTCGATGGGTTGCCAAGAGGTAGCGCCAATTGATGTTGTTGCTGGTGTTCGGCATGGTTCTGGAATATGGATAGAAGAGGTGCAGTAGTTTGGGTTGTTGTGGAGATAGGAGCGAAGTAGTGATTGATGGCTGAACTGGGTTGTGTTGTGGGAGTTGGTGATGGGCAAAGAGTTTAGCATGGTTCTAGAATATGCAGCTTGTATAAATGATGGAGGCAACATTTATTTTTACAACAGAAGCCACAAAGAAACACGCCAATCTCACTAGCGTGTCTTCTCTACTATAGACGCCATCCCTAATGGCGGCTTTGATACTTTAATGTTTTTTTTTCAAAAATACTAGGTAAATCACAAACACGCCATTGTCAGTAGCGTGTTTACCACATGTCTTAGGTTCAGGATTTTCCAATCCTACGTGGACACCATTTTAACAAATATTTTTAGTTCAGACCCAAAATGACAATTTTTTTTTACTTTTGAGCATTATTTTACAAAAACATTCACTTTTCAAAGTGTTTTTTTTTTTGGTTAAAAAACACAAATTGGCAAAACACGCCATTATTTAAAAGTTTAAATAGTTTTTTAGAAACTCAATAACCATAGTTTTACCTTTAAAAATAGAAGAAGTACAAACACTTGGTGCTTCTAAGTTCTAACTTTTGAAAAGCACGTTAGAAAATTAAGCTTCAGAAATAAAATCTCATTTTTAACTAATTAGGCCACACGTGCTCCAAACTTTCGGAAACTCCCTATCAAAGTCCCAACAACCAGACCACCGCCATCAAATCTCCAGCCATCCTCATTCACCAACCACTGGCCACAAAACTGCCTACTGCCATCGTCCATCACCAGGCTAACCTCTGGGCACTGCACTGACGTTCTACCGTAGAACCACTCTCACTTGTGCTCACTCCCCCTCACACACCACATTTCTCCATCCTGCCTACCATCATCACATCCGTCATCGGTTATTTGACAGCTCAATATTTTTTAATGATGATTCTACAGTAAAAATAAATTTAAGTTTTTATGTTGGTATTTTTATCTTTTGTTTATTTTACCAGAAGACGTTCCACAAGATATATGTTGTATTCTGAAATGAATCGATACATGAAAATATCCAATTAGATCGAATATGAACCAAAAAGAGAAAACATCACTTTTCCCTTCGAGGGACAGAAATCGTAATTGCAATCAGTTAGGTGATCCAACCTTTTGCACCCCCTTATTTAGATTAACGGGTGGGAATACAGAGAGCTTTACAACATTTGTTGTCCAACCCGGCCTTTTTTTTTTTTTTGATTATAGGTAAGAAAACTAGGTTGCTCCTCTAGGGTAGGGCCAACCTATCTCATCCTTTCGAATGAGGGAGGTAAGTTGAAGCCACCGGCCATCAAACCACCTCAAAAGAGTTGGACATGAATGTCCAATAGTAGTCATAAAGTCAGCAACCTTGTTGGCTTCACGAAAGCAATGTTTAATTATCACTTCATCGAAAAAATGAAGGTATAATTTCACATCCTTGATAATACTAGAAATTTCCCAAGGAATTTGCAAATACCTCGAATTGAGTTAATAACACATAAATTATCATCCTCCACAATTAACTTTGAGACTCCTAAGCATTTAACTGCTAAAATACCTTCTTTTAAAGCGAGAGCTTCCGCAACAAGGATACTATTAGATCCGCATTTTTTTGCTCCCAACAAAACAATTTTACCATTGTGATATCTTATAAAATATCCTATAGCAGCTTTATTACCTTCTATTCTTGATCCTCCAAAATATAGCTTTAGGAAACCGTTTCTAGGTTTTTCCCACCTAATTTCTTCTTTACTAGAGTTCTAGCTGACTCTTCTATCTCGGAATTGTTGAGATCCTTAAATCTAATCACATTCCAGGTCTTAATGCTATTATTACATAAAGTAATAAGTTTGCTGATACTTAAATTAACATTATTAAATATAATATCATTTCTATGAAACCATGCATTCCACCAAATAAAAATAATCTTAATGAAATCATCTTTGGGAATTAATTCTTTGAGATAATTAAGTTTCGTTACAAAACTTTGACTTGTAATATTATCATAATTTGACAAAAACTCGTTGAAACTAATAATGTTCAGGTCTTGGATGACAGACCCAATCAAGGGACATTCGTAAAAGAAATGATCTTTGTTTTCAATAGGATTGTTGCACAGAACACAATAAGGTGGGACATCAATATGACTCTTGAGAAGTCTACTTTTCGTTGGAAGGCCGTTAACACAGGCTTTCCAAAGAAAAAATTTCAATTTTGGACGAATATTCAATTTCCAAATCCACTGAAATTCATATTTGTCAAAAGCTTGATCGAACAAACCTTGCGCTAACCAAGTTGCTGTTTTGGTAGAGAAATTTCCATCTACGAACAACCCCCAAATGAGGGTATCTAGAATATCATTATGTGGCAGTGGAATGTTAGTAATCTGATTAACAATATCGTTATTCACTAAACTGGATAATTTACAAACATCCCATTGTTTGTCCGAGGTTATGAAATCTTTAACCAAAAGATTAAGATCACGGTTACTATCATCATCAACCATACTGCTTGTAAGTGGGTGTGAAAAAACCCAATTATCAGACCAAAACTTAATGTTGCTACCATTACCTACCTGCCATCTCAGTCCTTTTCTAAATAAAGTCCGAAGACTCATAAGTTTACGCCATTGGCACGAAGAGACTGAATTAGGCTTATGATCAAAGAGTGAACAATTTCTCAAGTATTTTTTAGTTACCACTTTGACCCATATACTTTCCTTATCCATAAGAATTTTGCATAAAAGTTTCATTTGAAGAGCTTTATTAGCTGCTTCAGAAGATTTAATTCCTAAACCACCAACCGGCTTTGGTAAACAAACTTTATGCCAACCAATCAAATTAGGAGAACGCTGGGAAGGATTCTTATTCCAAAGAAAGTCTCTATTAATTTTATCTAATCCATTATGGATCGACGAAGGAAGGAGGAAGCTTTGCATCTGAAAAGTTCCCTTCGCGGCTAAATTAGCATTGACGAGAACTAGTCCACCTGCTTGGGATAGAGAATTCGCTTTCCATTTCGATAATTGAGTGCAAGAAGATTGAATAATGTTCTCGAAAGTATTTTTAGTCACTCTGCTATCAATTATAGGACATCCTAAATACTTACCCAAATGAGCTTCCTCGTTCATATGAAGAATGTCTCTAAAGGATTCACGAAGAGAACGCTCAATATTTCTAGTGCATTGAAAAGTGGATTTGTCAAAATTAACAAATTGTCCCGAAATCGTGCAAAATTTATCTAAAATAGACTTAATAGTTCTACAACTCTGGTTAGAGGCTTTAACGAAAATGATAGTGTCATCCGCAAAAGCGAGAAAAAGAATTTTCTCCAACCCGGATCCAATTCTAATACCAATATCACTAGAGCTAACATCACTATTTTTTTTGTAGAGATCTTGCTAAAATCTCGGCGCACATAATAAATATATATGGCGAAAGTGAGTCTCCTTGTCGAATACCTCGAGTGGGTCTAAAAACGTCTCCTGGTGTTCCATTTACTAACACTGAGTAAGAAATAGTGTTTATACATGCCATAATCCGTGAAATCCACTTAGCATTAAAACCCATTTGCTTAAAAGTTTCCTCGATAAAATTCCATTCTAGTCTGTCGTATGTTTTCTCCATATCAAGTTTGATTGCAATCCAACCTCCTTTGCCTTCTTTACGTTTAAACGGGTTGAAAATTTCGTGTGCTAAAAGAATATTATCTTGAATGAATCGATTAGGTGTAAAAGCACCTTGAAACGGGTTTATAATCTTATGCAAGACACTTTGAAGACGATTAGTCAAGATTTTTGCAATAATTTTATAAATTGTTGAACAAAGACTAATTGGGCGAAAATGGTTTGCTGTTTGAGGATTTTCAATGTTAGGAATCAATGCTATGAAAGTATGATTTATTTCTTTTAGTAATTTCTCATAATGGAAAAATGCTAAAACTGCTTTAGTGACAGAATTTCCTACAATATCCCAGTATTTTTGAAAAAACTCTGCAGGAAATCCATCGGTACCTGGGCAATTTATCTGCGGCTAAACTAAACACAATTTGTTTAACCTCTTCCCTACTAATATTACCTGTAAAAAATCTGTTATCTTCGTCTGTAATTAATCCACAAATAGACTTAAAATCCTCATTTTTGTCGAAGTTACAAAGAGGATTTTTCGCAAACCTAAGTTTAAACTCCTCGTATATTTCTTGCTTAATAAGGTTTTGATCAGTAATGCAAGCACCATTCTTATTTATAAACTGTTTAATACCATTTCTACTACGTCTAATCGTGGCATGAGTTTGAAAAAACTTGGTATTATTATCTCCAAAATTAGCTTTATTTATACGAGTTTTTTGTTGCCAGTAAACACGTTTATAGTCAAGGAGTGCATCGCGCTTTTTCAACCATCTCAATTGCGCGACTTCTAAATTGGTACTATAAGATGTGCCTAGTTGATTTTGTATATTTTCTAACTTTTTTTCAGCAATTGAAAGTTGTCTAAAAACATTTCCAAAAGTAGACTGATTCTATTTCTTAGCCTTTTGTTTTAGCAATTTGCATTTTTGGGAGAGACAGAACATATAAGATCCCTGAAATTTGTATTGCCAACAACTTTTAACCATTTTACTGAAATCATTCTGGAGGGTCCACATGAGTTCAAATCGAAAAGGAGAGGCTTTCTTATGAAATCGGTCATGAAACTTCACAGAGATAGGACAATGGTCGGAGCTAGTGAAAGCATGATGCACAAATTGCATGTTTGGATATCTACTAATCCAATTAGGAGACGCTAAGGCTCTATCAAGTATTTCAAAAACATTTTCAGAACCACTTTTCTTTTTTCTCCAAGTAAAAAAATTACCGGAAAAAGGGAGATCTATACAATTAGGCAAATCAATATTAAGGATAAAATTCTGCAGTTCATTCCAAAAGTCCGACTTGTCAGACGGTTGTGCCGGAGCATAGACAAAAATAAGGGAAAAACTCACATTTTTCGTTAAGTCAGAGACCTCACAAGCAATGAATCTGTTTGATTTAAAAGTGACTTTAAACGAAAAAGTCATGGTGATGGTTTCTTTCCAAAATAACCAAATTCCGCAAGATAACCCAAAACTAGGAATAAAATCACAATTAGTAAACCCAAAATTAGCTATCAAAAAAGATTCGGGTTTAGAAGTCGATTTAGTGTCACAAATAGCTAAAATTTTAACTCCATTTGACGAGCAAAAGAAATTAAGTTTTTCGGCAAAGCTCTTTCTTTTGGTGCCTCTAACATTCCAAAAGGCAATATTCATGAAAAATATATAGAGATGAAAACATGCTTAGGTGACTTGGAAACGTCACAGAATGCTAAACTCATTAAAATTAAACGCAACCATAACCAACAGAGTTCATGAGCTATGCTACATGTACGATGGATTGTAAGAACAGTCATACATGATTCGAAATTAAATTTGGTTCTAATAGAGGCGATAAGACCCAAGTCGAGTTTAAGAAAAACAAAAACAAAGGGCTGAAACTCTACCCTGCTCAATTTATGAAGGTAGAGTCTAAACCAACAAGCAAGGGATATTTTATGGTCATATAATAACTCCTCAAAAGAGAGAAAAATCAGTAGAGATTGCACACAATAATACACAGTATTATCAAAGAGATAAAATTCATCCTATAATACAAAAGATATTTACCACAATTGAATAACGACTGATTGCAAGAGCAAATAAACAAATTCTGAAAACAAATTTGGCTCTCTTGTTGAGACAAGAGAGAAACAATCAAGCTTAGAAGAACCAAGACACTGAAAGTCTTCAGGCTTTTCACTAGTCATTTTATAGAGACAGAAACTAAACCAATAAGTAGGACATAATTGATGGTCATCGAAACTGAAAAAGACCGCTAGAATTGGCCAACAATAATAGACCAGCTTATCAACGAGATAAAAATCAACCACCTCACCGATAGCAGAGATCTTTTCCTTGAAGCTCATAGCATAGCAACACATAAAAAGTCTGCCAATAACTTGTAGCAAAACGATTTGCATCCCAAAAATCATTAGAACATCGTCACATTGAATACACAGAATAATCAAATAGCCAAAGAAGTACGAGAAAAGAAGGGCTTTCCTCTGCATTTTATTTATGTAGTCAAAGGTTACAATCACCTGTAGCTACAAAAAGAATAAGGAACCGAAGGCAAAGTAAGGAGAGTAGACTACTGTCAGCTAAGAATACTGGAAATATTCCAGTCCTGCCTAAAACGAAAATATACAGTAAAGTGACCAACAGAATTTCTAATAATATCCCAACTGCGGAAACCTTCTCCTGCCAAAGACAGAAAAATGCTCCAGCAAAAGAATCGGATCAATCGGATGCGATTTGCCTCAATTTGAGGCCTGCACAAAAGAATGTCAAGTCGGCTATCAGCCCTGTTAATTCCTCCATGCTTCACAATATCAGTTTCTGTAATTTCCACACAAGTTGGCAAAGTCGGACCTCCCAACAAATTTAGAAGTTGGGCGGGCGGGCTAATGTGTCTAAAGTATACGGGTTTTGCTTGAAGGGTTATGTATTCTGTTATTTGACCCTAGGAATGAAGGGCCTTTTACTTTGACACGTTTTGGCACTATCTCTACTGAAGATAGTTCTCTTCTGTTCTTTCCGGCATCCCGCAGAAACCCTCTATTTATAGTATAATCTTGGTGTTTCAAAGTTGAGCCATTGAGCGTCCTCTTAACTTCAATGGTTCCACGAATGTTAGAGGCTTTAGGAGGCCGGTTCCTAGCATCACCTACCTTGGTATCCTTGATGGGTACACTACTTGAATAATCACGAGTTACCATCTCCCTACATTGTCCTCCTGCCTGCACTTTCTTTAGCCGTTTAAGACCCTGGTAATCACAAGCAATTTCACCGATAAATTTATTTGTAAAGGTACAGCATTTAGCCATTTACCATAAAACATATATAATGACTAATTGATGTCTAAGAAGTCCTTTTCAAAGACTGCACAACGATTAAGGGAGAAAAAGCCTACTCCCTCTTATTCCGTGAAAATGCCTCAATTTCCAGTTTTTGTTCATTCTTATAATTGCCTCATTTCTATTTTGGCCATGTTTTTTGTTGTAAAATGGCCAAAAAACAAAAGCACCACATATTCAGTGCGACCTACCATTCAGTCAAATTTCTTACTGATTATGCCAAAAACAAACTGAGCATTTCAGTGATTTAGAGGCTTATTTGTAAGAATATATACGTCAACCCTAATAGAATTGGTACTTGGAACTTTGGAAGTA
Organism: Silene latifolia; assembly: GCF_048544455.1. Taxonomy (NCBI): domain Eukaryota; kingdom Viridiplantae; phylum Streptophyta; class Magnoliopsida; order Caryophyllales; family Caryophyllaceae; genus Silene; species Silene latifolia. The sequence continues at coordinate 97,891,683 of NC_133526.1, forward strand.
TAGCAAGCCATATCAAAATGACAGATGATAAACAAGTTACAAGAAGTCCAGAATCAAATATTTGATATAATACCTGAACTTGAACAAGGCCCGACCTCATACCACCAATAATGTTCCGCCTTTCCAACTTAACAGAAGATCGGCGTTTAACCCTGAATATTTCTGAATCAGAATCATCGCTGCAGTAACCCGCATTAGAAGAAGGTTCTGATCGATGCTGATTTCCTTCATTAGAACTTGAGCAATCATTATTTGACAAAGAGTATAAAGAAGAGTGGTGTCTACTACGGTGAGATATATGTTTGCCATGATCAGCAAAATTAGAGTTAGTAAGGTCGTGTACCTGCAAGCACAGAGCCAAAGAAATACCAAGTTAAAAGGTATATCAGTATATCGAATAGTTTACTTCAAAACCGAAGAAGGAATATGAAATAAATTAAGCATCAATACAAATGATTACTTACATTATCAGTAGGTGAAGAGTCCTGGACTCGGAAAGAACAGAGGGTGGAGGCAGCACTAGAGAGTGAAGAAGTATCTGGCATGTTGGTAGCAATTTGTGTCCCCCTACTAATTTTCATGTCAGGAGTTGTAACTAAGTGGTCTTCAGAACGCGACTGACCTAGGGTGTTATTAACACTGTGATAGAGCTCAATATTTATATCACAATACGGTAGATATTCATCCTTCTTGACAGGGAACAGAGCAGACAGCAACTTTGCATCTTCATTTTCAATCAATTGTTTGAGCTCTTCCATGACTGCATCGTCCTGCTCAAACTTCTTTGCAGCAGCTTCAAGTTCTGGAAGATCTTGCCTTACCACTAGGGTACAGCTGTCGCCACAAGGGAAATTCACCGTACTCAACTCTAGGATGAAGCAGAAACAGATTCGATATAAGACAATCAAAGTGGAGCCAATACCAATTTACAACGTCCTCCATGTCATTTATATTGTTCCCATCTTTGACCGATACTTTCTGATGAGAATGAACCACAGTTGCAACTTTTTGAATATGAAAATATTCGTTTTTTTTTTTTAACTTTATATGACATGTCACATTGTCACTCTTCATATAATTGAAGATATTAAAGATCAAAGTTAACCGTGGTTGACCATCAAAGTCAAGGGGGACAATAAATTTAGAGTGGAGAGAGTACTAAACAAAAATGGTATACCATGACGAAGGCACACAGGATGCAACAAGCAGCTGCAACTGATATAGGCAAGATAACAATCACGTTTGCACTGGCTGCATAAAATCGTGCCAGAAGCATCCATGGAAACAGATGAACAGAGCTTTGATCTCATTAACGACCAACGAACACGATGATGGAATCTCATAAGTTGGACAAATGAAGCTTTAACTGAGAAATGACAAATCATGTCAGAAGTTGAATAATCTGGATATCCAGATTCCAAGCTTCTGTACAGAATCATTGCCTCCTTGCAAAGAAGTTCCTCGTGAGGAAGTAGAGGAATCCTATTTAGAAATGCATAACGCCGGCTTGCAACAGCTCCCAATGGAAACCAATCCCCAATTGCAAAATTTACCGCTTCACCACAGTTAAAACCTGAAGATAGACAATGTAAGTTCATTGATAATGGTGGTGAAAGAATAACGATTAGCAAATACCCAAGACCCAAGTCTAATAACAATAATGTCATCAGTTGAACTACCATTCCACAAGAACACTACAGATTTACTGACACAACCAAACAAAAAAGTCCATAAGTAGCAAGACTATCAACTAACAAGTTCCTCTGGCAACAAAAACTGAGCCAGCATTACTAACTTCAGAGAACCCCTATGATTTTCACTTGAACTCTGGAAAGCACGAGTCCTCACAATTATGTTGTCAAGACAAAAGCAACACACTGGCCACTACTATCGCCATAAAAGAAAAAAGGGCAAATGTGTCCATATTAGTTGAAACAGAACAAGTTTTTAAAATAGTAATAATAATGGGCCAAGAGCCAAAGGTATATATCATGATATCATATAAAAAGGACAAGCAGTCAACTCCTGGTATGTAACTGCTCGTCCTAATGGAACAGGGGGAATACATCATCAGCATGAAAGCACTCACTTCTAGCTAACGATTTTTCACCTCTCAATTTTGTCCAGCCCAATCCAATGTTGATAAAATGGGCAACCTTTTAACACGAACAACCAAGTTCACAAGCCATATATAGGATTTTTAAACACCAAAAGGCTATTCTGACATAAGGTTATCAGCTTACAGCAATGGTAATGGGAGTTTTTAACTGATGTTGGTACTTTGAACACCCCATGTCGACAACCAAGGCAATGATTCCCGACTAGTATGTGGGTTTTTCTACTGTTATTTCTGTTGCCTTCTAGGCTTCTAATGCTCTGTGGGGTGTTGGAAAAGAATGAAAAGAAAATAGAGCGCACAGCCTAGAAATCAATGAATGTCATTTTTAGAGGTTAGATTTGGATTTCTAACGCCCTATTATGGTAATTTGGGAATTTCTTTACTTCTGTTTTCCAGATTATGAGTGTGTGACATCAGCTCCTCTAGCTTAGACATCAAACTATCAAGTGAACCATCACACAAGAACTAACCCACCATCCCTGTAGCTAAAACCAACCAAGATATGGATTCATACACAACAATAGTCATTATTCATAAGCTTTAAAAGCAAGGAAACACGACGACAAAGGCTGCACTCTGAAATTCTGGCTGAAATAGATGTTTCATTCTAAATTATGAACTCCAAGCGTTTGTATAGGACAGTCTCATCTCTAAAACTAATCTCATTAAAAAATTAGCTCATTCTAAAAATTCAAACGATGGTTTAACACAGCTTGCAATTTATATTGAGATCCTAGATACTTTATAATGATGACATGCATGCTTAAGCTGAGTAATTCTTGACGTGGAAAAAAAAATAGCAGATATACGATATAAGCAATTTTGGAAATAGAAATACAACCTACTGGTAAATCAGAAAACCATCTTACCATGGCTGAAACCAGCATGATATGCACGAGGAAAGGTGATTACATACTCCCCAGGATTTTGCACAGCCTTAAAGACCGGAACACCATGTTCTACAAGAATGTTTGGAGGAAATAACGTTGTTTTTCCTAGTAGTACATCAAAAGCTCCATCCTCTCCTTCAGTTGATAAAATATCTTTGTTATACACATGTTCCCGCACCACTTTTTCAAATTGCAATGCTGAAGCACCAGGTACACCGTACCATGTTTTCGAAGCACCACAATGATGATAATTAATGCTGCAACACAGCAGAGAAAAAAATCCAGAAATAAATGCATGGTCAAGCAAACCTTCGAATGAAATTATTACTTTGTATTTCAGATTGACAGGTAAATCATACCTGTACAAATAATGATCTTCAACATGCCAGGCAAACATACTAAACAGCATGCCAATGTAAAGCATGGGATCTGTTATCCCCTGTCGAAAAGAACCAACTTAGAAATGACTAAACATAAAGCAGCAGGAGAGACAGTTTCATGCTTAGCCGAGTGTTATTAGCCATACCGGGATTGGTGTTTCCAAGAGCCGCAAAACAGATTTGGAAAGACGAGAAATTTCCTGAAATCACAAGGGTAAAAGTAAATATATCAACTGAATACAACAAACATTAATCAGTTGGTAGATACAAATTCAACAGTAACAACAACATAACAGTACTGAATAAGAAAAAAGGTAACTGAAGTATGCTTAGCATTTTTGCAACATTGCCAATCATGAGAGTGTGAGACAAAGGCGGATAAATGTGAGGAAGCATATGTCTAGAAGACCCAAGGGGAGATAGGCGTAACTGAATAACATTATATGAGGGATGACTGCTTAAGAAAATAGGTAAATAAAACAGGTAATTTGTCTCATATACTGCTTAATGATCAAATCTTATTGGTCACACCGTTCAAGAACCAAGTTAGGTTGAGCATGCATACAACAGCCTACTATGGCCTTTGGAAAGTAAAAGTATCACCAACAATAAATCAAGCCAAAATGCCATATTTGGATGTCCCGGAAAGGTTCTTAAACCTGCATAAAGAGTGCAGCCCATGCATTAAGTAGCTCTGTTACCAGGCCACGTATAATGGGAAAGAATACTTTGGAAAACAATTAGAATTTGCCATGCCACCTACGTTCCGGATAAAATAGATCATACAATATTGAAAGAAACATTTCAGGTTTCTAAGGTTCAATGAGCTTTTAGAATTACTACCCGAATATTGCCACATCCCTGCAGCTTCACATAACATGGATTCAAGTTACATCAAACAAAAAAAATGATAAGCTCATAACATAACACAAAAGTTCAAAAAGGCTGTGCAAGGCAACACCTTCAAATTCCATTTGCTTCTACCAAGTTGATCCCCGGGAGAAGATGAAAAGGCACTCCCATCAACATCGCAAGCATACTCAACAGAATCCATCTTCCCGCAAACTATTTCTTGCCAAAATTCCTTCTCTAAGTATGAAGCTGGGAGACATCCTGTGCTGTAGTATCTACGTGAAAATACCTTGTTTGCCATTTTCTCGAATTCAGAGAAAGTATAATGTCTGGAAAATAACATTATTGGTCAGAAGCCAAAGAACATAATAAAGAACAAACATCATAATTATCAGCAATCTGTAGTCTAGAAATTCACCTGCCACTCATAAAAAAAGTGACCTTGTCATCAGAGTCCCATTCAGCAAGACGAAGTGGCTGCACCCTTGTTGTAAACTTAAAACCTGCTTTCTCCTTCACCAAAACAACGCCAGCAGGTACGGAAGCACTTATAGGGGAAATAATCTTGCAAATACCTAAATAGTTAAAGACAAGCAAATCCTTAGGAACATAGAGCAATTATAACAGGGAACAGACAGAAATTAATAAGCTATTGGCACACCAAAGAACCTTCACTAGTTTCCACAATCAAGTATGTCGTACTGGGAATCAGTTATTTCATTGCTAATCAAGATATTTTGCATTTTTACCCACCCACTTGCCCAACTCCACCAATGTGTATCTCTAGCTCACTCCCAGAATGTGAGGTCTGGCCTTCCAAGTTCCCAAAACAACTTTTAAAGGGACACACCCAAAAGAGTAAAAAAAAAAAAGGAAAATAAAAGGCGTAATTCAACATCTCGATTTCCCTCAAACCTGATTGGCATGGATAATAAAATAGTCTTTATTTTAGTTGGACGTAAATACACACACAGTTCACCTACTGTAATTACTGCGTGAAAGCTGGTGTAAAACTTCTCCAATTACGATGTTTCTCAAAAAAACTCATGGCAAGACAAACAAGTATACCAGCATTTCATATGCACTAAATAAAGTTAACTCGTGTTTTCTTTCGGCTTAGCACCATACATCCAAATACCCATATAATCTATACCAAGTAAAATATAGCCTCGAACATTTATGACCAACCGGAATCGATGTGCTACAATTTCAGTTACTGCATCAACCTTCAAAAGGGACCATAAAATACATGTCCAAAACTAAAAAAGGCTATGCCTAGAAAATCCACGCCCTAAAGCTCAACTTGTGACCCATAACCCAATCATATTGACCCAAAGAATGCTCACCATACTTCGATGCTTCGGGAGCTATCTTTTGCAGATAAACTAAAGGGTCTTCAAATTCATCTTTTGTTGGACAGTAAACAGGACACTCTGAAATTTTCTCTGTCCAATCTACATCAGTCATATTGAATTTATTCACTTTACGCTTTGGAGGGAAGTCGTTTCCATTGGAAGCAAAAGCAGAGTAAGAAAGTGAAGCTGCATCACCAGGCCACCCAAAACCACATGAAGCAGAACCTCTCAAAGCATCCCCTCCACTTCTAGCAAGTACATTACTCATCCTGATACCTTCTGCTTCTGCTTCTGACTTTATCTTCTGAAGCCTCTTCTGCCTCAGAAACTCTAGGCAGCTGTTTTTAGCCTCTTTCGACAAACAAACCCTCCCTTCCACCTGTCAGAACAATGACAATGTCAACATGCATGCAACAAATAGGTAAAAACTACACAAGCCGCTACAAGAATGTATATAATACAGCTTAACAGCACTCATTCCACGTAAACTGGTCAAGATGTTCCGAAAATACAATTGAACATGAAAGACCAGAAACATGGAGAGACACTGGCATGTAAAAATCAGATGACGACCTTGAAGAAACTGTTATTAAAAAATGCAAAACGTCTATGCCACAGGAAAAGTGCTGGTGATTAAAAGATGGGAAAACAAAACATACTCGAAGTTAACATTTTTGCTAAATCCCTCAAAATGTATTCGAAAAACAAAAACTATGTTGATTCAGAAGCAGCAGTCATGAGTAATATGTTGCGAAAAGCTTATAGAAAAACAATACATATTTGCTAAATCCTCCACTTAGACAACTCTTTCCTCGAATAGAATCAATAATCGAAGTTACCATTAAAAATCTCAAAGTTCAAAAGAATACTGTAAGTCTGTAACTAATCACAAACCCTATACATTATCCACAAATCACGCAGTCTTAAAACAATGAATCTCCTGTCCAAAAGTCATACCACCATTGCATACTCAAAGTTCATCAACAGATCTTGTAGCAACTGAGGTTCCATAATGTCCAGAAAATTAACATAAATCACCCAATCTTCCACATAATTATGCTCACATTTCACTCACAGCATGTTTCACGAATGTCCGCTTTCAACTCCAGGAAACAAACACTACAATCCTAAAAGACTCAATCTATCACTTCCCTATGACCCACATCTTGATTCTTCCTCTTTAGCACACAAAGAACCTTAAATTTTAGGCTCTACATCCTTACCCATTATAGGCCCAGTTACCAATCACTTTGTGCTTAGACCATCCTAATCATCAACAACAACAGCAACATCATAGCTTTATTTCCAAAATGATTTGGAGTCTGCCAACATAAATCATCCTCTAGACCATCCCCTTTCATGAATAAAATATTTCCATCCATCATCTTAATGTTTTTCGTCATTTCTCTCACTTATTCACTTATCAACCTTACCTTTTCTCTATATTCTCCATCTATGCGTGTCATCCTTGCGCAGGATTATCCTAATCTTCTCTGTATCCTTCCAATTTTATCATATGTCCCCGAAGAGACTACCTTTTCTCTATGTTCATTCCATCATACTAATTGTTCAGTAGATTAAAATAGTAAATAATTAATTACCAATTCAAGTACTCTAAAGAAATAAATGGGTTCACAAACCTGAATTAAATTTACCCTAAAAATAGACAAAGTCAACAAAATTGACCAACAACGAATCATAAAAACAAGTAAAATATGGTACTACTGTACTAGTAAAACTCTCAAACTAGTCGTGGTTGAAAAAGTCAAGCCCACCTTTTTTACAAAACGATATAATATACCCGCCAAAAATCAATTACTTTGAACAAAACTACAATTATTAAGACCGTCTTAAACTTATACATAGCCCGTGTTAAACTTAAATTGTGAATCAATTCGTGTTTCACACAAAATCTCATTGGAGACTGTTTAAGTTTAAGACGGACTATGTAGTAAATTTATAGTCCGTCTTAAAGCTTAACACGGTCTCAACTCTCAAATGAGATTTTATGCGGAAAACGGACTAATTTACAATTTCATCAACATAACCTAAAATAAAAATAATAGAACGTGCATTCAAAGATCAAAATTCCTGAAAAATCACCATAATTACATATTTACATAACAAAATGCAACTAAAAAAAAAAAGAGAGAAATTCACACCATCTCATCCCGAAGCTTCCGCGCGAAGATATCCGTTGTTGTAAACGAAAATTAATGTCGCGAAATGACGAAAAAACCTAGATCACGATCTCAGCATTTCACGAAAACCGAGGTGTAAACATGATCGACATTATAGGAAAGCGAAATCAATAGTGAGCGGAATTTTCGAAGATCCGAAGTGGTTTAGGAAGGTGGAAGGACGGTAGGAGGAGAGAAAGAGCGGTATTCCAGTGATGGAGAAGAGAGGAAAGGCGGTATTCCGGCGAGGAAGGTGGGTTAGTTGGTGAAGAGAGAGAAAAAGAGGGAAAAGGTGGTTAGGAAAAACAGAAAAGGAAAGAAAGAGGAGGTGAGGCGAGGGAGGGATAGGTGTGAATTTATAAGTTTATATCATGTGCTCTATTCATTTGGTGTACTACTACAAGTCTACAACTGCTTTTATGGAAAAAATAATACTTCCTCTTATTCTAAATAAGTGTCCCATTCATTATTTCCGTCAATTTACATAACTATTCCATTTGTCATATTTAGACATGGTTTTTTACTTTTTTACCCTTAACTCTTTTCTTTATTTACCACCTCTAACCCATCATATTCAATACTTTTCTTTATTTAACTCTTACTTCCTCCATTCAACTCCACTCTACCTATTTCACTTTTGTACACTATTTACAATTGTGTGTTTAATTTCGATTTTCTCTCGATACGTAAGTGGAAATATATTCATGTGTGATCTTGTTTGATTCGTCTTTACGAGTATATTAAAAATAACTAACTTTTATATTTTTTGCAAATACGTAGCTAACGATATTTAACGCGTAAAACACGCGTTGGCAAACGTGAAAAAAGAAAGTGGTAGAGTGGAGTTGAATGGAGGAAGTATATTTTTACCTCTATAAAATAATTTTCATTATTTTAACTATATTCCTTAATTTTCGTGTCATTGTCCAAATGGGACACTTATTCGGAATAGGAGGGAGTAAATATGACAAGCTCCTATTAAAAGTTTAAAATGGTACAAATAGATAAAACTCATCAACCCGTATCTTCTGAGCGTTAATTAACAGACCTCAAAATATAAAACTATGTTTTATTACAACAATTTTTATGTCAAAACATGTTTTGCGTTATTAATTATTTTAAAAATGAAAAAAACATTAAAATTAAAATATTGTTTTATTAATAGAATATAAAATTACACAATTTAATTCATATGCTTTATTTGAAGTATTTGTACATTTATTAATTTAATAATTAAATTTATAGTTCAATATAAAGAGTAAGTATTTTAGTTATAATTATCAAGTATAAATTTTAGTTTGTAAAAATATTATCATATTAGTTCAGTTCTTTCGGGCTTATTTCAGCTCATTTCAGTTCAGTTCAGCTGAGCTCATGTCTTCACAAATTAATTCTTACTTCATTTCAGTTCAGCTCCATTAAGTCCAGTTTAGTGCAGCTTTTTTCAACCGAAAAGAACATGATCTAATATTTTCTGTTTTAAATTTAGCTTATATGTTTTAAATATTAATCTTCCGCTAAATTATCTAGGTTAAGTGTTAGATTGATCTTGACCCTAATGTGGTGGGTTAAGCTATTTTACTACTTTCTATTTTAAATTTAGCTATATGCTTTAAACATCTTAAAAGGAAGTCTATTATAAAAAGGATATTCTATATATGACCTTATTAGACATTCTATTTATCTACATAATCAAATCAAAATACTAAATCTTGAGTTGAGTTTTGATTGGAGTAATTAACTTTTTTACCTTTTCCAAAATAAATGATCGAGACGGGTAACTACAATACTATGCAAAAGAAAAATGGGTGTTTGGTAAACAGTAGATTGATAAAATTTCAGCATATTTAAGACTTTTAGCATGTTTGACTCAACAATACATGGGTATTTGGTAAACAGTAGATTGATGAAATTTCAGCATATTTAAGGCTTTTAGCATGTTTGACTCAACAATCTACTAAATTACGTGTTTGGTAAATGACATATTGAAACAGTAGATTGAGCTCCAATTTACGGTTTTCCAATATGCTGCTCCCCCTAGCATATTCACTTTAGTAGATTGTAAAAAAATGAAACTGTTTATAATTTACTCATGTATACAACAACCTATTAACCTAAACCCGTTAATTACCAAACACTTCTACTAAATCCGCTAATTATATACTAGGCAAACATGCCAATCAAATCTATCATTTATAATCTGCCTGCCAATCTGCTTCTGCTAATTATAATCTGCTGAATACCAAACAGGGACGTACGTGTTTGATAACGTGTTTGGTAAATGACATATTGAAATAGTAGATTGAGCTCCAATCTATTGTTTTCCAATATGCTGCTCGCCCCAACATATTCACTTTAGTAGATTACAAAAATGAATTTGTCTTTAATTTACACATGTATACAACAATCTATTAACCTAAACCCCCAAATTACAAACCACTTTTACTAAATTGCTAATTGTAATATACTAGTTAAATATGTCAATCAAATCTGTCATTTGTAATCTGCTTGACCAACTGCTTCTGCTAATTATAATCTGCTGAGTGTCAAACAAGGTCTTCTACTAAATATGCTAATTGTAATAAACTAGTCAAACATGTCAATCAAATCTGTCATTTGTAATATGCTTGACTAATCTGTTTCTGCTAATTTTAATCTGCTGAGTACCAAATAAGGTCAAAATAAACAATCAAATATATAATTTGGATGAGAAGTTATAATTATGTCCTTGAACAATCATCACACGGCTAACACAATAGATTTATACCGTATTAATTATTAATTAATCATTAGTAATATGAGATGATCTGTTTCATTATTATGTCTTATCTTCTGTCTGATTACCTTTATCTTACTATACATGATTATTTACAAAATAAAATAAATAAAAATAAATTTTTTATTGAATTAATCATGTATCACAATGATAATATAATGAGATAAAAGATAAGACATAAAATTGGGACAACAAATCCGCTCTCAAGGGCAGATTAGCACGTTATCATTACATGGTTAATTGACCATTTCAATCTGACCACTCTAGTCTTGGACCCTTGGTCCCTTGTTTTCGCGTTGACTAAATCCTTTCTGCCACCTTATTATATATACTAACAAAAATTACGGTTTTTCTAACTTATGTCCACTAGGTATAGGCTCCGTTTGGCACGACACTCCAGGTAGCTTATTTGACCAAAGTAGCTTATCAATACTATATATTAAATCCAGAAATCAAGAGATCGACTTCAATGTAATTAAAGAAAGTTATACAAATTAATTATACTATATAGTTTTAAATCACTAGCACCGTGTGATGGACCCGATTAAGGGATCTCAATGCAAATATTATATAGTTTGGGTTAAAATTAAATTATATAGAAGCATGGTAATTTTTCTAAACATTTGTAAGACACTAAAACTTGGTCAATTTCCTTAAAAAAATAAAATAATCAATACTATAGTCAATTTCAAGGAGACTAAAAGAAAGAAGATGCTTGATAATTTTCCTAAATATTTATAAAAGACTAGAAGATGGTCAATTTCCTTAAAATAAAATAATTAATTGGTATAAACATGCACACTTATGGTATTAATTATTATCATCATAAAATTATATATTAAATTTAAAATCTATGCTATTTTATTAAATTTTATAGTTTATTAGATGTATAGAGATGTTAATTATTTAACATACAAAAATATAATATAAGTAGGATATAAATAATTTAAGTTAGATTCCATAATATATAATATTGCATAATTCTTTCGATTTGATTTAATGCATATATGTAATATATTTATATAAATATATAATCCTCTTAAAATTGCATGCCTAAGTAGTAAAAGTAAGTTCGTCATTAAATAAAAGAATTGTAGTAACATTGGATATAGTTATATGATAAAAATCACTCATTTGAATAGTAAAAGTAACAATATTATCATCGAGATTAGTGAAAGTGGTAGAAACAACAACGGGAGTAGTGAAATAATCAATATTAATGCGGCAATAGTGAAAGTAATAATAATTACGGCAGGAGTAGTGAAATTATTAATATTAATGCGGCAGCAGTGACAGTAATAATAATTACGGCGGAAGTAGTGAAAGTAACAATGATTACGAGCAAGTAGTGAAATGTTATTACTATTGTTTCATTAATAAGAGTAAAATATTAATAGCGGGAGTAGTGAATTTGTCTCAAAATTTATTTCACCGTAATTTTAGGATATGTCATAAAAAATATATTAATGATAAATTTATGGGTTATGCAACTTTAAGTAATTTTATTTAATGAAAAAAAAAATTAATGGTAAGTAGAGGTAGCCCGGGCGAAGCCGGACACCAATACTAGTTTGACTAAAATTTCAGCTACCTGATTATTTTGCAAGTGTTTGGTAAGTAGCTTATTTGGTCAAATAAGGTACCTGAAATGAAATGCTACCTTAGGTAGCATTTGAGAAATCAGGTACCTGAAAGGAATTATTTTCCATTTTTTACCCCTTTATTCTATAATATTAAATAATTTTCATATCCTTTTACGTCATTTTACCAAAATCATTTACCTTTTCAGCTAGTTTGCCAAATACATTTTTATATAATCAATTACATTATCAGCTCTTAATTTTCAGCTACCTTATCAGTTTTCAGCTACCTTTTCAGGTAGTTTTGCCAAACAGAGCCATAGGATAAGAAAACAAAAATGAAAAGAATTAACTGGTGTTTCCTTTTTTGTTTTCTTATCATATGCCTAATGGACGTAGGTTAGAAAAACCCCAAAAACTAATAGACAAAATCTTATATATGATGGTCGATATCTGTCACAATTTTATGACGGGTCGAATAAAACCCACATGGGAGGATAAAGACAAATCATTTGTTATTCTCTATGTATTCTATTTTTTGTCTTATTTTTCTGTGTATGATACTTTACCTGTCAAAAATCCGTCACAAGTGAGACCTATTAAAACTAATATACTAACAAAAACTATCTTTTGTCCTTGACAAATCAATCATATTACTGGTAAAAAGTAATAACAAGGTTTCATACCCAAAATTATGATGCCGGATTTTGCTTCCATGGCTGCTATATATTACTGAATTTCTAACCCACTTTTGGGGCTTTATAGCTACTCAATTCAATTGAGTGCTCAATTGGTCTCCCTTGTGACGGGTTACCATTTGTGCCGGATATTTTGTGAGATAAAATGGTAACAAAATGGGTTAGTGGAGAAAGGGAACCACATAAATAGTGTTGCAGAAAGAGAAAAAGTGGGTACTTTATGAGGTAAAATGGTATCCGTCACTCAAGAGTGACAGATATATGCCGTCACAAATGAGAATTTGTGTTGAGTGCTCTACTTGTTTTAACTCGTGTCAACATATGACGAATATAAAGATAAAATTGTCATTCCAAATGTAGTACTACAAGTCTACAACAATACTTTGAAGTAGAGATAATGGATATAGACAAATCATTTCAAGAAAATTACAAAGTCTCAGCCCCTAACCCATCCCGAACCTACTAACCCATTTGTCCGTGGACCGAAAATTTAACGTGATCTCTCCCGAAACACACATTTGATCACCTCTACATTTTGAAGAAACAATTTATAACCGAGAATAAATACTCTCTTTAGTTTAATTTCTTGTATAATAATTTCAATTTTAGAATTTGATTTAGAGAGTCCTATGCTAAATGTGTAAAGACGTTACGGCGCTGTTTGGTAAACAGCATATTGACCAAATTTTAGCATATTCAAGGCTTTTAGCATGTTTGACTAATCAATATGCTAATTTTAGTGTTTGGTAAACAACATATTGAAACAGCATATTTGGGGTCAATATCTTTGTTTTATAATATCTTTGCTTACCCAAAGATATTGGTTAGCATATTGTAAAATAGGAAATTTTTCTCCATTTTACAAAGAAAACTAACAATCTACTAATCGTAATATGCCAATTACCAAACACTCAAATCAATTCTGCTAATTATAATATGCTAGTCAAACCTTCTGATAAAATCTGCCATTTATAATCTGCTTTTGCAATCTGCTTATGCTGAAATTAATCCCCTGTTTACCAAACAGGGCCTACTTGTATCGTTAAAGAGACCAAAAAAATAAGCGTGTCAACAAATTGCTTGAACTAATTAGTAATTGAAATTAAGTACACAAATTTTTTAATGGAAAAAGACTTAATTTATTAATTTTTGTTTTGGGGAATGAAAAAAAATATTTTATTAATAAACGATCATGTGATACTTAGAACACAAAATTTCATTGAAAACGGCACGTATCCGTCACTTTGGAGCGATGGATACCATTTCCTCTCATAAATGACCCAAATAGAGGAGAGAGGGAAGCACATGTGGGTGCCCCCACTTTGTCCCCCCTATCCGTTTTGTGAGTGACATTACCCGTCACTTGCTCCGACCCGTCTTCAGCAAAACTAACTGTAATTAGAAAATGTATGTAACATAAAAAACAAATACAATGAAAACCATTATTTGTAAAATTGAGGATCTCAAATCCTAATATGATAGATACCATCCTTTTATTATTATTATTATTATTATTATTATTATTATTATTATTATTATTTTGAAGCCCTTTTGAAAGGATCCCTAATTCATTTAATCTCATTTAAAATAATATTTTATGTTGGTTTCAAAAATTTATTGACGAATAACTTGAATCTCGTGAGGACTCCCACAATGAACCATCATGTCCAACAATAAAAATAAATACGGAGTATTTTAAAAAAAATGTACGAAATTCAAGTGAACATTAGTAAACAAGACGGTATGTCTTAGGTGACACTCATTTTTGTTTAAGATGGTTTTAATTTAAAATGATTTTTATAACTGGTTAAAATAAAGGTGAAAATAAAAGAAAATGTGAGAGATGAAAAATTATTGTGTCCTCTTTACGCATAAAGCCGATTCACCTAATAAAATATTATAAAAAAATTAGATATAAGTACATACTCCCTCCTATTCACTAACATCTTCCACATTTCCTAAATCGGAAAATTCACAAAGATCTTCCACTTTCCTTATTTGTCTCTCATTTGTGGTTAATATTACATGTAACCCACATTCTCTCTCATACCAAAAAGGCACATACTTCCTCCATTCCAATCAATTATATACATTTGCTTTTTGAGTACTATTCATAAGTGCGGAGAATCTTCGATACAACTTTTAATATATAAAATAAAAGTTAGTCATGTGAGATCTTGTTTTAATTGTCTTACCGAGTACATTGTGAATATCAATTTTTTATAATTTTTCTTAATATGTAACTAAAGATATGAACAAACTAAATTTTTTTTCTTAATATGGAATGGAGGAAGTATAAAATAGAAGGGAGTACTTTTTAGAAGACACAAATATTTTTTCATAAGAAAAATATTTCAGTTAGTACCGTTTTAAGCAAGACCCAGCCCATTGGTGACAACTAACAAGTGCACATAAAGTTGTCATTCCCTAACTTGCATTGTCCGGGAAACAGCGCAACTGTACTTGGGCCAATCTTTGAACTAAAGATTCTTGGTGATATCTTCTATCCATCATTAAAATCCACCAATATAGCCCCTAGCCTAGGCTTAAATAATGATGGATATAAATGTGGCAACACCAGAATTTACTGCTTAGATACTGTCCGCCTGTCCCATTTCTTATGCCAACGAATCAAAGTTGGCTCATATGGGTGGTAAGGACTCTTATCTCTTAAATAAGTGGTTTGGAGTTTGATTCCTGACTCTTGCGAATGAAAAAGCCAAACTTGGGAGGAGTCAATCCATTAAATTGTCTTCAGTACCTCAAAGGAGATTGACCCAGCTGTCGGTAGGGGATACTCCTGTTTAACACCAAAAAAAAAAAAATTCTTATGCCAACGATTTCTCATATTTCTTGAAACAAAATAGTGATTAGAAATTTCAAGGCTTCTTAATAAATTCAGGGGGTGTTTGGTTGGCTCTTTTAGAATGAATTGGAATGAATTTGCTCCATTTCAATGTTTGATTGGATTTTTTTTTGTCAAACACAACCTTTTAAAAAAAAAATTCTTCCAAACACCGCCTTTAAAAAAAAAGTTTGTAAAACACAACCTTTAATAAATTTTTTGTTGTCAAACACGACTTTTTGCCCGAAAAATTTAACATTTTGCAATGAGGTAATTTTCAGTCGATATTTGAGATAGCAAACGATGTCGGTTTGAGGCGTTTTTGGACTCGTTGGAAAGGTGGAAATACAAGCTTTCCAGGGGTTATAAATACGATGGTCAAAGGTGGCCTTATGTGGGGTCTATTGATGTGTAAAGTAAGGCTGGTCGGAGAGATTAACGGGTGGTCGGGGATTTTTAGTGGGTCTTTTAAAGAGGTTATGATGCTTTGTTTGGTCAGAAATTTGGTATGTAAGTAGCGGGGAGTGTAAGGTAGGCCGTAGTTGTGTTGTTTTTTATGGTTGTTTGTTGTAAGTGGTGGTTTGAGGTGAGTGAATTGACCCAAAAAAAAAAATCCTACTTTGACATTCTTTTGAATGTTTTTTACCTTCAAATTTACTCCCCTCGAACCACCACTTGTAGCCAACAACCACTACAAACAACACAACTAAGACCTACCTTGCACTCCCCGCTACCTACATACCAAATTTCAGACCAAACAAAGCAACATAACCTCTTTAAAAGACCCACTAAAAATCCCCGACCACTCGCTAATCTCTCCGACCAGCCTTACTTTACACAACAATAGACCCCACATAAGGCCACCTTTGACCATCGTGTTGATAACCCATGGAAAGCTTGTATTTCCACCTTTCCAAAGAGTCCAAGAACACCTCAAACCGACATCATTTGCTATCCCAAACATCGATTGAAAGTTACCCCATTGCAAAATGTTAAGTCCTTCAGTCAAAAAGTCGTGTTTGACAACAAAAATTTTATTAAAAGTTGTGTTTTACAAACTTTTCTTTTAAATGTGGTGTTTGGAAGAATTTTTTTTAAAGGTTGTGTTTGACAAAAACCCCTTTGATTGGTGTGACACCCTTAAATAACGCGATAAATTAACACCTAAAATCTACGGAAAAACTGGTAGGATATGTTTGTAATTGGTCCAACTATATAAAAACCTGTAATTTCAAAAATTTTTCTAAACCAATCACAACATTTTCAACATTCCCAAGAGGCGGGTGCCAAAACCTGCAATGCTAACGAACTAATTTACGTGCCATAGCTAACGATAAGAAAATATAATGATACAAACCCAAAATAGGAAAGGGAGACATATGTCCCTTCAAATTATATACAAAACCAAAAGTTAAAAGGTTTACTATAAGAAAAAGCCAAAACTAGGTCCAAGGTTCCTTATGCTCACTAGCTCGTCTGTGACCCCAACAAAGCATCAACAACCTGTCAATCGCATTTTATACAAACACGAAAGCCACAATTCAGTGGGGAGTAACTTCGAGTCCTCCCGATACGAATCGTCATAATTAATGTAACATGTAATGAAACATGTAAACTATATGAAAATTTAATCTAATTTCCAAGTATCCTAACATATGAATGCTAAATTGACTGATTTAAACTATCATGTGAAAAATATAACAGGTAGTAATCCAAACTCTATCAACCATAGCCGGCTTGCATCTCACCTTCTATGATTCATAGAATCATCAAACAAGAAAGGGCAATATATCAAAGACAGGCATAAGTTCTTAGTACCGTCAATAGTCACTCTGTAACTCGAGTCTATACCACGAGGTAGGGAAGGTAATCGAACCGGTATCTTGGCTCAGCGGTTAATATTAATAAAACATGGCCAATACACAACACAACCCTAGCCTAAAATCTGCGCAGACCTAGACATGCGGATACACACAACCGCACCCAAGACCCACAATTTTTCTAAAACAAAGTGAGTACCCTAAGGAGTCCACCAAAGGGTTGGCTAGTACTTAAGCTGACCACTTACAATCAAAATAAGTAACGAGGTCATGCCCCAACTTGGATATAAATCCACTAGTCAGGAACACAAAGGCTATTAAGCAGTGAACATATACTCGTCAGAGACTATAAAGACCTATCTATGACAAACACATCAACCTGCAAGAGATATTCAATACCCATTTCAATTCTAGCAAATTTTAACAATATTAAAGGCTTTAGGGGAAACTAGGGCCATTTTTTTACAATATAAGAAGCTACTCAAATCAACTAACTACACATGTGAAACATAAATATAATAAATGGCCTAAAACAAGAAAAAGGCCGATTATCCAATTCATATAAAACTTCATCCAACCGAATTTTTACCCGCAACCCCAAAGATCTGCGGCAGTGCGGGTTAAATTGCGGTGACCAATCACTCAATTTATCGACATCGAATCGATCAAAGGGACTAAGGCTCGATTTTGGCACAATCATCAAAACATTACAATTATAGCTATATAATTCATTTTGAGCCTATTAATTACAATTTCATTTTGTAAACTATCCTAACATGTGATAACTATCAATATAACATAATTTTTTTTTTACCATTAACATAATTTTTAACTACTATTATGATTCATTTCCTAAGTTTAACCATATGTTACTTAGTCTAATTATATCATTATTGAACCTAAAATGACGAACAAAGCATGGAAAACCGCATGAAACAAGTAACGGGCCGACCCGGCCAGCCGTGGGCTTTGCCATGGGCTGCCCGACTCCGCCACCCTTACTCCTCTTTTTTTTCCATTTTTGTTCATTATAATATTGTCTGAACACTAATTAATCGTTCCCAATACAACTATGTTAACTTAAACTAACAAAAGACATAAATTAAGCATGCATGCATCAAATTTTATCATGTGAAAATTACTACTCAAATAAAAATCACAAAACATACAAAAACAACAAAGATTGTGACGATTATTCGTCGAGTAACTCGAAATATGTTACCTTAAGCTAGAAAATGAGCAATTAGCACCTTAAAACCCAAACCCTAACAAGCACTAGCCGCTATCCTCGACAATATACGAGTCCCCAAACTCGTCTTCCAATTCTTCACCTAATTAAACAATAAAAACACAAAAATAAGTATATAAAACCGAAATTACCCAAAATTCGTCTTAAAACAACTTCAATAAAACTGAAATTAAAACATACTAGGTTGTAGATCTCGACGAGGGGATTCCGGAAATGTAAATTTCGTGAAAATCCGATAAGAAACGAGAAAGATGTGATGATTTTTAGCTTGAAATGTATAAAAATGGTGTTTTTTAATCTTTTGGAAGGTTTTAGAAGATGAACACAAGAAAATTCAGAAAAAGAAAGGAAAGGGGGAGGGGAGCCGCGGGATAGGAGAGGAAGAAAGGAAGGAGCGGGTTTGAGTCGGGATTTTTACGAGTCGGTTTTGGCTCGTTTCGATAATAATTAAAACCGTAGGTCAAATGCAAATTCCGACAAGACCAAAGTTCTTAAACACTAGATTACAAGAAAATTGAATACTCATACGACCCATTTCCAAATTCGTTTACCCAATGTTCAAAAGAATTGTCATTTCCCCCCGATAAGCCCTTATTTCGAAATAAAAGATTTTTACACGGTTTAAACTATTTTTAAACATTTCGAAACTATCAAAATAAATACTTTTCTTCAAAATATAATAAAATTATATTTCTTTGAATTATTTTTACTTTAAATACTTAAATATCAAATTTTATTTGCTTAATAAATTATTTCCGAAATATACTAACGGTCCGAAATTACGGGGCGTTACAATCACCCCTCCTTTTAAAAAGTTTCGTCCTCGAAACTCAGAAGGAGAAATTATGGTATACAATATCTTAATAATATAATTATAAGAAAATATAGGTATCGTTTCAATGAAACGGTGATACTCTCGTTGATCAGACAAGAACATCCACATTCATATCAAGACATAAAAATATTTCTACACCAATAAATGAGAAAACTCATTATTGGGACGTCACCAACAACGAGATTCAACATTCACCAATGTTAAAACCATTAAAAATCATAAAAGTATTTTCAAAATTTCAGTTTAAAATTCTATAATAAGAATAATATCTTTACTAATTATGACTAAATACGGCTTAGTAGCTCGGAAAAAGAGTAAGAAAAAGAATACCTTACGAGAATAACTCAGGATATTTAGCTAACATAGAAGCTTCAGTTTCCCAAGTCTCTTCTTCGACATTTCCACAACGCCAAAGAACACGGACTAAAGGTACAACTTTGCTCCTAAGTTGCTTGTTGGCTTTTTCAAGAATCCGAATTGGCCTTTCTTCAACCACCAAGTTAGGCTCCAATTCAAGAATCTCTTCTTGGATGATATGGCTAGGGTCACTAATGTACTTCCTCAATTGAGAAACATGGAAGACATTGTGAACCTTGCTCAGATTTGGGGGCAATTCTAAACGGTAAGCAGCAGGACCAATCTTTTCAATCACCCGAAAAGGTCCAATATATTTAGGGCTCAACTTCCCTTTAACGCCAAACCGTTCCACCCCTTTCATAGGTGACACTTTAAGGAATACTTGATCATCAACCTCAAAGGAAAGTGGTCGACGACGGACATCAGCATATGATTTTTGACGGTCCTGAGCGGCCTTCATCCGCTCCCAAATGATCTTAACTTGTTCAATGGACTCGGTCACCAAATCAGGTCCTAACATCGGAACATTTTGGGTTTGATCCCAACAGACTGGAGTACGGCATTTTCTACCATACAGAGCTTCATATGGTGCCATTTTAATGGAAGCTTGATAGCTGTTGTTGTAAGAAAACTCAACCAGAGGTAAACATTTCTCCCAAGAAATTTGGAAATCTAAAGCACAGGCACGAAGAAGATCCTCTAAGGTTTGAATTGTTCTCTCAGTTTGACCATCAGTGGCGGCGTGAAAAGCAGTGCTCATCAACAGTTTACTACCCAAGGCCTCTTGTAATGCAGTCCAGAAACGAGAACAAAATCGAGGGTCTCGATCTGAAACTATGTCTTTAGGAACCCCATGATAGCGCACTACTTCATTCACATAGGCACCAGCTAGAACTTCTAAACTCCAGGTCTCTTTGATAGGAATAAACCGAGCACATTTAGTCAATCGGTCCACAACCACCCAAATAGCATTCTTCCCAGTGGAAGTCCTGGGTAAAGCCATCACGAAATCCATGGATATAGACTCCCATTTCCAAAGAGGAACATCCAAGGGTTGAAGCAAACCCCCGGGCTTTTGATGCTCAATCTTTACTTTCTGGCAGGTGAGGCATTTACTGACATACTCCATAACTTCAATCTTCATCCTAGGCCACCAGAATTGCAATCTCAAATCTTTGTACATTTTGGTACTTCCCGGATGAATGGAGTAAGGAGAGAGGTGTGCTTCATCAAGAATTCTTTTTCTCAAATCGGCTGCACTCGGAACATAGATTCTACCATGATAACGAAGATACCCATCATCATCAATCTTACAATCCTTAGCTTGCCCAAGTTGAATTTTAGCTCGAATGGACTTGAAAGTAGGATCATTAGGAAGGCAAGTACGGATCTCCCGGTGGAAGTCAGGTTCAGCTGACATGGCATCAAGATGATGAGAGCCCCTTTTTACAAGGCTTATTCCTAGTTTTTGAAGTTCTAAAGCAAGTTCAGGAGGCAAGTCCCGAAAAGAATTCAAGGAATGACAGGATTTTCTGCTAAGAGCATCAGCCACCACATTAGCTTTTCCTTCATGGTAAATTAGATCAGCATCATAGTCATTCACCAATTCTAACCATCTTCTTTGTCTCATGTTCAGCTCTTTTTGGGTAAAGAGATATTTCAGGCTCTTGTGGTCGGTGTAGATATTGCAATGGACTCCAATGAGGTAGTGTCTCCAAATCTTCAAAGCATGAACCACCGCAGCTAACTCAAGATCATGAGTCGGGTAGTTAACTTCATGAACTCTAAGCTGTCGAGAGGCATAAGCAATGACTTTCCTCTTTTGCATCAAGACACAACCTATACCATGCTTAGAAGCATCACAGTAAACATCAAAGTCCACTCCTTCATCAGGTAAGGTCAACACCGGAGCGGTAGTCAACCTCTTTTTCAATTCCTGGAAGGCATTTTCACACTCTTCAGACCACACAAATTTAGACTCTTTCTTGAAAGAATCGAGTCATCGGCCTAGCAATCTTTGAGAAATTCTTCACAAACCGTCGATAATAACCCGCCAAGCCAAGGAAACTACGGATTTCAGAAACATTGGTTGGACTTTTCCAATCAACAACGGCTTCAATTTTGGCAGGATCTACCATAACACCCTCTTTTGAAATGACGTGTCCAAGGAAGGTCACTTTAGGTAACCAGAATTCACATTTAGAGAATTTAGCATACCATTTTTCACGGCGCAGAATCTCTAAAATAACACGAAGGTGTTGGACATGTTCTTCCTCAGATTTAGAATAGATCAAGATGTCATCAATGAACACTACAACGCATTTGTCGAGGTGTTCCCTGAAAGTACGATTCATCTGATCCATGAATACTGCTGGAGCATTGGTCAAACCGAATGGCATCACCGTAAACTCGTAATGACCATATCTCGTACTGAAGGCAGTTCTAGGAATATCAGCTTCTCGGACTGGAATTTGATGATAGCCCGAACGAAGATCAATTTTAGAAAAAGTAGAAGCACCACGGAGTTGATCGAAAAGATCATCAATTCTAGGAAGAGGATATTTATTCTTGATAGTAACTCGGTTAAGTTCACGATAATCTATGCATAATCGCATAGATCCATCCTTCTTTCTTACAAAGAGAACAGGAGCACCCCAAGGCGAAAAGCTAGGTTGAATAAAACCTTTGGCAATCAAGTCATCCAGCTGAGTCTTGACTCTTTCATTTCGAGACGGTGCCCGACCTATAAGGAGCTTTAGCAATAGGGCCGGTACCAGGAATAAGATCAATAGCAAATTCAACTTCCCTTTCAGGAGAAATTCCCGGTAGCTCATCAGGAAAAACATCGGGAAATTCACATACTACAGGAATGTTCTCTTTAAGAGGCAGAGAGGAAGAATCAGAAGAAGTCACCATACACAAGAAGGCTTGATGACCCTTTTTCATCGCACTGACAAACTTCATAGCAGAAATTAGTTTAGTACCGGTTTGTCTTTTTACCATTTGATAAGACACATGGTGACCTGAAGGGCTTGTAAGAATTATTTTCTGGTCTCGACATTCAAATCGAGCATGATAAGTATGTAACCAATCCATGCCCAAAATGACATCAAATTCTTCAAGCGGAAATTGGAAAAGATTTGCTGGAAATATAGATCCCATAATAGAAATAGGGACTTCCGGATATATTTTAGAACAGGAAAAGACATCCCCAGAGGGTAAGGATATAGATGTGCTTTCTTCTTGTGATGATTCAAGTGATAATTTAGCGGAGAGTTTCATTGAAATAAAAGATAAAGAGGCACCCGTATCAAATAGTACCAAACAAGGAACATCAAAAATAGAAAATGTACCAGTAATGATATCAGGGTGTGCCTCAGCTTCTGCTCGGCTCATAACGAAGATACGGCCCTTCGGCCTCACTGGCCTCACTGTGGCGGCAGGAGTAGCAGGAGCCGTCACCTTCCTCTCTGGGCAAACATTGGCCGTGTGGCCCGGTTTGTTACAAGAAAAACATATGATAGGATCAACAAAGCATTTACCAGGGTGTGCTGGTTTCTTGCAGTTATAGCACAGTCGGTCTCTAGTACCTTTATTATCATTAAAAGCTGAAGATTGACCACCCCGGTTAGCTTGCACATTAGAAACAAATCTCCTCTTGTTTGAGTCAGAGGGAGAAGATGTAAAGGGCCTAGAAGATGGATATAAAGGCCTCTTGCCAAGATTAGAACTGGTTGCACGAGCTTCATTTTCAATGTCTTTCAATGAATTCTCGGCCCATAAAGCATCATTATAAATTGAAACAAAGCTAGTGGAGTCTCGGCGGACCATACTTTTGATCTTAGGAGAGAGTTTTTCAAGATAAAAGAAGACTTTTTCGTTGTCATCCTTCACCAATCTAGTGGCATAATGAGCCAACTCATTGAATCTATCGGTGAAGGTTTGAACTGGAAGGCTTCCTTGCTTCAACTCCATGAATCCCTTCAACTTCTGCTGTTTCAGTTCTTGCGGATAGAAACGGGCCTCCACTAACTCCTTGAAACGTACCCAGTCAAATCCCGGTTCAGCTGAAACGGTAGGCCCAGTCATGGACCACCATCGATCTGCTTCTCGAACTAGGAAGTGAGAGGCTAGCTTCACTTTATGTTCCTCCTTGACATCATACAATGTAAAGCTTTTCTCCAACTCCCGAAACCACCCTGTAAGAGCAGCTGGATCAATCTCTCCACCATAAGTGGGAGTGTTGATTCGAGTTAATTGGTTAGCCACCCAAGTATAGGTGCCTGGAGTACCCTCAGCAGGCGGAGGAGGAGGAGGAGCTTGTTGATTCTGTTGATTTTGTTGATTTTGGAGAATTTGAGTAAGAACTAATAAAATAGCATCATCAATGTCCCTTCTTGGCGGAGCCATCTTACAAAAGAGAAAATTAATTAGTACCTAACAATTAGCAATCACAAACAGACTACCACATAAAATCCTAAATCTACCCATCCTACCCAACTCTCAAGTTTATTATTTAAAGGTCAAGTGATTTTAAGTGGGGTGCACAAACGTGCGTCGGGAGCAATAGGCTCTGATACCAAGTGTGACACCCTTAAATAACGCGATAAATTAACACCTAAAATCTACGGAAAAACTGGTAGGATATGTTTGTAATTGGTCCAACTATATAAAAACCTGTAATTTCAAAAATTTTTCTAAACCAATCACAACATTTCCAACATTCCCAAGAGGCGGGTGCCAAAACCTGCAATGCTAACGAACTAATTTACATGCCATAGCTAACGATAAGAAAATATAATGATACAAACCCAAAATAGGAAAGGGAGACATATGTCCCTTCAAATTATATACAAAACCAAAAGTTAAAAGGTTTACTATAAGAAAAAGCCAAAACTAGGTCCAAGGTTCCTTATGCTCACTAGCTCGTCTGTGACCCCAACAAAGCATCAACAACCTGTCAATCGCATTTTATACAAACACGAAAGCCACAATTCGGTGGGGAGTAACTTCGAGTCCTCCCGACCACGAATCGTCATAATTAATGTAACATGTAATGAAACATGTAAACTATATGAAAATTTAATCTAATTTCCAAGTATCCTAACATATGAATGCTAAATTGACTGATTTAAACTATCATGTGAAAAATATAACAGGTAGTAATCCAAACTCTATCAACCATAGCCGGCTTGCATCTCACCTTCTATGATTCATAGAATCATCAAACAAGAAAGGGCAATATATCAAAGACAGGCATAAGTTCTTAGTACCGTCAATAGTCACTCAGAACTCGAGTCTATACCACGAGGTAGAGAAGGTAATCGAACCGGTATCTTGGCTCTGCGGTTAATATTAATAAAACATGGCCAAGACACAACACAACCCTAGCCTAAAATCTGCGCAGACCTAGACATGCGGATACACACCACCGCACCCAAGACCCACAATTTTTCTAAAACAAAGTGAGTACCCTAAGAGTCCACCAAAGGGTTGGCTAGTACTTAAGCTGGCCACTTACAATCAAAATAAGTAACGAGTTCATGCCCCAACTTGGATATAAATCCACTAGTCAGGAACACAAAGGCTATTAAGCAGTGAACATATACTCGTCAGAGACTATAAAGACCTATCTATGACAAACACAACAACCTGCAAGAGATATTCAATACCCATTTCAATTCTAGCAAATTTTAACAATATTAAAGGCTTTAGGGGAAACTAGGGCCATTTTTTACAATATAAGAAGCTACTCAAATCAACTAACTACACATGTGAAACATAAATATAATAAATGGCCTAAAACAAGAAAAAGGCCGATTATCCAATTCATATAAAACTTCATCCAACCGAATTTTTACCCGCAACCCCACCTGCGACAGTGCACGGGTTAAATTGCGGTGACCAATCACTCAATTAATCGACATCGAATCGATCAAAGGGACTAAGGCTCGATTTTTAGACAAATCATCAAAACATTACAATTATAGCTATATAATTCATTTTGAGCCTATTAATTACAATTTCATTTTGTAAACTATCCTAACATGTGATAACTATCAATATAACATAATTTTTTTTTTACCATTAACATAATTTTTAACTTCTATTATGATTCATTTCCTAAGTTTAACCATATGTTACTTAGTCTAATTATATCATTATTGAACCTAAAATGACGAACAAAGCATGGAAAACCGCGAAACAAGTAACGGGCCGACCCGGGCCAGCCGTGGGCCTGCCATGGGCCTGCCGGCCTGCTGCCGCCACCCTTACTCCTCTTTTTTTTCCATTTTTGTTCATTATAATATCGTCTGAACACTAATTAATCGTTCCCAATACAACTATGTTAACTTAAACTAACAAAAGACATAAATTAAGCATGCATGCATCAAATTTTATCATGTGAAAATTACTACTCAAACAAAAATCACAAAACATACAAAAACAACAAAGATTGTGACGATTATTCGTCGAGTAACTCGAAATATGTTACCTTAAGCTAGAAAATGAGCAATTAGCACCTTAAAACCCAAACCCTAACAAGCACTAGCCGCTATCTTCGACAATATACGAGTCCCCAAACTCGTCTTCCAATTCTTCACCTAATTAAACAATAAAAACACAAAAATAAGAATATAAAACCGAAATTACCCAAAATTCGTCTTAAAACAACTTCAAGAAAACTGAAATTAAAACATACTAGGTTGTAGATCTCGACGAGGGGATTCCGGAAATGTAAATTTCGTGAAAATCCGATAAGAAACGAGAAAGATGTGATGATTTTTAGCTTGAAATGTATAAAAATGGTGTTTTTTAATCTTTTGGAAGGTTTTAGAAGATGAACACAAGAAAATTCAGAAAAAGAAAGGAAAGGGGGAAGGGAGCCGCGGGATAGGAGAGGAAGAAAGGAAGGAGCGGGTTTGAGTCGGGATTTTTACGAGTCGGTTTTGGCTCGTTTCGATAATAATTAAAACCGTAGGTCAAATGCAAATTCCAACAAGACCAAAGTTCTTAAACACTAGATTACAAGAAAATTGAATACTCATACGACCCATTTCCAAATTCGTTTACCCAATGTTCAAAAGAATTGTCATTTCCCCCGATAAGCCCTTATTTCGAAATAAAAGATTTTTACACGGTTTAAACTATTTTTAAACATTTCGAAACTATCAAAATAAATACTTTTCTTCAAAATATAATAAAGTTATATTTCTTTGAATTATTTTTACTTTAAATACTTAAATATCAAATTTTATTTGCTTAATAAATTATTTCCGAAATATACTAACGGTCCGAAATTACGGGGCATTACAATTGGAGTCTTTTGAAATGGAGTTAGATGCCCAATGGATTCTAAATTTCTAACTCCATTTCAACCCCCTAAAATCCCATACCCAACTTCCCGCCTTGGTATCAAACTTCATTCCTCCCTTCTACAATTTTAAGATGAACCAAACAAGTTTATGAGGAAATGGATTTAGAACCTCATACCATTATGGATTCATATTCCAATCCATTCCATTCCACGCTATTGAACCAAACACCCCCTTAGGGATATGCTAAATTCTGCCCACAATCTTACTAAATCCTGCACAATTTTCTGCCTTATTCCGAATTTACTCCTCTCATTTCTCACACCTTCTTGAGAGAGACAAATAAAAAACCTAAAAAATAAAAAATCCCAAAAATTACCCCGTTGATTTTCAGCGCCTCACCTTGAAACTGGCCGACGAGGAGAGAAGGGAAGGGGACGTCGGGGACGGAATGTGCTTGACGGTGCAGGGTGGTCGGAGGTTTTTGATGAAATGTTAAAAGTAAGGTTGGTCAACGCATGAGCCAAGTTGATGAATTCCCATAATTTACCTTCCTCTTATAGTTTCCAATCAAAATTAAATTGTTTGTTAGTAGCATTCAACACCCCCTTTAGGGCGCGTTTGGTTCGCGCGTAGGTATGGGTTTGGAATCAGGAATCATACCTGGGTGGTATGGGTTTGGAACTTGATTCCTCATACCCTGTGTTTGTTCCAATTTTGAGTGGAATGGGGTTAAACTTCATCAAAGCTAAAAAAAATCGAAAGTACAACATTAAAAATAATTATTTTTGATATTGAAAAATCATGAAAATGAAGATTTGACCAAATAAATGTAAAAAAAAATTTCATTTAAAATGTTTCATATAAGTTTATTTCATGGATTTTGATTCTATTATTTGATACCCGTGGCCTGAGTATTAATCTCATACCCACCTCCCCCTTGGGTATGAGAAACCCATACCTCATGGGTTTGAGGTATGGGTACGAAACCCCTATTTTTGTCAAACAAACACCTAGTATGGGTTTGGCTCATTCCAAACTCATACCTCATACCTTTATGAGTTGAAACAAACACCCCCTAATCATTCGATAAATGATAACTTCAAAAGATGAATTCTTTGTTTGGATTGGTGAAGGTAAAGGGCCACCGCTGTACACTCAATGTTTGGCCACCACTCCAACGGACTACACAATAAACCCTGCGGTCACCACCGAACACCGTGCTCCGACTAAATCGACGACCGCCGCCAACCAAGAAAAAAAATCAAAACCCTAATTATAAAATTCATTTTTCTTTAAAAACAGTCATTAAATTGATTAAAATACAAGTATTAATAATTTTTTTTGGTAAAACAAGTAGATTACTTCTCATATGTGCGGATTAAGATCCATATTTGACGAACTGGAGAGAAGGGAGATAATTTTTTTTAATTTGTTTTAAAGAAGGGTAAACTTGAAATAATAAGGCAAAATGTGTGAGATTTAGTAAATCACTGTGCGGGATTTAGCAAATACGTAAATTTATTAAATGACTATTTATAAAATGATATCTATACAAAAAGTAAAAAATTGATACATATTATATAAAATGACGTATTAAAAATATAGTTACAATCTACGATGAAAGAGTTACTGATCCAAAAATGACGACGCCAATTGAGGTAGATGACGGAGTAGAGCTCGAGGTCAGAAGGATAGGGCTGGACGAAGTAGTTCATGCAAGACGAGGATACAGACTAGCTCAAGTTCAGCTCAGAGTCAAATGATTGACGACGTCATCTTAATTAATATTATTAATATTAGAAGTATTATTATTTAGGAATAAGCAATTTAAAATTGCAACTAGTTTATTTTATTTCCTAATTTTCAGAATTACAGGCAATATTGTCATAGTCAGTTTAGGAAAGTCAGAAGTGTTTGGTTTTTGGTCAGTTAGGGCGTTTTCTATAGCTTTTAGGTTAGTTTATTACTCCTATATAAGAAGGCCTATTATATTTTTGTTTTAAACGTTGAATTTTATAAAGAAAACCCCAACTTTTGCTGTTGCAATTGTGTTCTCGGTTCGACGCATTCGTTCCAAACTCGGTTATTGTTTGACGCGTTTTGAGACATTAAATCGATTGTTATTCAATAGGTCTTGGATATCAATCACCATTGTTCAAGTTATAGGTCTAACTTGAGCAAATATCTCGTTCTCGTGTTGGTTACTATTCACTGTGTTACTGTTCATCGTGTTGCGGTTCTTACATAGTTTCTGGTTCATTGTTTCTGTTTCACATCAAGCCGTGCTCCTACTGTATTCGTGGGTACTGTTTTCGTGTTCGTTCTTATTTTCCGCTACTATTCGTTATTGTTGGTTTTGTTCGTGATTGCTGGAAAACATTGCTATTGTTACGAGTGGTTATTGCTGCTCGTTGTTGTGTTTCTCGTTGGAATTCGTTCCTATCAATTTCAGAATTTTTTGGTGCTGCTCTTTGATACAGCTCGTTGTTATTGCTGTTTTTCTATTTGGTTTGTGCTTGGGAGTATATATCATTATTGGTCTGATACCCTTGTTAACTTGGTTCAATTACAATACAAACCGCACATAAAACTACCCTAAATCTGATTTGCTTTCACTATCACGAAGGTTTGCTTAACTTTCGTATCATAAGTGGTATCAGAGCTCCGGCTCTTGATCCTTTATCGATATGGATTTTAACGATCCTCAGTTTATGAATAGCCTCCGTAGGACGATAGAAAATATTATTGAGATCAATCCACGGTGGCAGCCAAGGCGTGGTGAACCTATCCGGAAGGTTGATGAGTTTAAATTGATGGAACTTCCTGAGTTTCTTGGTGGATCTGATCGGGAGGATTACTTTGAATGGGAGCGAAATATTGATCGTATGGTTGATTTTAAATACTTGGAGGATGTGAAGTGCTGTAAGTATGCAATTCTAAAATCAAGTCGCGGTGCTTCTTTGTGTTTCGAAAGTTTAATGGCTCAAAGGGCTCGGTCTGGAAAGGCCAAAATCACATATTGGGAGTCTTTGAAATGGAAATTGAAAACGAGGTATGTGCCTACTTCGCATAGACTTACTTTGTATCGGAAAATTGTTGATCTAATGTAAGGTCAGATGTGTGTAAGTGATTACATTGATGACTTTGAGAAGTTGTCGCTGATGGGTGATGTAGAAAAGCACGAAGAGCAGAAGATGGCTTGATTTTTGAGAGGTTTAAACCGAAACATAGCTCATGCCGTAGAATTTCAACTATACTCTTACTTTGATACGTTATGTGGGTTGTGTTTGAAAGTTAAAGTCGAGGGCAGGTCCAAGTATGGTTCAAATGACTTGAATAAAGCATTAGTTTGGTCAAAACCCAACGTGTTGAAAGCAGGTAGCTCAAGTGCCATCACCAACACAGCTGTTCCGCCCTCTGCTCAGTCTGTAGCAGCACTTGTTACTCCGAAACCGTTGTCAACGCTAAGTAACAGAGTGCGATGAAAGTTTGTTGCTTTAATTATCAAGGTTTTGAGCATTATAAGAATGCGTGTCCAAATAAACGAAACATCGTGCTAAGAGAAGCAGTTGCTGTTCGAGATGAGTTGTTTGGAGAGGATGACGAATCTAGAGTTTGTTTGTTTAATCTTGATTGTTAGAACCACTTGGTTGATGATGCCAAGTTTTATTGTCAATTAATGGTTTGATTCTGAGTTATTTTTAATAGAAATTGAAGCTCTCAATTACTCTTCAAGGATGGTGCAAAAATGATCAAGATGAAGAAAAGCCATAGTCTAAGTCAAATGTTGTAAACGAGGTAGTGTAACATTCTTAGATTGTCAAGTGACTACAAAATCATGCAACAGTGCAATGCACTATGGTTTCTGAAACAACGGGCGGAGATAATTTTCTAGAAAAAAATTCAAGTTTACAAATCTTTACAACTATCATTTCAGAAATATTTTGAGCAAAACTTATAAGAGTAATAAGCTTTATCATATGAAAAATATCCAAGATTTTGGGTTCAGAAGTACATATACTTTTCCTTAAAAAAGGGAACCTTGTCTTCCTTAACCTAAGGAATCATGTCTTTTGCTTTATCATCAAATCTTTCCAAAGTTGTTGAAATCTGTTCATTAAGTCTTATGTAGATGTGAATCAGTCACTCTACTCCAAAACCATTTTAATATAATGAAAGTTGTCATCATTTCCAAAGCTTATATTTTTATAATATTTTCTCTACTCTTAGGGTTTGGTGTTCTTTGTCTATATGAGGAGTTCTTTCTCTCATTCACAACTTAAGACTCTGAAGATCATTTACTGAGTAAACTTTACATATCATTTTTGCATTTAAAGCTGTGTCTTTCAAATATTTTCAAAATCTTTTTAAGTCTTAAAGTCTTCAATTGTTTTCAAAAGAGCTGTAAAATCTCAATGTATCAGTTCCCTGCACGGTGACATTTGAGTTTGTTTCATGATTCTTATGTTTAAGTCTTAAATGTGATCTCCGTGTTCTTAAGTGAACCACTAAGATTCTGACTCTGTAAACCTATGAGATATGACTTATAAACTCTTGAAGCGGAGTAGCTTTATGTTTGAGTTGCAACCCGGGTTGATTGGTGATAGGCTATCGCATACCTAACAAAGATAAATACCCTAGTAATAAATGAATGTAGTAGTAGTGGTTTCACACAAGGAGACGGGAGTTGCTAAATAAGTTGTCATGGAACGAATTTTATCAAGGTTGATTAACGATTGGATGTTTGTTTTGGTTTTATAAATAATGATAAAATAATGAAAGAAAACAATAATAACGAAGTGTCTAGGGGAATCGGGTCACACATGCAAATAAATAGTTGGTCATGTCAAACTAGGAATTCTTAATAACGATAATTTTTTAGGCCTAATAACAACCACCTCTCGGCATTATTGTCGACCATAGAACGGGTTCTAGCGAGCTCTCGCCATTACTAGATCGGTCTACTAAAACATGCTTAGTCCAATTCAATTCCGTGCCTCTCGACTTTTAGAATGAATTAACAAATTTAATCTAGAATTGTGATCAATAATCAAAGACTAACAATACAATACAAGCATGTGATAGAAACTATTAATCGAGATTATAACATCTTATTTCAACAATTACAAATATTATTTATGCATGGCTCTCCTAATCCCTAGACAAACAAACTACTCACACATAATGAAAAATAAACTAATAACACATGAAAACATGATGATAATGGAATAATGAAATAGGCGGTATAATGATTAACAAATGGTGAATTAACAAACTAACTAGTAATGAAAATGACAAAGGAACTAACAAAGTAGTATTAGAAATAGAATTAGCTTAACAATAGAAATGGAACATGGAAATGAAGAATAAGGTAAAAAATGGAAATAACTTGAAATGTAATTTGTATTAGAACTTGAAATGCTTAAACAAATGTTTGTGACAACTAAAGAAAGCTAAAGGAAATCTAAATTTTATTCTGAAAACTAAGACTAAAGCGTATGAAAAAGTATCCTAAATGACGGATTCAACACTCCTTATATAGGAATAAGGGGTTGAAATGTAAACAACTTAAATAAAGGTGACCGCGATCGGGGACACCCAACCCCTAACGGGGTCGTGAGAATACGAGTTTTCTCCTTCAATTCTTGATTAATTAGCACAAGGAATCCAATGACACCTCTTAATGCCTCTTAATTCCTCGACTAAATGCACAATTGGGAATCCTAAGCTTGCAACCTCACTTGATTATTTGGGCTTCATTTGGGCTTTCATTTTCATTTCTTTACTTGTGCACCAACCCAAGTTGGTTTCATGCTCGGGATTTTCCAATTTCTTCCCAAAATGCCTTTCTATGGTCAAGTCTTGTTTCCATTAGCCTCGTGAACTATGGTGCAGGCTAACTTGATGGGAAAAAGCTACCGAATGCTTCATTTCCTACAAAATGCAATGAGTACAAGCAAAAACACCTAGAACACGAAATCAACTCACAAATACACATAAAAGTGCAAAAATCAAATAAAACCTAACCAAAGTAAGGAGTAAAATCATATATAAATTAGACACATCAATTGGCGAGTTATTTTCATTGTAAGGGGTTTATCAAGTTTGAGCAAATTTCTAAACAAGCAATAAAATAACGGTTGGACGTAGGCCTCGGATTAAGAGGCTGAACCAATTTTTAAATATCGTCTTGTTTGTTCATTTACTTTTACGTTCATTTACCTTTGCTTATTTCTTGTTAATCTCGCTGCCAGTTCTGTGTCACAGTCATTCTTACCGTGACATAGACCTGTTGTACCTACTCGTGAACTTTACAATCAATTGAGTTTCTCAAGTCTTGTACTTTCATATCTCTTACTTGTGTTATCAATTAACCAAGTTAACGTGAATTTTTTTAAAGGTACACCTAATTCACCCCCTTCCCCTCTTAGGTGTTAATCGTTCTTAACTCTTCAATTGGTATCAGAGCCTCCTGCTCTTGATATTGGTTAAATCTAAAGAGTTGATCCTATACTTATGGACGATTCAAAACACACTAAGTATCCCATCTTTTAGGGGGAAAACTATGCTTGGTGGAAACACCGCATGGAGCACTATGTCAAAAGTGTGTACTATGAATGTTACTTGATCATTCAAAAGGGTCCCCTCGAAATCACGATCACTCATACCGATGGTACTAGTGCCCCAAAAAGCGAGGATAAATATGTTGAGGTTGATTATAAAAAGGTTGAGAAAAACTCTAAAGCCATGTTGTAATACCCGACATTTGTGGAACCCATACTTAGACCTTGGACCGCGTGAGAGGAAATAAAAGACGGCCTTAAACTTGACCTGAGCCTAGACCGTATGGTGTTGCAGCGGATCGAGTGAGTTTACTTGGTCGAGTAAAAGGTACACTCGACCGAGTGCATCCACTCGATCGAGTGGAGAGCTACTCGGCCGAGTGAGTTCACTCGACCGAGTGGACTCGACACTTGGTTGAGTGCCGTTGTTTTCAGAACACGGAATTTAATCCACTTTTCTCCCTAACCCTAAAATCATTCCCAACTTCCTCCTTATCTCTCCAAACTCCCCCTCTCTCTAAAATGCTTCCAAATGCCTTTCCCTCAACCTTCAAGCTTGGATTAATGGTGGAACATGCCTCCTATGCCCCGATCTACCTTCGTAGGTAGAAATCTCACCCTTTTCTCTTCGTCTTATGAGTAAATTCGAGTTAGGGTTTATCAAGAGAGACTAATTAGCAATTAGTTATGTTAAGTGAGTAATTAGTGACTTATAAAGAGGGATTTTATGTTATAATCTAGTATAGAGTGGATTGTGATAGTTATTACATGATTTGTGTAGGATTAGACGGTTTCATGAGATGGATACTTGGTGATTTCGATTAGCTTGAGGATTATGCTTAAAGGTAGGTTATCCTACTCGGTTTCAATGTTGTATAAGCATGTTTATGTGTCTTTCCTTGTCATATGCATTCATGAATCAGTTAGTATGTCATGAGGGTATTGGATGGGTTGATATTCATAACATGTGGGATGGAATTCATGAATTTGGTCATATGTTAAGTGTTGTTCTCCCATTTATCATGTATGGGTGTGTTCGTGTTGTGTTGGAGATCTTGATGGTGGTACTTGATAGTTGACGAGACGTAAGACGGTTGGGAAACCGTCTTATGCTCGGGTCGCCCCTTGGAGCTTCCCAATCCAAGGGGAATGTGCACATTAATGGCTTGGTTACTGGTCGTGATCCCTTATGAGGGGTTTAGTTTTCAGTACTTGTCGTTAGGAGCACCTAGACCAAAACACAATTTATAACTTCACAAACAACTCTACAATTAGTAAAGAGACAAGTAAAGGTCGGATCCCAAGGGACGGAAATTGAGATGAGATTTTTTATTACAAC
Organism: Silene latifolia; assembly: GCF_048544455.1. Lineage (NCBI taxonomy): Eukaryota > Viridiplantae > Streptophyta > Magnoliopsida > Caryophyllales > Caryophyllaceae > Silene > Silene latifolia. Next base: position 97,926,840 of record NC_133526.1, read on the forward strand.
TAGTGGTGTCTAAGAGTGTTACAATTTGAGGTTTGAAGTAGAAGATCACTAAACTAAATAGCAATAAAAGTAAACAAGCAAGATGATTAAAAAGGGATGTAAACCATTGATAAAAGGCACTAGGGTGTCATGGGGTCATAGAGGATTCATGGGAATTGATCATACAAATATATTCTCAAATTATAAGCAAGCAATTATTGTTGTGATGGATCGAGTTGGTTTATATCTTACAATCCTAGGAAAGTTTGGGTCCCGGAGCCGAATCGATTAGATTGTACAACACCTACAAGTCGACTTAATCTTCCCTACTCAACTATATGCATGGTCTAATGAGACTCGAGTTGGTTTATGTCTTACAAGTCTCATTGAAAAGATAGGTGATGGGTAAAAAATGCAAGGATTCATAGGCTCGCATTTCATCAAACATAACATGTGCATAAGTTGAGATCACAACAAGCAAGAAAATAAACTATGAAAACATATTAAATTAAGCATGAAGCATTCCCCATGTTGGTTTCCCCTAATTACCCATTAACCCTAGCTAAGTAAACTACTCACTCATTATCATGTTGAACATGCTAGCAAGGTTGTCAATCATACCAACAAAGTAAAACATGATGAATAAATGAAGATAATTAACAATAATTAAAAAGGGATTAAGAGAATTATACCTACTAATAATTCCAATAATAAAGCAAAGAAGTACTTGATGATAGATTGGAAGGTTGTCAATCTTCCAATAATAACCCAAATAATCTTCAATTACCCAAAATAAAGGATGAACAAGAGAGAGATTAAGGAAATAAAACTTGTATTAAAACTTGATTAAATGTTGATTACAAGATTAAAGATAGATTTGATTGATATTAACTACACTAAAGATTGCTAAGAAGAACATGCTCTTCTAATTAGACTAATGGGGTATTTATAGTGGGGATTAGTTACATAAATTAGGGTTTACTAAGGGCTTAAATGACGATTAAGTCCTTGAGGAATCGCCGGTCTCTAGGGAGACTCCGGTCTCCTTTTCGCCGGTCTTAGAAAAAGATGCGCATCCGTCCTTGAAGCTTGTCGAAGACGAAATGGCTGTAAGGGAATCCGGGCGTCCAGGGCACGGGACGGGCGGATTTGGGTGTTTCTGGACGGGCGTCTAGCTAGGGAAGACAGGCGGATTTGGGGCGTTTTGGACGGGCGTCTTGTGGAGGAAGGCGCTCGGTTTGCACCTCCTGGACGGGCGGCGTCTTGTAGACAATCCGCTCGGATTGTCTTACAGCTTTGTTCCTTCTTCTTTTCTTCCTTTTTCTTCATAAAATCCTTGAGGATTTCCTCGGGGATGCAATGATCTTTTCTCATCATTGCCCATCTACTATAGTATGTACAAAGGCCTTCTAATCTTGTCTCTCCTTGATGCTTGGTCATTGAATTCAATCAATTTAGCTTCATTTTGCCATGAAAATGCAAGGTTTGCACTCCTTTCCTACCAAGGACACAAAACCTCAAAGAATATGCAAAACAAAGGACTAAAGACAATAAATGACCCAAATATGCACTAAAAAGCATGGGAACAAGGCTAATTCGGGGACTAAATATGCTCTAATTATGGTCACATTAAATATCCCCAAACCGAACCTTTGCTCGTCCCGAGTAAAGAGGTTACAAAGACTAGGACCATTATTTAAACTAACCTAATAACATAGCCGACATGAGACAATTAGCGGGTCTCACTCCGCCCCTTCAACTCAAAACAAGACAACCATGAGGTAGGTTGCCTTCTTGCAAGGCAAGGTGGGTCTTGCCAAAATGGCGACACATCCAAACATTAAGCACACAAAATCAAGTAATGGATGCATCTACAAAAGAATAGTCACTTTCCTCATCGAAGTGGCGGAAATTATCTACAAGGGAAGCAATTCAAAGGTACACACTCCTTCATAGATGCAATTTATTCAAACTACTAAGCCTAGAAGGATACCAATAAATCACCTCCAAGTTGTGTCAATCTAGGGTACCTTTGTCCTCAATCGTTAAATGCTTTCGTCAAGAATAGACTCCCTATGGTGTTAGAAACACTGGAGGATCGCGGAATTCCCCCTCTTGCCTAGACAAGAAGAAGGGTCGTCCCTTCTCTACCATGCACAAAAATGGATACGATGGATAAAGGGATCGATAGATATTTGAGTTTCACTTTGGGAGTTTGCTTTGTTGACATTTTTCCCCCCAATTTCTTGTGACATATAACATTTGAGAACACTTTCTTGCCATTTCTTTTTGATTTTTGGCATTTCAACACTTGACAACTTTCAACTTTTCTTTGCATTTCTTTTGAACATTTTCAAAGTCACCCAATATGTAGTGAGGGTGCCTTATATTTGAAGCTTTAGGAGTCTATTTTTGCTCCTCTTTTCTTTTAATACATTTTGCAAACTTTCTTTCACTTTTCTTTTCTTGAACTCAAATCAATTTCTTTTTCTGCCCATTCCCTTTGATGACAAAAATATGGTAGAACATGGATGAATGATGGTTGCATGGTTTCAAGGGTCACCTTGGAATAAACGGTAGCCAAGGAGTTATCACACCACAAGGTACTCTTGACTAGGCCTTAAACCATGTGTCAAAGGATACTAGCATGACACATCTTAGGGTGTTTTACAAGTATTCTAACAAGCAAAGTCTTAAGAAGAAAAAGCATCTACTAGGGCCTATATACACTTGTCAAGCTTCCCAAGTAGACGGTTTCACAAAATTTTCTAACATGCAAACTACATGCCATGATGCAACTATCATATAAACATCCTAATGCAAATGATTCTATCAACTAATATGACATATAAACTAAATGCAAGTCCTAGATTCACATTGTTATACCGCATCAATCAAAATAAAGCCACATAGTCATTAACATAAAGAGGAAAAAGAAGATTGGAAAGATCATACCATGCGGTCTTCAATATCCTCATGTCTCGGATGTGGCGTAGTCAATCAATGTGAATAAGGATAGAACAAACACAATATATACAACAATATATACAAGACTACACTACAAAGGAAATGAACTTGTTTTTGGATTTTCAAATTTTTATGGTTTTTCCGAAATTTTTTGATTTTTTTGGATTTTTGAATAAAAGTTAAGTTAGAATTCCCCATCCCCACACTAATATGGGCATTGTCCTCAATGGCCAAAATGATGGGAAATTATGCAAGCATGATGCATGAATTCTACACTAAATGCAAGCTATACTAATCTACGCTACATGATGCATGGGTTTTGGTTTATGACAGAGAGCGTAATTTAGATTACCGCCCGTTGCGTATGCATGTAGTTCCCCAAACCGAGATAGACATTATTTCAAATGTCTTAAAGTATGGGGTAGTTCATGCACACAAGATGCAATGCATGAAACTAAATTGTCATTTTGGATTTTCAAAAGTGGGAACAATGAAATAAGAACACCTCAATGGGGCCGAGGTGTTAGTCCTCTATGTTGCTAGGACTCTCCAACCATGATCAAGATAAAATAAATAAAACATAGAAAGAAGTAGACAAACCTCAAGAGGGTAGGAGCCTCCAAAGCTTGCTAGTCTTCCACCATATCATCATTGTCATCATCTTCCTCAATAGAAGTGGACTCATCTCCACTCCCCTCTTCACTTCCTTGCTCACTTCCTTCATCATCTTCTTCTTCTTCATTTACCTCTTCAACAATGCCCTCATCTTCAACAACCTCATCACCGACAACCTCATCGTCACCCGGTCTCTCACCCCTAGATGCACTTGGAAAGAAGACTTCCCTATCCGCCCAACTAGGCAAAGGACATGAAGGATCAAGTAGTCCTTGCCTAGCTAAATGAAGGAGGGGTGGATATTGGGCTAAGTATGCATCTTCCCGATCCTTAAAAGCTTGTTTGTGCATCTCTTGCATAAGTAGAGTCATGTAGTCATTGCCCGCTTCAACACCTTCGGGTTTGAACTCTTGATATTTGGATGGATAGGGTGGTGTGACAATGGAGGAGGAGGGCATTTAAATTTCACCCCTTTGTTGACGGATGATGTATTCGGCTTCCTTTGAGAGGGGAAGAAGGTAGTTTGTTCTATGAACACTCAAACGGCATATCTTGGAAGGCAAAGTAAAAGATCTAGCATCATTGGTGAGCCACCCATATTTGGTGTCAAGAGGATTATGCGTAACCCACTTGTACTTGTTAATCATCGCGTCCATGTCAATGAGATGACCCCCTTTTTTCGCCACATACTTGCTATTCTTGTTGAAATTTGGATCAAAATACTTGGCCAAGAGAGTAACTAGACCTCCATTTACGATAAAAGCGGTGCCTTGCTTTCCACAATCAACATTGAGCCATCTTTCCACCAAAAGCCTTAGAGCATTATAAGGCTTAGGGAATTCCCTTCCAACATTTAAGGCCGACTCAAGTAGAACACAATCGAGCTTTGTAAAGTGATTAGTGCCTTTTCTTGCAATTATAGTATTCCCGATGACCTTGTGCCACACTCTAATGCCCGGATGGTGGACTAATAGAGCGCGACAAGCATGAAAGTTCTCAAATTTCTTCCCGGAAATCGCCTCCCAAAGAGGAGCGGGGTCATATTTTTCGGGCTTCTTATAATAACGAGGTGTATCACTAAGACCTAATGCTTTACACAAAACATCAACGGTGATACGCCTATTCACATTGGCAAGGCGAAACTCGATGTATTCTCTAGTCTCTACCTTAGTCACTTTCAATGAACTAAAAAATTCCAAGGTAAGGGAGGGGTATGTCAATTCTCTTGTAGCAAACAATTTTCCCAACCCCATGGCTTCAAAGAAGGCTTTTGTTTGTTCAAGGACACCCAATTTGTTCAAGGCATCTTCACATATGAATTTGGTGGGTAGAAAGGATTTCTTAGCATACTTGGCAAATGTATCCCTATGGGAGTTAGAAATGAAAATTACCTCCAGATAGTTTGATAATTGAGAAATTGCCGGAGTTGTTGATGTTGTTGCTTCCAAGGGAGGATTTTGTTGTTGTTGTTGAACTTCCAAGTTTGCACTAGCAACCACCATAGCCAAGGAGGCTTTCTTTGCTTGAAGGCATTGTTGCCTTATTGAGAGTGCCTTTGCCTTAAGTGCCTTTGTTGATCCTTTTGTTCTTGCCATTGATGATTATACCAAGAAAAGATTGAAAATATTCAATTTTCAATTGCATCCAAATCGATTTTAAGATAAAAGGCTTTGACTTTGTATTTCAAAAATCGACTCAAAGGTTGAAGATTTTGGTGCTTGGATTGATTTTTGTTGGAAAAGGAGTGATTAATTGTTGTTAAAAGGAAGTTTGGATTTGATTTTGTTGAATTTGGTTGAGGAAATCTTGTTTTGGTGGTGGAGAGGATGAGAGTTTTGGGTTTTGGGGTTTATGGGTAGTGTTTTAAATAAATGAATGAAGAAATGAATGTGGGAGGGGTATTTAAAAACACCCGAAAATTTTGAAACTGCAGGGGAAGACGGGCGTTTTTCCTTTGGGACGCTCGGATTCTGCCTATTCTGGGTTCAGGAATTCTCGCCTAAAGACGGGCGTCTTTCAGTTGGGACGCTCGGATTCTTTGACTGCGGGACGAGCGTATTCCTTTGAAGACGGGCGGATTCTGTTACAGCGAGTTTTCTTATTTTGCACTGGCAAAAAGACGGGCGTCTTTCTGCAAAGACGAGCGGATTCTTCAAGACGAGCGTCTTCTCTGCTGGGACGCTCGGATTCTTCAACAGTCCCAAATTTTCAATTTTGCAGCTCAATTGGACGGGCGGATTCTGCCAAAGATGCTCGGATTCCCTAAAGACGAGCGGATTCCCCTCAAGGACGCTCGGATTCTCCCTGGTCTACCCGGATTCAGTTCCATCCGTGCACTTGCATATCCCGTGTCATTTTTTCATTCTTCAAATCCCGTGTTCCTCATTGTAGGGGCATCACTAAGGCATGAATAGCCTAGGCAATTGCTATCCCCACACTAAGCTAAAGCACTACACATCAATTAAAATCATTAGTCCCTCCCTCACTTCTCTCAAAAATGATAATCATCTTGATCAAAGCATTAAAATCCAAAAATGACAAAAATGCAATGTAAGAATTAAAATGCGAGTTAGGGAGTTAGAAATATTTACAAATGGTGGTTTGGGGAGGACTCCACCAAACTCTCATCCTTAGTGAGATGTCATGAGGGCATGTCCAAGGTGTTAGTTGTTGATGTTGCTCAACACCTTGAAGAAGTAGTCAAAAGCTTGTTCATTATCATGATAAAGATCTTCAATAGACCTTTGCCCTTGTTGTCCTTCATGTTGGTCTTTATCCATAGCATTCCCAATGTAGGGATTGAAAATCCCTTCAAACTCATCGTCCCAAAGACCACAAACTTCATCTACTTGATCACTAAAGATCTCTTGAGTTGATAGAGACAACTCTCCCACTTTCTTGTCTTGGCCAATGAGGCCATCCTCTTCATTGCTTGGCTTTGGTGAGCTTTTCAAGCTCTCTTTGTTACAATTCACTTGCTCTTTGAATGGAGCATCATCAATTTTCTTCTTCCATTGGAATTCCGACTTCTTCCTATCATCCTTCCGACTATAATGATCAACCATAAAGCATGGTTCATGCAAACAGAGAGCTCTCATGGTCTTGTCAAGATTGAAAGTTATGCTCTCATCTCCCACTTCTAGAGTGAGCTCTCCATGCTTCACATCAATCACCGCACCCGCAGTGTGCAAGAAAGGTCTACCTAGAATGATTAGAATGTTGGAGTCTTCTTCCATGTCAACAATGACAAAGTCCACCGGAATGAAAAATTTCCCGACTCTTACGGGAACATCTTCCCATATCCCTAATGGTGTCTTTGTTGATCTATCGGCCATTTGGAGTGTGATATTGGTGCATTTAAGCTCTCTTATCCCTAACCTTTTACTCACCGAGTACGGCATAACACTCACACTAGCCCCTTGATCACATAAGGCTTTGTTGATCGTGGTGTCGCCAATGGTACACGGTATTGAGAAGCTTCCCGGATCTTTAAGTTTTGGAGGAGAACTCCCTTGAAGTATTTCACTACTCACCTTAGTGAAGGTGATAGTCTCAAGCTTCCGGATCGACTTCTTCTTTGTGAGGATGTCTTTCATGTATTTTGCATAGGCCGGCACGTGATTGATTAATTCCGTGAAAGGAATCGAGACTTCCAAATTCTTCACAATTTCCATAAATTTTCCAAGTTGGTCATCAAATTTGGGCTTGGCTTGACTACTTGGAAAAGGAAGTCTAATCACAATGGACTCCTTCTCCTTGACCTTATCTTCATTTTTCTTTGAAACTTCTTCTTTTGATGGTTCTCCACCCTTGGAGTTTTGCACAACTTCTTCTTTGTCACTAGCTTCCACAACTTCATCCTCAACTTGCTTCTTCGGTGCTTCATACCTTGTACCACTCTTCAAGTGAATGGCACTAACCGTTTCATGTCTTGGGGGATTACTTTGAGGTGGTAATTGCCCCTTTTGTCTTTGTGAGCTTGAAGATGCTAGTTGAGTCAATTGGGTTTCCAACATTTTGGTGTGAGCTAGGATGTTGTTGATGGTGATTTCCTTTGCTTGTTGAGTGAAAAACTCTTGTTGATTCTTTTGCATTTGGAGGACCGCTTTTTGAACATCAAAACCTTGGTCATTTTGTTGATTGTATGGAGTTTGATTTTGGTAACCTTGGTTTTGGTTGTAAAAGGGTCTTTGATTTTGGTTTCTCGTGGGAGGTGGGGTGTATGTTGGTTGAGGGTTTTGAACATTTTGACTTTTGTATGAGAGATTTGGGTGGAATTTGCTGTTTTCATTGTAATAGTTTGAATAAGGGGTACCACTCTTGTATGCTTGGAAAGCATTCACTTGTTCATTTATTCCTCTACATTCACTTTGGTCAAGTCCCAAAGTTCCACAATTCTCACATATCCCACTTGGGATTGATGAAGATGCCGTCATGGCATTAACATGATGCTTTGGTGATTTTGAGGCTTCTTCAAGTCTAGCCATAGCTTTTTCAAACTTCAAATTGATGGTATCAATGTGAGCACTAAGTTGAGTACCCAATTGAGTAATGGAGTCCACTTCATGCTTTCCTCCTCTAGTAGCCTTGCGAGGTCTACTATATTGTGAGTTATGGACCGCCATTTCCTCAATTTTGTTCCAAGTTTGACTGTCATCAACTTCGGTGAACATTCCATTTAATCCCATGTTGAGAATGTTCCTTGAGTCTTCATAAAGACCGTTCCAAAATTGTTGTACCAAGAACCACTCGCTAAGTCCATGGTGAGGACATGAGCGGCAAATTCCTTTGAATCGCTCCCAAGTTTCATACAAAGATTCTTCATCTCTTTGCTTAAAGCCCGTAATTTGAGCTCTTAGCATGTTAGTCTTTTCCGGTGGATAGAACTTTTTGTAGAAAGCTAGAGCCAACTTCTTCCAAGAATCAATTCCGAGAGTAGCCTTATCAAGGCCTTTCAACCATTGTTTCGCGGTGCCAATTAGAGAAAAAGGAAATAAGACCCATCGAATTTGGTCTTGAGTTACACCGGTTTGAGAAATTGCATCACAATAGTCGCAAAAAGTCTCCATATGAGAGTGAGGGTCTTCACTAGGCATCCCCCCAAATTGGCTTCTTTCGACTAATTGGATAAATGCGGATTTGGCAATAAAATTTCCGGTTAAGTGTTGTGGTGTGGGAGTACCGTTGGGTAGGTTCTCCTCGGTGGGTATGGAATGTGATGAAAACTTAGGCATTGTGGGTTGATTTTGTGTTGGATTTTGTGTTGGGTTCTCCTCACCTTCTCTTGCAAAAGGGTTGATGAACTCAATAGTATTTGGTTGAATATCTACAACCTCACCAATACCTCTCAAAGTTCTCCTAGCAAGTCTTCTATTGTTTGTCAAAGTCCTTTCAATTTCGTGATCAAAGGTAACAAGTTACCTTATGATCTTCTAGAAATGCAAAATATCAAACAACTCGAAAATAATTAGAATGAACCTTGAGGAGTTTTACTTCCCCAAGGCAAAGAAAGACACAACTAATAACAATACAAGAAAATCTAAATCAAGTTAACACCGTCCCCGGCAACGGCGCCATTTTTGGTCATGATCCCTTATGAGGGGTTTAGTTTTCAGTACTTGTCGTTAGGAGCACCTAGACCAAAACACAATTTATAACTTCACAAACAACTCTACAATTAGTAAAGAGGCAAGTAAAGGTCGGATCCCAAGAGACGGGAATTGAGATGAGATTTTCTATTGCAACTAGTGGTGTCTAAGGGTGTCACAATTTGGGGTTTGAAGTAGAAGATCACTAAACTAAATAGCAATAAAAGTAAACAAGCAAGATGATTAAAAAGGGATGTAAACAATTGATAAAAGGCACTAGGGTGTCATGGGGTCATAGGGGATTCATGGGAATTGATCATACAAACATATTCTCAAATTATAAGCAAGCAATTATTGTTGTGATGGATCGAGTTGGTTTATATCTTACAATCCTAGGAAAGTTTGGGTCCCGGAGCCGAATCGATTAGATTGTACAACACCTACAAGTCGACTTAATCTTCCCTACTCAACTATATGCATGGTCTAATGAGACTCGAGTTGGTTTGTGTCTTACAAGTCTCATTGAAAAGAAGGTGATGGGTAAAAAATGCAAGGATTCATAGGCTCGCATTTCATCAAACTTAACATGTGCATAAGTTGAGATCACAACAAGTAAGCAAATAAACTATGAAAACATATTAAATTAAGCATGAATCATTCCCCATGTTGGTTTCCCCTAATTACCCATTAACCCTAGCTAAGTAAACTACTCACTCATTATCATGTTGAACATGCTAGCAAGGTTGTCAATCATACCAACAAAGTAAAACATGATGAATAAATGAAGATAATTAACAATAATTAAAAAGGGATTAAGAGAATTATACCTACTAATGATTCCAATAATAAAGCAAAGAAGTACTTGATGATAGATTGGAAGGTTGTCAATCTCCCAATAATAACCCAAATAATCTTCAATTACCCAAAATAAAGGATGAACAAGAGAGAGATTAAGGAAATAAAACTTGTATTAAAACTTGATTAAATGTTGATTACAAGATTAAAGAGAGATTTGATTGATATTAACTACACTAAAGATTGCTAAGAAGAACATGCTCTTCTAATTAGACTAATGGGGTATTTATAGTGGGGATTAGTTACATAAATTAGGGTTTACTAAGGGCTTAAATGACGATTAAGTCCTTGAGGAATCGCCGGTCTCTAGGGAGACTCCGGTCTCCTTTTCGCCGGTCTTAGAAAAAGATGCGCATCCTTCCTTGAAGCTTGTAGAAGACGAAATGGCTGTAAGGCGGGCGTCCAGGGCACGGGACGGGCGGATTTGGGTGTTTCTGGACGGGCGTCTAGCTGGGGAAGACAGGCGGATTTGGGGCGTTTTGGACGGGCGTCTTGTGGAGGAAGGCGCTCGGTTTGCACCTCCTGGACGGGCGTCTTGTAGACAATCCGCTCGGATTGTCTTACAGCTTCGTTCCTTCTTCTTTTCTTCCTTTTTCTTCATAAAATCCTTGAGGATTTCCTCGGGGATGCAAGGATCTTTTCTCATCATTGCCCATCTACTATAGTATGTACAAAGGCCTTATAATCTTGTCTCTCCTTGATGCTTGGTCATTGAATTCAATCAATTTAGCTTCATTTTTCCATGAAAATGCAAGGTTTGCACTCCTTTCCTACCAAGGACACAAACCCCCAAAGAATATGCAAAACAAAGGACTAAAGACAATAAATGACCCAAATATGCACTAAAAAGCATGGGAACAAGGCTAATTAGGGGACTAAATATGCTCTAATTATGGTCACATCAATTACGGAGGGACGCATGTGGTTGAGACATGACGTCTGGCAGGGGATCCGATTGGCTTTCGGACCCGGTACGTCTGTGCGTGTCCCGGTACCTAGTGTGATGATCGGTATGCCTGGGCGTGTCCCGGTACCGGAGTAGAGGTTGGGGTATGTCTGGGCGTGTCCCGGTACCGGTGTGATGTTGATTGGTCCGTGTCTCATTCATATAATCATCACGCTGCATATTTCCGTATTATGTCATGTCTTGCATTTATCATTGAAACTGACGTTTATTGTGTCCGTGTAAATGTCACCTATTTCCGGGGTGGCCTGTGTCGATCCATATGATATTTTCGATCATATGGGGAACAGTTGCTTACAGGTTAGCTTTGATTACTTGCGGGAGACGGGACGAGCCGTGATGACATTCGAGTCAAGCATAGTCGACTAGATTAGTTTAGTAGTTATGAGTTGTATTATTCATTTCATTTTTTTTCATTCATGTTTATGTAATCCACTAACGCTTTATTTATGTTAATTGTTCTTGGATTGTATCTTTGATTTCACTACCTCGGGAAACCGAGACGGTAACACTCCAATTATCTTGGCCGGATAGTTGGGGTGTTACAAAGTGGTATCAGAACGACGATTTTGGAACCTAAAACCAATGATCCAAAATGAACTAGGTGTGTAACACCCCCATACTCCAAGTGCCTTACCAAGACCACTCAGTTATAAAGATGCTACCATCTCGGTTGCCCGAGGCAATAATAATCATAAGACAATAACGAAACAGTATTTAAATAGTATAAAGTTAAGTGAAAGATTACAAACCAAAACCAAATACCAAAATACGGTTACATGTTCTCAAAACCAACTGTCTACTCAACTAAATGAAATGTTTAATAAACTACTCAGGCTACAGCGGAAGACTCTATCATCTGAAAGTGGCACATCCCAGCTATCCCATGTACCTCGACTCATACCTGCTCAACAACTGCTCACCATCCCCGAATGGATCACCACAGTTTTTAAAACAATAATCGGGGTCAGTACTAATCACACAATTTATATAATCCAACAACACAACAAATAACACAGCTCAGTTATCACAGATATACTCCGAACTCCATTCCCAACTCCACAATCCTGACTACACACTAAATTGTGTAGCCCTGCCAGAGTGCCCATCGCAACAGGTCACTCCACGCCGCCAGTGGGGGACCGCAACAATTCCCACCTAATCCCCGCTCATCTCCGTTAAGCGATAAACCCAAATTCCTTAATGTGCACATCCCTTCTGTGGCGGGTTCCACAGAAGGCGAATAATGGGCGTGAAGCCACTCCCGCAAGGGACTCCACTCAGCCAGGGACGCGCCCCGAAGAACACAGACAGATACAACAATCACAACTACTAAACAACAATCAACACCAACAACCGTCACAATACTTGTATGATAACAATCAACAAACACAAATCACCACCAAAACATTATGGGACTAATACTGGGTAGGGAAATCCTACCTGGAAAGCAACACAGTCAGACGATCTCAACAGCTGTTATCAAAAGGCCTCTTCTACGAATCCTCCTCCTAACATACAATCATACAATTACTACCAATCAAGAAATACAACAAAACCCCCAAATCCCCAAATTAGGGTTTAACTAACTTTAACGAAATACCATAAAAACAGTACGTAGATCTTACCCTCGACGCAAGGAACACAACGGTATAAAGAAAGGTGAATTCCGACCTTCCAAGCTCCGGGATTTGCCAATAATGCGATTGATGCGAAGAACGTAGATTGTTTTCTCTCTTGAAAGTAATTAGGTTTGTAAAAGTGTATTAAGAAAGTGACAGAAGTGTTTATATATTAAATCGTATTATTAACAAAACCAGACAAATCATCCCCCCGTAAACCGGCTACTCGATCGAGTAGCTGACATACTCGATTGAGTGCCGCCTACTCGATCGAGTATCGAGGTCACTCGATCGAGTACCCAACAGGTCAGAAACTGTCTTAAATCGCAAAACACCCTTACTCGACAGAGTAAGGCCCACTCGATAGAGTACCCAGAGGCTCATAAAACCGTAGTATTACAAGGTGTGTCTAATAAAATGAACCCGATTGAGTATGATAAGAGATCGGTTTTTATATGAGTGGGCGCCCTCATATCAAAACTAGTGCCTATTGCCTCCGTTGGTCACTATGTGGGTGGTTACAAGTAAAGGGGAACGATATTGATAATGTGGCATGATGGCATGAATGATATGGTTGTTTCTAGACTCTTGCATGCTATGAAATTCCATATGTGTAGAGATGAATTTGCATGTCTTGACACCTCTTGGAAAATGATAATCCCATTCCCGTGATTCATATTGTGTGACTATCTTGCGCTTAGTAGTGTTATCGTTAGTAAATATGTTGTGGCTGTTTCGGCAAGGTAAGTGCGAGTGTGGATATAGGGAGTAAGAATCGACGACCTTGGTGTCGCGTGAGCTAACTCGGGATGAGTCACCGATAAGTGGTGGACTCCCGAACCTTGTATTGTCTTGCAGGATTTCCGTCAACAAACTCTTAGTGAGAATTTGAAACCCAACGGGGTCACTTGACCGAGTGCTGGTACTGAAATCGGCCGAGTAAGCGGGTACTCGAACGAGTGGACCTGATTCCAGGGGGTTATACATTCTGGAAAACCCATCACTCGACCGAGTGGGTCATCCACTCGACCGAGTGGACTCATACTCGACCGAGTGCACTCGACACTCGACCGAGTGGGTTCACACGGATTGAGTTACTCGGCTTAAAGCCCTTATTTTCCCCAATTCTTCATTCTTATCTGCATATCTTCATACCTTCATCTCTTTCATCACCAAAATTCTCCCAAAAACCTCCATTGTAGCTCTAATTTGCTTGGAATTCATCCTATTTCTCCACTTTTCTCATCTAATCCCACTAATTTGGTCAAGGTAAGCTTATTCATCTTCCTCCATCTTTTTCCCCAAATTTGAATTTCTTAGATCTACTTCTAAATACTTCAAGTTTTGTTAATTAATTTTTCCTTTTGCTTAATTCATGGTACTAGTAAGCTTTTAATACCATTGTTGTTGATAAAAATCAATTTTTTGTAGAAAATTTTTGACCACCATTGTAGAACTCGAAAATTAGTGTTCTTGAGTCAATGATTGGAATTTGGTGATTGTTGTTGTGTATAGTTGGACAACAAAGGCTTAACTTTTGTTGTCATGGATGGATCTATCATAACATGTGTCAATTTTGTCTTAAAACTCCGTCTTAAATTTTCGAGTTTTAGACAAGTCATGCCCAAATTTTAATTTTTTATGAGCAAAACTTAGTATAATTGCCTTGTAGAACTACTATCTTGGTCAATAATATAATATGTAAACCAAAATGAAATCAATTTTCTCTTAATACTTGGGTGAGAACTCTTCTAAATTCTTCTAAAATGTCCATGAATAATGCATGTTATGCTTTAATGATGACTTTCCTATGTTGTAGTATTGAAAATTTTGTGGTTACTACCACCTTATAAGAAGGATTAAAAGAAATTGTGTCTCAAAGTCTTGAAAACCAACACTAACCATATTCAATTTTAAAGTTATGCTCACCACTTGTGTTACTACTTACTTGTTCAATCTAAAAGTTTTCTTATGATAAAGAAGCACTTCACTCACCCAAAATTCCTTTTAATTTTGACAACTAAATTTTATTTCCACCAACTTCGATGAGATTGTTATTAATGGTAATGTCATATAATCACTTAAGTGAAGCTTTGAAGTGTAGTGTGTCATGGATGAGTCGAAATTTGACGAGTCGGGTGATGAATTGGGATAATACATGTAATTTAAAATCATGCTTAAATTCGTGTTATGTCACCACATATTTAAATTCTGGAAAAAAAATAATAATTTTTGTAACATAAGAAAATTTTGGAGAGGTCCATTAAATCACAAGAGACTATATTGGAAATTCCTTTTCTGTTGGTGCCCATGAAAATTGAAAATTTGAGAAAATCCTATCCATATTCAAACTTTGCTTCAAATTCTTACCTTCCCGTTCCATACCTTGTGTGATCTTCTCTTGTAGCATGGCAAGGAACGCGAGAATCGCTCGTAGAAGGAATGCTCGCCAACCCGAACAAGAAGCACCACTCGCTATCGCCCTCCCCGACTACCCTTCCATAGCTTTTGGGAGTGAAGAGCACCGATACAAGTTTGAGGTCCTAGCCTCTAGGAGGATGGCTCCGACCAAGTGTATGTCGGTAAGCACCTTGGAGGCTCTAGGGATTGAGAAAGAGGTACATAATATTTTCACGATCCTTGGGTTGGAGAATTTATACAACTTAGAGGAAATAAGCTACCACAACCTCCCCCTCGAGTTTTTGAGCTCCTTCACCTATAACAAGAAGACCCATAAGGTGAGTTTTAGACTCAAGAATACCTCTTTCAACTTGAGTAGTGATGTTTTTTCCGACCACCTAGGGGTGGGAAAACGAGTGGTGGGTCACCATGACAAGATTGCGAAGGACATAAAGGCTTCCAAGTACTATCACTTTTACACAAGCAAGGAGAATTTTAGTGTAAGTAATATGAAGACGAGTGACATTGAGCACCCCGTCCTAAAGATCTTCTTGCGCTCCTTGACCAACCTCCTCTATGGGAGGAAAGACCCAAGTAAGCTTAACTTCACGGAAGTCCTAATCTTGAGCTCCTACCTTAACCCCCGCCATGAAAACCGCCTTCACTTTAATGCCGTGTCTTTGGTATGCCTTGCCCTTGAGAGGATGGCCGAGGTGGACCAATGCTCCTTAGATTGTGGAGTCTTGGTGACTCGTCTGGCTAAGAACTTGTTAGCTTATGAACCGAGAGTAGTGGATGCGCCCATGTCTAAGGAAGTGGTTTATTTTGATCTTGAATGGTTAAAAGCTAAGTCTTGGGTAGTGGATGGAGAGGAGAACGACACCTTTTCTTAGAGGGTTGATAATGAGTGGTATATGAGACTTCCCGCCGGTGAGGACCTACCCCCGACTTCCCCTTTGGAGAGAGCGGGATCACCCCGCCGCGAGGCCCAAACCTATAACATCCCTAGAAACCTCACCTTCAACCTTGATTATGCCACCGAGAAACGGGAAGCACCCCCGTTACCTCCCTCACCTCGTGCTCCCGTCGACCAAGCTCCCACATCTTTTCCACACTCCATGCCTACAACCATGATGCCCCCACCTTATGCCGGAAACTTTGGTCAAGCCCCATCCACCTTTGACTCCAACTATCCCATGTCCTACCTCATTCACCGAGTGAACACCGACCTTGTGTTTAGGGACTGTGGACATGGCCCACCTGCAAGCCTACTTCGATCTGTGGACGTACAACGGTCTTTTTGAAAGCCACGCTCGACGGCGTAAAGATGCTTTTGACCGGATCATTTTAGATCGGTCGGTTTCGTCTCGGTTAAGGTCTCGAAACGATTAGATATGTTCGGAGTCGCCACCAAGCATTTGTGGGATGCCTGGAACTCGTTCGAATTCCACTTTATACCTCGGTCAAATAGAAGCACAAAGCAGCGTTTGACATAGGTACTAAAGATAAGGAAATCGTCCCTCTTTAGCATCCTATCTCTAGAACGACTCTCGTACGCCCTGGATAAGGTCGTCTACTATCCAAAGTTTCTGAGTAAGAGGTAAAGGTACTTATTGGGAAGCCCTTTAATCAGACACCCAATCCCGCTCGCGTTAGCGGCCTCTACTGATCGATCTTGGTTGGTTGAATGCAAAAGTTGATAAAACGGTTTAAATGCATGAATGCGCATCCAATAATTTAAACCTAAAATGTGAGAGCTTTCTAAGTCGGTTGATTTAATCCAAGTATCAAGTATAAGATGTCGAGTTGGATTAATGGTTGATTTGCATGCAAGACGGAAATTAAACATCCATTTACCGTATTAGGTTTAGGGTGCATAACATGATCTATTTGTCTTAGTAAGGCATTTTGCAAATATGGTTTTGGATAATCAAATAGTCATCTGATCCGTCCTATATCCGGGCTAACCGGAGTCGGGATCGTCGTAGACTAATCTTTGGTAGGGAATGTGCCCTGTACTGCACGGCCATATGAGGCGCGAGTCAGCCGGCGATACAAGGGGCCTCCCTCTGGTTTTGAAAGTGAGAAATGGAGAGCCTGTTTAGGCGCGGGTTAGCCCACGGTTTATGTGCCGTGTTCTGACCTTTTAGAAAACGTTATAAAACGTGTTGAAAATGGGTATTTGAACCCGGTTTGATTTGAAGGGGTCGTTTAGACCGCATTTGTTGATTTGAAGAACTTGACTCGAATAATCATCATTATTTTGATAATATTCAATGTCGGGTTCGATTTGACAAACTTGACATGAATAGTTTTGAAAATGATTATGGACTAACTGTTTTTATGTCCGTTTGAATGTTATTAGTCGATACTCATCATCGTACCCGGGTTAAAATCCGGAATGGTATGTGGAACCAAGGATGACTTTGTGTTGGTGACTAATATATTTGTTTGAAAATGTAAAGAAATGAAATAAAAGGCTTTAAAATACCTTTTAAATGTCATTAACCAAATATTATCACCGAAACACGGATTTAACCGTCATGGTATGAGGAACCAAGGGTGAAAAATGCTTTATGGTTAAAACATGTGAAATAAAATAACAATGGTTCGAAAATACTTGAAATGGTGAAAACCGATTACAAATATGAAAAATGGGTTAAGGGAAATGACGAGAACAAACACGGTTGATCTCTGGTCTGAATACCCCATTTAGGCGCGGGCTAGTTGGCGACCTAAGGGGCTTCTGCCTCAGACCAA